>NW_005841833.1:6435096-6456937 GCF_000455745.1 Alligator sinensis | reverse complement strand
ACATTGTGATATATTTAAACTTTCATTTAGCATAAATACTGCAGGTCAAGCACCAGACAGATTCACCAGTTATATTTCCCCCTATTAGATTAAATATGTTTCTAATTTGGCTATGGTTTTGTTTTATTAGGCCTGTGGCAGCAAGGGTGACCCTGCTTCAAAATAACCTTTTCAGATGGCTTAGCCCTCGTCTTTGGCAAACAGAGCTTGATAAAGCAAAAATGTGCTGGACGGTGTTTGACGGGAGGGTTACATGAACCCAAATCCCTCCCCGGGGTGGACGGGGCCCCGCTCGAACTTCTGGTCCTCGGCGAAGTGTTGTGCAACAGGCGCCGTACGTGCGCAGCAGAGCTGCGGGAGCCAACGCACGTCTGTCCAAACTGAAGTGCTATTTATTTTTGGCAGATGGAGGATTTGTGGCAGGGGATACCTGTCTCTGAAACATTAGGATTTGCACTTCCTGGCTTGACACGACCTCGCCTGACAGCTCCTGGGTGGCAGGTTGGGCGGGTTGTGCAAGATGCCTTTTCACCAGAGCCGCGGGCCACTCTCCGTGTTTTCACTACTGTAAAGGCCTGCTTGCTCCAGTCCAGGGGCAAAAGCATCCGTCAGGATTGTTTTCTTTTTTTTTTGGATCAGCTTGTGCTTTTTCCATGTGGTGAAAACCAGATAGATTAGTTATTTTTACTTTATGCAATTCCATTTTGCTCTTGGCTTATCTGATCCGCTTATTTTACCAAGGGCTTTATTTCCTTTAGGCTCTGCGGCTCTGAAGCTCAAAGTCTTTTTTTATTTCCTAAGCTTCTAAGAGACTGAAGGCCCCATTCAGCCTCTGTGTCAGATAGACATCAGCTCTGATGGCTGCACGTTATCGCTGGCGTTATCGTACATGCTTACAAATCCATGGAGAAGTTTAACAAGCAAGTAGCGCGCGTCTACCGAAGTTTTCCACCAGATGCCAACGAGTCTGACGCGCGTTCTCCTCCTCACCCCGACCGCCGCTGCGTCCTGCCTTCCCCAGCCCTTGGAAATAACCGATAATACGTCCACTTGAAATGCCGTCTTCTAGGGTGATTTGGAGAGGACTGGAAGTGGGGCCTTACCTCTGAAGCAAATTCTGTGCTTTCCCAAAAATTGCAATTTCTGAAGTGGCCTTTTGGCTGGCAATGGTTGCTCTTTAATTTTGAGCGAACTCTCTCTTTCACCTTTCTCTGTCAATACCTGTAGTTTTGGCTCACGTGTATGGAAAGCAAGAGCTTTTAATTAATGAACCTGGGTTATGCAAACTTTGTCCCAGCCCCATGCCTGGGCATGGCTGCTCCAGGGCACGGGGCACACCCTGGGCTGGTCCCAAGCACCGACCAGAGGAAAGGGAGCACCTTGTACCCTGCGACTCCATGCACGGCCGTATAAGACAGGCCGGATCCGGTCCTTAATTTCTTATCTCCAGTTCCTTCTCTCGTTCTTGCTTTTCAAGGAATCCGTATCCATTTCCAAAGGACAGCGACACACAAAGCTTTTGTCCCAGCTTCTGTTTTTAAAAGAAAAGAAAAGCAATGTACTTGATTAGCAAAGTCAAGCAGTTGTCCTCTCTGAAACCAATCAGTAGTTAATTCTGAACTTGGTCCTGGTGCCTGCTGCCCCCACCCTTCACCTCCACCCCCGAGCTGCGATGATGACAGGACCATATAGTTCTTCATGTAACCCTTGGAGTTTGCATTTTCTCTGCAAGCTGCTGCCAATGCAGAAGACCCGGGATCCCCGTGCCAAGGCCTCGCACCACGGGGAGAAGAAGGAACTCGATCTGAAGGCAAAACAGAAATGGAGCCAAGAGTTTGAACTGAAAAACCCAAGCTGGAAGGAACAAAATTTCCACCATCTCAGACTCATGGAACAGCCCGGGCTTGGCCAAGCACCAGCGAAGTTTGGAGTCAGAAGCATTGCTATGGATGAGTTAATCCATCTCTGACTGTGTCATTTTTGCCCGTACCTGCCGCGCTGTTTGTTCTGTGAGCTTGCTTGAGATGAACAGCTGGAAATTTCTTGGGAAAGGCTCACGGTTTCATAAACAGCATGAAGCATGGGGGTTGGCTTTCTATTTTTTATTTTTTTTCTTTTCCTTCCATCCTCTCTTTTTGGACATTTTCCTCCCAGCTCCTTTGATAAGTCAGTGAGTCGCATGAAAGAAGAGCGCCAGGTCACGTAACTCGAGCGGAGGCAACAATGTGGGTGAAGGGATGTGGTTATTTTTATACAAGAATTGTTTTTCACTGAATGCAGGGAGATGCTTGCTCTTCTGGGACCCTGATTAGCAAAGTCCCATATGCCCAAGCTTAGAATAAAATGCGTGCTTTAGCGCTGTCCCGAGAAGAAACGCTTTCTTGAACCGGTGACACACAAAACAGCGGCACGTGGCACTAGGGACACAGAGACGCTCTCCACCCAAATGCTTTATGACTTCAGCAGCAGAGGGACATGCGAACTTCAACACCCCTTACAAACCTTGAAAAGGTTGTGTGGGTTTCTTGTGCCTGAGTCACACCCTGAGGAAAGAGACATTTTCTATTTTAGACAAATAAAGGCATATGGAGGAAAGAAAAAAATCCCTGAACCTGGGTGCTTAAGTTACAGCAGCCATGACTTTCCCTTACCTTGCAAAGCATGGTAAAACTTGCATTATTTCTAATTACTACCAAACACCCCTGAGTCCGGATGGGCGTGTTTACATGTGCATTTACTGTGCAGTAACTTACTGAGCAGCACGTGGGTTTTAGGCTGGCATCTGCACGTGCAGGCATTACCGCACAGTAACGCTGTGTGTGGACTGACTTGGGACTAAAGGTAGTTAGTACACACACAGTGTCACTGCGCAGTAAAGCATCTACACGTGCCTTACTGCACAGTAACTAATCAGGTGCAAATTTGCTCCCTGCGTGATGCGGGTAACAAATTTACGCCCAAGTCAGCATAAGTTGCCATAGCTATTGTGCGGTAAGGGCGTGCACGTGTAGCTGCGTGCCGTTACGCTGCAGTAGTTTTTGGTTGCTGCGCGGTAACCTAAATCACTGCGCAGTCACTGTGCACGTGCAGACGCACCTGCTGAGGTTTTAGGAAACTGGAAAAGGCTGAGCTTTTTTTTCTAAAACAAAATTCTCACAGTGGGCTCAAACTCCACAGAGATTTGTTTCCGGTGTCTGCATCAACCTCTACTTCAAGATGTTTGTGAACCCCAAAAGTGTGTTCCTTAAACAGCTGGGTGAGAGGGATTTTGCTCATGAAATTAAATATTTTGCATACGGATAGCGATCCCCTTTTCCGAATCACCCCCTTAAACAGGCTGATGGATCTTCCCAGGTCGGGATGGAGCGCATGGCAAAGAAAATCCAGGTCTTGTTATTTATTTTGTCAGGATGGGTGACAGAGCAAGGGTTTGCACGGCTAAAAAATAAACTATTTGAGTAATGCTTTATGTGCTTTTGTCCTTTGCTGATCTGTTGTTGAAAATCCCCCCTAGCAATAGAGACAGAAATAGCGAGGCAGCAACAAGATTGTGATGGTTAAATCGAAAGTCGGTAAGTAGGTTTTTTTCAAGAAGCAGTGGAGGACACAGGACTGAAGGCTGCTTCGTTTTCTCGTTTCCAGAAGATCATTATGTTCTTCACCCAGCAGCGCAGCCACACCAGTGGGCTGGTCGGTGTTATTAGCATAAATGAGATGCTTATCTATATAAACTTGAGGGTTTAATCTCCCAGAAATAATCGGACGGGGCTCTTTCCTTAATATCTGGAGCCCTGTAAATAACTGCCTCAATTATCGTTCTCATGTTGTGTATCCAGCGCCGCGTACGTCGGTGTAGTTCATAATGCTCGGTGCAAATCTCTGAACTTCAAAGCCGGCTAATTGGGAGATTTTTTTTTTTTGCAGAAACCATTTTCTGCGTTCAGCGTCCTCACTCGGAGAAGAACGGGGAGTGAAATCATAATGACACTTGCATTTACTTCTCACCGAGCGGTGCCTGAGAGCTTCCCAAAAGCGGATCTCAGCGCCGAGGCGTAGGGGCAACCTGACTTTGCCTGTCATTATGTGGTGACTCAGAGCTGGGAGCGCAGCTGTAGATTCCCAGTTGCAGTCGCTACGCCCTGCTCTCTCCTTAAAGCAAAACTTCTGAGTTAAAGTGAATCCAAGAAATAAATGAATCAAAAGGGGAGGAAGCTCCTGATGCAGCTTACAGAGCTGGCGCAAGCCTTGAAGGAGCCGGGGGATGGGTGAGGGGGTGGGAAGCTGCATTGCAACATCCGTGCAAGTGCCGTGACCAACAAAAAGGCCAGGATGACCCCAAAGAGGAGTGAAAGGCCCATGACCTTGACTCTTGCCTATGCTGTATGTATGGGCACACCCAAAAGCGGCAAAGCAAGCTCAGAAAAATGGGCCTTGCCTTACCGATCATTGGGCTACCATCCGCCTGCTGCATGGGCTGAGCCCAGCTGCCGTGCAGAGTACTGGGTAGCCTTTGACAGCTTTCCCAGTGAAACCAGAGCAGCAACCTGGTCGCCAGAAAGTAGCAGCCTGCGGCGAGCCGTTCCAGACCTGAAGCGGTTAATGTGAGGCAGAAACGAGCAATATTCCTTCGGCGATAAAAGGAATGCCTAACTACAGACTTTATTATTCATATGGTATGTCTGAGACATTTATTGGCAGATTAACTACTACATTTGCAAAGGGCAAGTAAGGTTTGTTGAGGGAAATTAAAGCACAGTCTGTTGTTCTACCAGTCCCCTGCATTTCCCTGCAGCTTCAGGTAACCCTGGTGGAAGCTGACGTGGGAAGACAGTTAAGCCTCTTGCTATGGGGGGGAAACAAAATAACCCAGTGACTTTGCAAGGTGGACCGGCTGTGGGCTGACGGCCCTGTCCCCGGCACCGCTCGGGGTGCTGCGTGCCCGACACTGCAACGGTGGGAGGAGTGCGCTGGAGGACTCCCACGGGACGTGGCCACTGAAACAAGCTCCTAAATAGAGCAAATGAAAATGAGGAGACGGGAACTAACCAAGTCTTCCATCACCAGGCTGTGCGCTGTTAAATCAGTCTTGGCCACCAATGGATTTAGAGTCCTTTTAACCAGTCCTTTTCTCCCCAAGCTATATAACCCTGGTCCTCCACGGAGGGAGCAGGCGGCGCTGGGCTATAGCTTCAGGATGCACTGGCAGTTGTAAGACTCTGTTGCACTTGATTATAATAAATAGTGGCCCTGTGTCCCTGTCTTTGTTCCTGTTTTATAGCTGGAGCTATTGCACTAACAATATATACAAGCTGGCTGTGGCCAGGCTGTGAATTTAGGGCTCTCCGTGGTGCATTCGTGCAGCAGAGTGCAGGGGATGGAAGGAGGAGGAGGAGGAAGGATGCAACATGGCTGGCCCAGCCTTGAGCCGAGTTTGGGGCTCCCCTGCGTGGACATCCACATCCCAATTGAGCGAGGCCTTGGGAGCACCCTTGAGAGAGAAATACCCTGTCACCTGATACCACAGGGCATGTCTACACATGCATTTTAATGCGTATTAGCTTATTTAAATGTGCATTAAAGCATCACTAAAAAAAAGTGTGCGTTCCCTAATGTGCATTAAAATAGGCTGATGTTTGCACTAAAGCGTCACTAAAAACCATGCTCTTTAGTTAAGCTAATATTAATTTTACTAGTACCTCACAATGGAGACATTAGATTTAATGCGCATTAACTAAAGTGCATTAAGGCACGTGTAGATGAGCCCACAGAGATGCAGGTAGCCATTTTAGTCTGAAATCAAGTAGGAGGCAGGGTAGATCTGCATCCTTGTAGACTAACCACAGTAGATATAGATACTAGGTTGGACGTTAGGAAAGACTTTCTCACGAGGAGGGCAGTGAAGCACGGGGACAGGCTCCCCAGAGAGGTGGTGGACTCTCCATCCATGGAGATATGTAAGCTCTGGCTCAGGAAAGCCTTGGCTGGGATGATGTAGTTGGGGCTGGTCCTGCTTGGAGCAGGGGGTTGGACTGGATGTGACCCCCTGAGCTCCCTTCAACCTTCATTGTCTCTGAGTCTACTATCTGCCTGACACCAAAAGCAATAATGCTGGGCTTGGGAGAAGTCTCTCACCTAGTAAGTTGTCAGCCCTGCATGTGGCTCTTACTGGGGAAAGTGGGGGGACATACTGCAAAAGTGACTTTTCTGTCCCTAAGTTCTGTGTTTCTGAGGAAAAAATACAAGTTTCATTGCAAAACAAGCTCTTTGCCAAAAGGTTTCTGGAGGAGGCATCTGTTCTTGGAGAGGTTTTGCTTACAATGGAAAACTTCCTTCATTGAGTGAAATTCTAGGTTTTGCTCCCATTTAGATGGGAGGAATTTTAATGGCCCTGAAAGCTGCAGAGTGATGCAGGCTTATAATGTTACAGAAATCTGCACCCTGAAGAAACCACTTAAGAACAATTTATGATTGCTGGTGGGGGGGACACCCCAAAACCATGCTAAGTGAAACCCTAGCTTCCACTTGCTCTTTGCAAAGGAAGGGCTAACGAGACCCTCAGGGCTGGCTGGGTGGAACAAGGCAAGATGGGGCAATGCCCGTTTTTACAGGAAGAAGGCTTTGTTTGGTGCTGTTCAGCCTCGGATTAGAGTGGAGAGACTCCCATCCATCCACGAGACCCTGTTGTCAGCCCAGCTGACTCATTGCAGGGGCTGTCGAGAGCAAGAGTCTTCTCTGCTGATTTATCTTAAGTTCCTTAACAACAACCAAAAAAAGAGAGAGAGAGAGAAAGAAAAACAAGCAAAACATCCTCTGCATTGGATCTGAGTGAAATAATTAACAATTCAGCCCAGGCAACAGCACGAGTACCTCTGGGACCTTCACCCAGCACGCCTGGCCTGTGGACCCGGGGAGCAGCGATGGGAGGGGAGAGGCAGCAAGACAAGCCTCCTTGGGTAAATCTGATATCTTTCATCAGACCTCCTAAAATAGTTGGGAAATTTCTTCTTTGCAAGTTTTCAGGTATAAAAAAGGTGTTTTACACCCAAACGCTTGCAGAGAAGAATTTTCCCCACTAATTTAGTTGGTATAATAAAAGATAGCAGATTTACCCAGAGAATCTTGTCTGCCGATGTCCTGAGACCAATGCGGCTACAACCCCCACCTCGGGGAACAGAGCAAATGCACCGCGTTTCTGCGACCTGTCTTCCTTGTTCTGAGCATTGAAGACCCTGGAGAGTCCAGACATCTGGGGTTTGCTCTGTCACCGGTGCAGTCCGCTGAGATAAGCTCGCTCTCGACCTCGTTTGCTGCTCTGTCGGCAGCCTGGAGTTGCTGCTCTTTACCTCTGTTGCTGGCATGGGTTGGGACGGAGGCTGGATGAGGACAAGGAGTCTGAAACCATCCAGCTAGGGGAACTGGAACATTTAGGCCACGATCTTGCAATTGCTTGCTCACATACTTCACTTGAAACGTGTGCATCGTCCCACTGAAGTCCATAGCTGTACTCACACAAGTAAATTAGCCAGGTGCATATTCATGGCATCAGGACCTTAATTTGTTTTTAGCTTTCCCAGCTTGTTCCGAAGTCCCGTCAGGCAGGGAGCAGACCCCTCTCCCCTGACATCTCCATGCTAGGTCAGGCACTCGATTCCAAGACAAATAGAGATTTTTCTGGAAATGCCATTTATTTGTTCTAATTTTGATCTCTCCTTTTGCATTCTTCAGCTTAAGCAGAACCCGTGAAAAGTTTGGCTGGGCTGAGTGTTTGTGGAAAGGTTTTTAATTCCCCCTTTCCATATTTTTTTTCTCAAAAACAGCTACCTAAATCCAAACGAGACTTTTAAAAAAGAAAAACACCTTAAAACAGGTCACATTAATTTAGTAACAGGAGCCTTTGTACCAATGAAGGGGGCATAATATTCTTATGCAATAAGTCTTGCTTTATAAATGCTTTAATTCTTAAATTATATTGTTTTAATAAACAAGGCTCTAGACATGCCCAAGGGCAGCGTTATTCTCAGAAGAGTTTTCCAAGAAGGCTTGCGTTGTTGGGTTATTATTTCATGGCTTCCAAGTTCAGTGAGCGGAGCTATTTTTTTTTATGCTCGCGTTGCAGTTAAAACAACAGCTTTTCAAATACTTTGTCAAGGAGATCAGGAATCAAAATGGAAACTATTTTCATAGGATGAGAAGTGTTGAAAGCCTCTCGTTTCATGCAATTAGCGTTGGAATCTGGGGCCCAGCTTGCATTCGAGAGAAGGCTTTTCAGAAGGCTGCGTTAACAAGGGCCGGCGGTGGTGGGGGAAATTCAGCTCCTTGCAGCTTTTTGTGGCAGTTTTCTGCATGAACCCTGGAAAGAACGGGGAAGGGGAGAGCTACTCCAGGGCAGAGGCAAGAGGGTACTTACTCGCTGGCTTCTAGCGCAGCGGCCCAACAAGACGCATTTGGGGATGGCCACCATAATGATTGCCCCAGCCCCTCGTGTTTGTCCTTCATTGTTGCAATGCCTGTCCATTCTGGTTTAGATGGTCCTCTCTTCATGCTTTCCTGCTTAAGGAAACAGGTCTGAGACTCCATAAGGATATCCAAATAAGTCTGCTTCCTAAGGGCTCCAAGCCTGGGTGGCGGCAGTGGCAACCTTGGGGGGGCAAACTGGGAGACTGCCCGGGGATCCACGCTTTAGGGGCCCCCAAAATTTTGCAACACATGTCCAACTTGCTTATAGGTCATCAAAATTAAGCCTCTAAGGGGCCCCAAATGACTGTCTTGCCCAGGCCCCCAACAACGCTGGTGGCGGGGTCATCTCACAGGGCCTACAGCAGGACACTCTGTGGTTCCTCACATTTTATCCAAAAAGGAGAGCAGCAGCATTTAGCTTCCTTTCCTTGCCCACCCTGTGCTGCTGGTGGTCATGAACCACACATCCGAAAACCATCTCTCTGGTTTAAGGTCTTGCAGGCATTGGGTGTTGGTGCAACTCTCGGGCTTATTTCTTCCTTTCTCTTGCCTTGCCCATCGTATGTGGGTGGTTGTGTTTCTATGTCAAGTCTCCCCCAAGCATGGAAATCGGGAGGATCAGAAGACTCTGCAATGAGCAAGGGGGTCCCAAAAGTCTCCGTGACACAGCTTGTTAGTTTGCTAGCTGCCTTGGTTTGGGAGTTGCAAGAAACACGAGCAACTCCTAACATATGCCCTCGTATAGCTGATGTCCAAAACGCCGGATAAATTGGCTTCCACTTCAATGGCTCTTCACAACGGTGCATGCGTTACAGTCAGTAGGGACCATCTAAAGAGCCGATGACTGACACGGTGTACTCTGGCCGTGCCTCTTCTGTGGGAGGCTGAACCTTCGTGCTGACGGTTGGTGGGGTTTCGGTTGCTTTCATTTCCAAAGCCGTTAATTAGCTGGATGGGTTACTTTGACTCACATGTGTGGGCTGCCAACAGAAACTATAAAAATGTATTTTAAGCTCTTGTCATTTGTCAAGGGTGTTTGTGTTTTCCCTTCCCTGTTTACAGGCGGGATGAGGGAATGCAGATGTGCTGAGCAGCCTTGCTCCAGCTACCTAGGGATGGCTACTTCCCTGGCTGGCTGCGGGTCACGGAGCTAGCCGGCCACGCCGAACGTGGGCTTGCTAGGAAGGCACAAGAAAGAAGCAAAAACAGCAAGAGAGCTTGGATACGCCCTGTGGGTCTGGCAGCCGAGCTTGGGGGCTCCTCCCTCGGTCTTGGGGGAGAGGGTGGGTGCTCCGCTTTCGCCAATGGCTGGGAGAGTCTGTAATGGGACAGGGGCACCCCCTCCCGGTCCCGCCCCGCCCCGCCCCGCCCCGCCCCGCGAAGAAATAACACAAACCCAGGGAAGGTGCATTCGAGGCAGGCTTCATTAGTATGTAGTGACGGCTTTGTCAAAGCCTTCCTTTCATGCAGGGCACGCTCTGCACGGGGTGATAAGCCAGAGCCGCTCACTCGGGGCCTCTGGGGTGTTTGGAAGAAAAGCAAACTTAACGGCAGCTTTCAAAAAAAATAAAAATGCAAGCTTGGCAAGCCTGCCCGAGCCAGCCAGGGTAATTGTATCTGAGCCTCGCCAGCACGGCTCAGGGGCACAGGCAGGGCATGGCTCCAAAGGCAATGCCAAGGGGCACTGTAGGTTGTGGGCTTTTATGCTAACCCCACAGAGAAGAAGGAGAAAGATGGAAAGGGTCTGGTGGAGTTGCCCCTTTCCATCTGCAAGGTGAAAGCTCTTCCATTGTCCTTCCATGGCGTTCAGCCCTTTACCATGCACCAAGCATTAGGGTGCCGGTTTCCCTTATACCTACTCCCGCCCACCCCGGGGAGGAACGTGAGCTCCCACGGAGCCAGTCCGCTGGGAATGGTTTTCCTTTTCAGTATTGGATTCCTAATTTCATTGTCTATTCCTGCAAAACCGGATGCAAATGAGGGAAATCTCACCCGTTTGTGCATGTGTCGAGTATCTTCTGCCTTATTTCCAAGAATTATTAGCTTTCTTTTATTGGGTTTGGCTGGCAGGATGACGACCATTTCATCCATCAAATCAGAATCTTTTTAACACTAATACTGAATTTATAGAAGTGGTTAAACGAAGTGTTGACAATATGGACAATGTGTTTCTGATTAACACTGCAATTTAAAGTGAAACTGCCAACTGCCTGGAGTTACTAAAACGCTGCAGCGTTTTTCCAGATCCACTGCGTTGGGAACAGAGCATCGTAGGACTAACAGATGTTGGACATGGAGCTTACAATGCATTGGAAGCCGACTGATTTAGAAATGAGCCTTGCTCTCCAAAAGCTTTACTACTCCTCCATGGTGATTAAATGCAGACGATGCATACCCTCTTCCCCTTTATTGTTCTGTTTAGGCATATTTGCCAATTGGGGGTTATGGTAACAGAGATCTTTTATTCCCCTTGGTCTTTAGCAGGGGAGGGGGAACCACTCGAGAAGCTCCCCCCACCCCACCCTCCTTAAATCTGGTTCTTCAGCTTTTGATTCTGCTTTGCTGAGGAATTTATGGCATGCTTGCTGCAAGCGGAGGGTTCTCGAAGTCACGGTGCTGCAATTATCTCCCTGGAACCGGGGTCTGGTGGGGGCGGGGGTCTGCGAAGGGACAGAAGTGGGTTGCGAGAACCCTAATTCTCTTGGAATATGAGACATTTGAAAAAACAAAATTGAGACGTTCATTAAATAGCAAAGGGGTGAAAGGGGAAGGGGGAGAGAGAGGGTAAGTGCACACGCGGCCCCAGAGATCCCTGGAAAACTTTAACGTGATGCCGCCTGGCCAAGAGCTGCACCAAGGAGCACCGCCTGCCCTGTCCATGGTGAGAGGTGAGGGGCTCGATTCCCTTCCATCCATAGCTTATTGCTCTCCTTCAGTTGTGGTATTTCTCTCTTCAAATTCAATTAAAGGTGAAAGAGCCCAGGGCAGGAAGGTCAGACAGAGATCCAGCCTTCCCACCTCTGGGGATGTGCAGAGCCGCAGCTGATCCCCGTGTCGAACCAATGCCTCCATCTCCGAGCCCGGGCACCTGGAGGGCAGACTCTGCTCTCGATGGGTGCACGTCTTTTAGGCATGCAAAGCAATGAAGATCCTCGATGCGACGTGGAGAGGCCGTGTGTGGGGACGTGCTGCCTGTTGGAGCGGGGTGCCTTTCCGCTAGGGAAATCCTGGTGGCGTGTGAGAAGCCAATGCAGCATTTGGCAAGTTTTCTGGGACCAGGCTGCATTCGGGAGTTTTCCTCCTGTCATTTTAAGCCTCTTTTCTTTTGAAGGGTGGCTCAGTTTGGGGGAAACCTGTGCGTCTCCTTCCCCAAGGGCAGCCCATCTTCTGCGCTGGGCACACCAAGCGGCAGGTTGGCACAAGCAAGTGGAGGAGCGGCACAGCTGCATTTCCAGGATGAACTTCGTCTCCCATGGGGGTTACGCTCTTGTGGTTACTTCCCGGGGTCATTATGCCGATGCCCTGGCACCAGCGCAAACTTATTCAAAGTTGGCGGAGTTTGGAACAGCTTTGGCACTTGAGCTCAAAGCCTGGGCTTCCTCCACCTATCTTCTGCCGGTGCCTCTTGGGTGCTTGGAAGAAAAGCAAACTTTTCCTGCCGTAATAATGACCACAGAGTGGGTTTATCTCCTGTAATATTGACTATGGAGTGGGTTTCCCAGGGGAACTCGCTGCCTCGGATAAAGTAAGAGCATGTTCCGGAGCTGAATTGAAACTGTTCCCCTTCCCTCTCCACCCTCCCCTTGCAAATAAAAAAGCTTTTGTATTTCCCCTCTCGTTAGATATTTCAACCCCTGACTGGCCTTGTTTAAGATTCAGCTTCAATAGTACCTTTGTTAGGGGAGAAATCTCATTAAACGTGAGGTAAGAGGAAATGAAAAAGTGTAAAACATCCAGATTTATTACCTGTTGTCTTCTGAGCACTTGAAAACACAGGGAAAAGTGGTATCCACAGGCACAGCTATAACACCGCACAGCATGTGCTGCTTTGGGCTTTACGGGCAGCGAGTACACAGCGCCTGGTGTGTTGGGGAGGTTTCCTAAAAGCAAGAAAAACAAACCCTGGGTTTTGTGCTTGCTGGTCATAAAGAAGAGCATGATTTGATGTTGACCCTAATGCCTCGGAGTGCTACTGCCAGCTCTGAGCTCCTACCTGGGGAGATGCTTGTGGAGGAGGAGGAGGAGGAGGATGATGATGATTCCCTAACACCCATCTGGTGCTAAAGGTGGCAGGGAGCAGGTGGCTGTGGGAGGGGATTTGCACACTGGAAAAAGCACGAATGGGAGGTTCTGGCTTCAAGCTCTTTCCAAAAGGACCTGGGTTGTGTTTGGGGCAGGGGCACCTGGGGGCAGCGCAAGCCGTCGCATTTGCAGGCCTCGGGGTGGGGGGATGCTCTGTACTCCGTGCGAGTCCTCACAAACCATTTATTGCCTTTCAGGGAGCGAACGAGGGGAAAGGGGCCTGACAGTGCTAATTGAGACGTGGTTAAACAAAAGCAGGAGCATTTTCCGAGCATGTGCAACTTTATGAAACCGCTTCGTACGCCGTAAAGAAACCGCAAAGGGCGCTTGGGGCCGAGCGGGTGGCACCACCTGTAGTGAAAGCCGCCTAGCACTTTGCACAATGAAATCTGGTTTCAGTTGCTTTTAACGTCACCCGGCTTTGAGCATCTGGGCCAAAGTTTTTATGTGCTGGGGTTGGGGGGTTTTTTGTTGTGTTTTTCCCCTTCCTGTTGGAAAATGCCAACAAAAATGGGTCAGCCAACAAAGTTGGGGGAAAGAAAGAGGCGGTGCAGTGCACATGTTAAATTCAGATGACTTTTTTTCCCTGAGAGATTCCAGCACCACCATGGGAACCGGGAGTTTTACACCTGAGAAACTGAGGCACGGAGTGAAATAAAACACATCTGAGATGTTCCTGACCTCTCCGGAGAGGTTTGGGGCCCGGTTTTCTTTTTTCTTTCTTTCAGGGCACTTGGCACGAGAGCCCTTAGCGCTGAAAGCCCAGCTCCGGTCGCCTTCCCCTGCTCCCGCTCTCGTGCGAGGCAAACCCCCCGCACCTCGAACTGGGGAAAAACACAGCTGGCCGGGATGATTTTAATTGAACTGCAGCAAGCGCAAGGGCCCAGCCCCAGGTCATCCCCTTCCTCGGCACTCAGGGTCTTCTGCAAAAACGGTACGGGGTCAAGGACACGTGGCGTCACGAGGGGAGAGGACGGTGCGGCCGGGCTCCCAGGCAGCCGTCATCCCGACGCTTCCCTCTCTTGACTTGGCCACCTTCGTGTGGGTTGAGCGTGGCTCTTTGTATGTAATATATATGTATATCTGGCTTGGCAGCTCACCTTCACCCCGGTAGCTGGATTGATGTGCTCTCCGTGTTAGTCCTTTAAATGAATTAGTTGTTGGGGAGTAATGAGATCATTAATCCTCACACCACGTGATGCCTCGTGGGGGCGGGGGGGACCCCGGTGTCACCCGTGATGAACACGTGTGCCACTCACCGAGCCAGAAGAGGCAGCACGGAGGCTGAGCGCTGTCTTGTTTTCCAAACAAGTTGCTGTTCTTGGGCTTGTTGATAGGCTGGTTACCATGGAAAATAATGCTCTGCAGCCCAGGAAGCCTCTCGCCAGCGCTCGCTGCTGTCACACGGGCCCCCGTCCATCGCCACATCGGGACCGCTGTGCAAGCAGAGAGGGGAGCAAGCAGGCGATGAAAGGCCGGTCCTTGCAGCTCCCGATCCCGGGCATGGGGCGTGGCGATCACCCGGCCTTGCTGGGGCATGTCCTGGTCTCTCCGGCCAGGAGGAGGTTCCCAAAGGGACGCGTCCTCTCATCAACATGGCCTTACCCTCGGCAAACGCCATCGAGTTCCTTGCCGTCGCTCAAATGGAAAACCCAACATGTTCAGTATCAAACCTGCTGGGCTCAACAGGCACCTGTGCTATTGCTTTCCCTTCACCCTCCACTTTATAATCAAGATTTGGCACGGGGTGGGTAACACCAGCCATCCTGGCAGTGCGTGGCTCCAGGAAATTCAGCCGCGGGTCTTTGGAAAGCCCTCGGCGTGCTCGAGCATCCTTGGAAAGCCCGGGGCATTTTAAACGTCAGCCCTTGCTCCTGTCTGCTGCTCCAGGGTTGAAGTGACGGCGGTCCCGGTAGCTCAGAGGAGAAATGCCGCTTGCAGGGGCCGGACAGCCTGGCGTAGACCCTGTGCTGGTGTAACGGGGCATGGCTGAGCACCGAGCCCCTGCCGCGACTGCAATGGTCCCTGAGCTTCATTTCCTCTTGTCAAACAACTGGGCTGGAAACACAGCTCAGGTTTTAATGGGTGCGATGGGTGGTGGGTCCAGTCCTCGCCGTGCTCTTTCCATTTGGGTTCAGAGTTGGATGAAGACAGACTCGTGGAGATCTGCTCAGATGAGGGTGCTCAGACGGACGCCCTCTGGGACGTTAAACCCAGATCTGTAGCTGAGTGCAAATAACTCATAACTCACGCTGAGGAAGGTTAGGGGCGTCCGTCGGTTTGCAAGCTCTCCAGCTTCCACGGATCACACTTGGGTTGACTAGAAATTGTTTCCTAATCAGCTGTTGGCCTGAACTGCAGTTTGCACCAAGCGGTCATGGTTTAATCCACATGGTTTAGCTGGGACTGACCATGCAAGTTGGATGGCTCAGGCCTCAGACTGGTCCTTCGGCACGTATACATCGTCTCAGCGTCACGTGTGCAAGTGCCTGACAAAGGGTTTTTGAACTCGAAAGCTTGCTTAATAACTATTCTCCAACCATTTGGGTTGGTCTAATAAAAGATATCAAATTCACCCAAGGAACCTTGTCTGCCTAAGTGCCCTTGAGTGGCACTTAGTTGGCTAAATGCACTCTGGGTCTTGGACACATCCATCACTTAACACCCTGTGGCCTGTGCTGGCTCGAGTACGCTGCTTCTGTTGCGGGGCATGCCCCAGGTCGGGCCACATAGCGTGCTTGGGATGCTCTGTCCAGGTAGAGTACATTTGTGGGCTGGAGATGGCTTTGTTTCCTGGTGTGAATGTGGCTGGAGGAGTCCAGTTTGCGGTTACGAGGGTTTCTTTCTTAGCGCCCTGGCCAGGAATGTGACTTACGTGTATGACTAGCGAGACAAACCGGAATGGCAGCAGAAAGGATTGCAGCCAAACAAAAAACCCGAGCAAAAACCCAAGGTGTCTGTGTGGTGTTGGGTCTGACTTGGCCCTTATAGACGTCTGGGCAATTCTGGATGGTGCCTCGCCAAGGGCAGTGCTTGGAGACCAGTAAGCCACGATGGCACCCAAGCAATATGCCAAGGGCTTCCCTAGGTGCATGCTCACCCCATGCTGGGCTCTGAGGGTCTCAGCCCCTTTGGTGCCCTGATTGTCTTGTTGCATCTTCATGTGGCCTCTGCGCCCATGGGCTGACGGGCACCCCTGGCTGTAACCAGCTGCTGCCCCTTGCCCTGTCCGGTAGGACCCTGCTGTGCCACATGCAAGAGAAGAACTGGGCTAACTCCACGCACCATGCCACGGCTGCCCGTTGCCTTTCCTCTGCATGCCCCAGGGACTCATGTTTGCTGTTATTTTGTGTGCACATGACTACCTGGTAGCAAAAATCAATGATCCTTCCTAAGTAAGTGTCCCTGTGGGAGACAAAAAAAAAAACGAAGCTCGCAGAGCTGGCTACTAGCTGATGAGCTTGTCCGGAGGTGATTGGCAATGCCGGGCAAACTGCCCGCTCCTAATCTGCCAGTCTAATCAGCTGCAGAGGGTCTTCTTGAGAGAGCGAGGGCCATCAGGGACGGCTTGCAACCCTATTGCCTGAGCTCCCCGGAGGCACAAGCCCCTGTCACCCCTGGGGCAAAGGGTGTAAATCTCCTGTGACCGTCCCGGGTTACCGTCTTGCTCCATGGGAGCTCTGAAAAGGTTGGCCCAGCTGCAGTGCCAGTGCAACTGCATGGAGGTCAGGGGTGGGGGGAGTTGGCCTTGCTGACTGCAGAGCCGGCCGCTTTCCGCCCACAACCGTTGGCAATAGGGGCAGCATGAAGTTGGTGAATGGGGGCCTTGCTTAGCCACAAAAACGAAGCCGGCGATGTGCTGCGAGGAGCCGCACCAGGGCTGATGCACGCGCCCGGCTTTCCCCTGGTGTAGACAGCACTTCTGCTTCGCGTTGCATCTTGCAGCTGCATGGGGCACGGTGAAGCATTGTCACCTGGGACC
This sequence comes from Alligator sinensis, assembly GCF_000455745.1. Classification (NCBI taxonomy): domain Eukaryota; kingdom Metazoa; phylum Chordata; order Crocodylia; family Alligatoridae; genus Alligator; species Alligator sinensis. The sequence continues at coordinate 6,440,196 of NW_005841833.1, read as the reverse complement.
AGCGGGTGACAGTGGCCAAGGACCAACCGAGCCCCCCTGCACCGGCGCTCACAGGGGCCCTTCCTGGGCGGGCAGCACGGCCTCTGGGCTGCCCTGCAGCATCCCCATGGGGTATCTCAAGAAGCATACCCCGCTCTGGGGCTGAGCCGCCTTGCCCGGCTGCGGTGCCGCAGCAGATGCACGGGGCGAATTCCCATTGTCTCCGGAGAGCTGCATTAAAGCAGGACGCTTGTAAGTGCCTGGGCTCCCGGAGGCCGCTGCTTTTCCCTTCATCCACTTTGTATTCTAACCCTAATTGTCTGCAGCAACCTGTTATTACCGCGCCTTTAACATGATAGACACAAATAGGACGCACTAATCCACTACTCTTTGGTTTAAGAGTCATTACAAAGTGCTTAATTAAGTAAGCCTCACTTAATCACAAAATGTTTGCATGCTAAACGAGTTCTCGTGAAGCACGACACTTGACATATTCTGTACAAAAATAATTACAAGCAGGAGGCCTGGTACACTGAGCCTCCGAACATTTCATTTCAGGGGCCTCGCCCATTCATCACCAAACTGGAATTAAAAGGCTTTTAAAGTGGAGTAATGCGAGAACTCCCACATTCCTGCCGAATGACTCACTCCCAGCCTTTTTCGGCTGTCTGAGCATTTAAAGGCACAGTGCCACGGAGCGACGCAGCCTTGCCGAGCCGATACCCGCAGATAAATGCGGTGGAAGTGGAACAGGAGAAATGGCATGGTTAGTGCTGACATCAGCTGGCGCTTCGCTGGTATGGAAAGCAACCCCGTATACCCCACGATACCGCAGCAGCGAGACCTGGCCGAAGGGAGAGGAGACGTGTGATGGGGGAACATCCATCACGTTGCCGTGATGGGGCCTATGTGGCCATGTGGCTGCATTGCCCATCCAGGTTGCATGGGTCATGACACCCAGCCGGGGATGGGGATGGGGAAGGGGCGCCTGGGTGGGGGTCCCTGGGCAGAGCAGCACTGCAAAGCAGTGCAAAGTGAGCCCCTTCCCACCTTGTGCAGTCTCCTGATAACCTTCACCTCCTCTTCCCCCAGGAAAGGAATCTTTTTCCCAAACTCGGCTCCCTCCCCGCCTTAGAAAAGCTGCCTGAATGGGATTTTGTCAGCACCAGCATGCAGACTTTTGTTAGCCGTGTTGGTGCCCATTAAAATCTGTATCCCTGTCAGGATAATTGGAAACCTTATCCAAGTCTGCCTTTTGATGGAAACCCTTTTAATTAGAGCTCTATGAGCTTTCTAATGCCCTCAGAGCTCCATTTGTTTTCTCACACACTGGCCGCTCAGGTTCGAGTATTCAGAGCCCCCGATGGCATTGTGCAAAACTTGGTCCCTTTCAGAGCCGCGTCTCAAAGAGCCTCCTTTGCTACCCAGGGCCTGCAGAGGCGGCTGACAAGCAAGCGCTCTTCATCCTCCCACAGGTTCCTTCCTATTTTTATTCGTTCTGAGGTGGCGGGTACCATACCGCACATGAAAGCAGCCAGGATTCCTCCTTTCAAAACACGAGCTTCATTCAGAAAAAACGTTACCTGGGACTGTGGCTTTTCATGCTGCAATTACTGCAGCGGCTAATCTTGCAGCCCCTGAAATTTCCCCGGCAGTAACCAGGGGGTGCAGCACCGGCCCAAACTGGGGGGCAGGGAGTCTGCGATGGTGTTTAGTCCCCGCTGACTAGGAAAGCGTGGTCTTATGCATGCGGGCAAGCTCAGGGACTGCCCCTCGCCCGGGCAGGTCCGTGGTTCAGTGGAACCGAAGAGCCTTCCCTCCTTGTTTGAGGAGGAAGATGGCACGCAGGAGCAATTCCAGACTATCCCTAAAGAAACAGAGACACTGGGGGCCTCTGGAAAGGCCAGCTACTGCAGCTGGAGCCGGATCAGAAAGGAACAATCGGGGGGAAGACGAATAAAGCAGACCCAGCCTGGTCCCCTAGAAAAGCCTGATGCTCCCCGGGCATGTCTACATGTTCAATTAATGCACTTTGGTTAATGCACATTAAATCTAGTACCTCCGGGGCCACATCTACACTTGTGTTTTAATGTGCATTAGCCTATTTTAATGTGCATTAAAGCATCACAAAGAAAACATGCATATTAAAATAGGTGAATCCACTTTTTTTTTTATTATTCACAATGGAGGTACTAAATTTAATGTGCATTACCTAAAGTACATTAATGAATGTGTAGATGCACCCAGCCCATTGTGAGTTACTAGAAAAATGTGCGTTAGCTTATTTTAACACGCATTAGCTAAAGAGCATGTTTTTTTCCATGACACTTCAATGTGGATGAAAATAGGATAATGTGCATTGAAGTGTACATGTAGAAATGCTCCCTGAGTAACTAGATTGTCAGAGAGCCGGGGAGCAAGGCCAGGGGAAGGTTGGGAGGCAAAGGTCTGTGGCTTGTCCTCTTGCCATTCAGTCTTTGCAGCAAGACGCATCCTGATCACCTAACGAGGGCTGGAGACTATTGCTAAAACCAGTCCTCTGGATACCATACCAACTCCTGGGGGGAGTGTTCATCCTGAGGAGGAATACAACTGATCCTCCTCTCCAAAAACCACAATGAGAACTGAGTCCCCAGGGTCTCCCATCCATATCTGAATCCGATTCCTTCCTGCGGTGTCAAACATTATATCCCTCTGCCTTTGAAGTAATGCTGGAGCGGGGAGCTGCTAGGGGTTCTTGTGAGAACGAGGTTTTTGTCCTTTCTAATGATACTGAAAGTTTGTCCTCCTTCCATTTGCATGTTGATTTAGCTGTCACTTAAAAGACCTTTTGTCATCTGCAAAACCCAGACTTGGCATATTGTTGTTGAGCCATGTGGCTTCTATACCGCATCCCTTGGTGTGTGATCTCACAATGAAGGCAATAGCAGGGCTGAAACAATAGACCGTAGAGAAGACATCCTTTGTTTGACATCGGATAATAGGAAAATAGGGCTGGAAGGGGCCTCACAACCTCATCTAGTCCAGGCAGGAGCATCCCTGAATAAACCATCCCAGACAAGTATCTGTCCAACCTGCTCTTGAAAACTTCCAAGGATGGAGATTTTGCAACTTGACCGCCCTCATCATCAGAAACTTCCTCCTAATCACCAGCCTCAATTTCTTCCACTGCATCTTGAGTCCATTGCTCCTAGTCTTGCCCCTATGGCCGGGGAGAAAAGCCCATCTCCATCCTCTCTGTAATCACCCTTCAGATATAGTCACCTGGCTTGGTTAGGTGTGACTTGCTCTTTGTGAATCCATGCTGACTATTTCTGATCACCTTTTTTTCCTCTAGGTGCTTCACAACAGATTTCTTGAGGCCTTACTCTATAATTTTTCCAAATATTGAGGTCAGGCTGACTGGCTGGTAACTCCCTGGGTCCTTCTTCTTCTCCTTCCTAACGCTGGGCACTAGGTTTGCCCTTTCCCAATCATCCAGGACCTCACCCAACTTCCCCGCGAGCTTTCAAAGTCAAACCACCCCCTCCAACCCGTGTTTAATGCCACTGTGCATGCTGCGCCTAGCTGCGAGGCCTTGACAACGTCAGCTTTTGCTGGAATAACGTAACACTTCAGTGAATCGAGATGGAGGCTACCAAATGTCATCTTGAGATCTTGCAAACGTTTACGGGGGTTGGTTTTTGCCATTCTCGTAGTGAGAATGTGGTGTAGGATCTTCTGGGTCGAAATCCATCCAGTTCTTCCCATGCTTTTATCCCAGCTGCTTTTTTCCATGTGGTTTAAGATGATGCAGCAAAAGAATACACCCCTTTCGGTGAAAAGCAATTGCATGTCGCTCTCTCTGACTATGGCATCATTTTTCTATTGCCCTAGGCGGTTTTCCTCTAGAAGTGTTTGATGACTTTTATTAATGGTCTCCTCACTGTGAAACTGCAGCCTTTTCCCAATGGCTTGGTCTTCACCTGCAATTTCTTTCCCACAATTTACTCTGTTCTTTAATGTTGCCCTTCACTTCTTTGCTTGGGATGTGGGAGATGATGATGATGATTAGTGTTTATTTATCAAAGCTCCTCGGGACGCTGTTCTGCCATAGCATCTCTGAGACGTGCTTCGCCCACTCCTCGCTCTTCCTCTGCTATTGCTGGAGCCTTTCCTTGTTTATCCTTGGCAAAGCCTTTGACTGGCATAAACTTGCTGGTGAAGACCTTGTTGAGCCAATAAAGCATCTTGGTATCCCCATGTTCAGCAGCTGCTTCAGTTGACATGCATTTGGAATAATGTTATGCCTGAACTCTCTCTGTTTTAAGATATTATTTTGATGTTTGTAAAAGTAAAAATGTGTTTCTCTTATTTATCATGTTGCCTTTGATTTAAGCCCTCCTTGTCATGCATACTGGTCTGTGAAAACAGTGTGGTTCTTCTATGAGATTGGGGTGGGGGGAAACCTGAGCAAGCCTTAGTTATATTTCCAACTTCCCAATGTCGAGTAAGTTGAGGGTTGCATGCAGATGTGGCATGTACGTGTATGTGTGCACGCACACACGATGCATATTGGATCCTCTGCAGCATTGTCTGTTCTGGATGTTGGTGATGTTTGATTGTCTCATGGCTGGATGGATCTAAAGGAGCTGAGGGCATGATCTTCTACGACGGGCAGCAAGCCCATGGCCAGGATACCACGTAGTTGATGTCAAAATATCTTCTTTCTTCCAAACTCGTTGCAATCCTACCTGGCCTCACCTGGACCATTCCCCGCTATTCAGCACTGGGGAGGCCACATCTGGAGGCCAGTCTTGCACCCCCACTGCAGAAAGGATGTGGACAAGTTGGAGAGAGGCCAGTGGAGGGCAATGAAAATGGTTGGGGGCTGGGGGACAGGACTGGTGAGGAAAGGCTGAGGGAAATGGGCTGATTTAATTTGCAGAAGAGAAGACCGAGGGGATTGAGTAGCAGCCTTCACCTCCCTGCAGGGGGGCTGCAAAGAGGATGGAGCTGGGCTGTTCTCAGTGGGGGCAGATGACAGGACAAGGAGCAATGGGCTCAAGCTGCAGCAAGGGAAGTTGAGGTTGGATATTAAGAAAAACTTTCTCCGGAGGAGGGTGGTGAAGCACTGGAACA
>NW_005841833.1:6434166-6434889 GCF_000455745.1 Alligator sinensis | reverse complement strand
ACATGTCTGCAGTTGTGTCATGCTGCATGTCTCAGCCCAGCACGGCACACGCTAGTCCCGCTGGCATGCTAATGTCATGGGGTGGAAATAAGGGGGACCAGCAACTGCTGCTGCTCTTCTGATGGCAATGCCGAGCCACGGCTAGGAGTGGGTGGAGATGGTCATCGTCGCCGTCTTGCACCCTGTTGCTGATGAGTACTCAGCCGAATTTGCAGATTCGTTAAAGATGTGACCACTTCTGCTATGGCCGCGATGAAGCCACGGCCTGAGCGAAGCTGGTGAATGCGAGGATGCCGGAGCCGTGACGTCGTCATTTTTTTGGAATACCCGCTTGTTTCTTAACGAGGCGTTTGTCCTTGGAGGCTTCATGCTGCATCCCTGTCCGCACTCAGCTGTTTCTCATCATCATCATCGGAAACATCCGGGTCTGCGCCTCGTCGCCCCTGCGTGCAGGTCCCCAGTGCCCGTCCGGTCCCTCCCCGGAGCCGCGATGTCATGACAGGCCCCCGGTCCGGGGGTGCCGCGGAGGCAGGAGTCTTGCCCCGCGGGTGGTCTCTCCTCGAGACGGGTGGGGGCACCGGCCAGACTGTTCGGTGGGGGGCCTGCGTGTGAGGCAAACCCCGTCTTTGAGCTTGGCTCCCTGCCAAAACTTTCCAGGGGTATTCACAGCTGGTTTTGTTCTGTTGCCATGGAAATTATTGCTACTTCACATGTTCTTCCTGC
>NW_005841833.1:6370270-6434150 GCF_000455745.1 Alligator sinensis | reverse complement strand
AGCCCGGCGGTTAGGAGTGCACGCAGCGCAGCGGGGGCGAGCGGGGAGGGCAGACGGGTCCCTTTCAACCTGAGCCTGGATAAAGCTCCTCCTGGAGCAGCGCTCCTCCGTCGAGCCGGCTGGAAAAGCGCCGGCCGACCCACGTCGCACCGAGCCTGGGCAGCGCCGTCAGTCTCCGCGCTGTGCAAACCTGCATTGATTTTCACCCGAATTAGTTGTGGTGGGAAACGGACAAAAAGTTCTGACAATGTTTTAAAACCTCTCTTTTTTCTTTTCTTTGACATTTTTGCACAGCAACACTTCGATTATTTTTGTCCTCCCCCTCCATTCTGGAAATCTCTTCTTTTCCAATCTTGTATTATATCAAAACCTGTCATTTGCATTCTTCTCTTTTATTCTATAGATTTTTTTTTTAAGGTCAACATCTAAATATATTTTTTCTATTTTTTTTTCCCCTCCTAAAATGAAACATTCCTAAGTGACCCAAAAGAGATTTTTTTTTCCCCCCCGACTTTTCCTCCAGGGGGATGTTGAAGTGCTTGGTTTCTGCTCTGGTCCTAAATGAAGCCAATATCGACATCTTTGAAATGCATCATGAAAGAGGTCTTCTGCTCTCTGCGCAGCAATGAGTCCCAGCATGTTCATGCAGGGATTTCTCCATCCCGCCCCTCGGTTGCAATATGTCACCGGCCGAATACCAGCCGGTTTTCTGTAGGGATGAAAAAAAAATGCCTCAACTACCATTAGCATTACTGTGTTCGCTGCTTAGCGGCCAGCACATGGGTCAAAATTTCCAGAGGCTGCTGAAACTGGGCTTGAATCCCTCTTCAGAAACAAAATCCTGTCTCACCCAAGGAATCCTTTCTCTTGGATGCGGACCCTGACAAAGCACCAGGAAACACATATGGTAAAAATTATTTAGAAACATTTCCAAACTTGGTCATCTTCTCTTTTACACGAGCAAGGTTTGCCAAGCTCCGAGGCGAGGGATGTCAGGGGAGGCCTGTCTGATTTCCCGGCGGCTCGCACACGACGAGACGGGTCCGGTCGCCCCGGCCGTGGGTGCCCGGCGCGTCTCGAAGGGGCGGTGGGAAGACGATGGCTTCCTTGGGCGGACTCGGTCCTTTGTTTGGGGAAGGGTGGAGGATGGCTAAGGAGAGACGCAGCAGGATTTAATTATCCCACCCTGGGTACACACCAGGGCTAGCGAGCGGGGACGAGCTTGTGAGAACAGGCACATTTGCCAAAAACAAGCAAACAAAAGAAGTCGCGGGGTGCCTGGAGCCCTCCCTGGATCGCAGCCACATTTGGCGAATAGATTTTGACCCCCTCCCCCCAAAAAGGGAAGGGGCAAGCTTTAAAAAAAAGAATAAAATCCCAGAAAGTTTCGTTTCAGCCTCTTTGACACACCCGCTCGGATAGCGTGAAACGGCGCTGCTCAGCTTTCTGTCCCCAAACAGCACCGCTCCGTTAAATATTGCCTGCTGTTCTTGAAAAAAGGCACCAAAAAAAAAAAGTTTTGTTTTTTTTGTTTTTGTTTTTTTTTAACCAAAAGGGAGTCGGCTCCAAAAAGAAGCAAAAATATTTCATCTGGGGGCAAATAAAAGCTCAGCATGGCCTCAAAAATCTCTCTGTTTTTCCTGCTCTTCATCTGCTGGACCCAAAACGCCATCGTTTGCCAGGTCTGGGAGCCTGCGGGGAGTCCTTGCGGGGAGGGGGCTGCGTGCAAGCTGCCCCAAAGCTGCTTTCACCCAAACCCGGCTTGGCTCCGGCTGCAGCCGTGTCGCAAAGGAAGTGCTTTCAGTCTGGCTGGAGAAGGCGATGTGGTTTTTGCAAATAACATGCATTTCAAATGTGTTTATTTTGTATCCTGCGAACAGCTGTTGATATTTTGACACTTGCCAACTCTGCAGTTATCTTCAGGGAGTCTCTCTTCCTCCCATTGCTGAGATTTCCCCTTCTGTTGTTGTTGCTGCTGCTGTTGTTGTTGGGTTGGGGTTTTTTTTCCCCCTTTCCCAGACAAGCTTTGCCTTTTTTCTGGTTTGTTTTCTTTTTGTTCGCAACGGGTTTGCAAAGCCAGGGGTGGGAGCTGGAAGAGGGACGCTCCTCGTCCGGAGGTGCGGACAGACGAGCCTGTCTGCTGGCATCGCGAAACCTTCTGGGCTCCCAAACCTCCGAGACCCAGGGGCAGGAATCGTCCTTGCCATTGCTTTTCTTCTTTGTCCAGGAAAGACGCGCGCGTGCATGCGGGTGAGCGCAGACGCGCAGCATGAATTACAGCGCTTCAAAGCCCGGGTGCTTTGCTATTTAGATGCACCGAGAGGGTAAGTATCTGCCCGGGGAGGGGGAGCAAACCCTCGGGGGTCTTTGCAGACAAAGTCCGTGTCCTTTAACTTGCAACCCTGCGTCAGACTCGGGCGCCTCGATGGGACGCGATGTGATCCCGGGCCTTTTGTCACCAAAGAGTGCATTAACCCACAACGATTCAGCGCGAGATTAACTGGGTTAAACTGCTAATGCCTGCTGTATATGGAAGGCTTCTTTCAGTAAGTGGCTCCCTGTAGCTTATTTGACTCTAGGCCCAAATCTAATGTCTCAGTGGGCCTGTTACATTAAGCAGGCCCAAGTGGTAGGAGATTTAAAGCATCAAAATGAAGTGCTTTATCACTCCGTACTGTGTTCTTGGCTGCTTTCATTGGCCTCACTTCACAGGCTTTTTAGCCTGCAAGCAGAGGCCTCTCGGCAGGCCCATTACAAATTCCACTTGTTGACGGTTGCCTTGTTGCAGGATTTAATGGTAGAATAATATTTACACAGTAAACTCCTCTGGAGGTGTTATAAACACCATAAAAAGGATTTTAGAAGCTTAATGAGCATTAGTGAAGTCGAGACAGGATAATGTGGCAACTGTGCGCTGTAATCTGATTTGGCACCTCCTGCACACGCAGGAGTTAGTGGGTGGAATAGCTGTTTTTGGGGAGGGGGTTTGTTGTTGTTTTAGTGTGTCATATTATTTGTCTAGCCCGGCGCGGGGACCTGAGCGAGCCCTTTGCGTGCTGGCGACCCGCGCTGGGGGTCAAAATGAAGATATGCCGGGGCAGAACGGAGACCGGCGCTTCTGAGAGATTTGACGGCTACAGCGAGGTTGCTTTTTTGCTAGGAATGGAAGATATCGATAATTGGGCCAGTGGCATGGTTGGCGGCACAGCCCTGAGCCTTGGTCATAATAATGAGAGCATCAATAATTCCCCACTTCCATCCACAGCCGATGGTGATCTGTATTCGGGTGGCTTAGCCCCGAGCACTGACGGGCCCTTTAGCCGATCCCGAGGTTGGATGGCAGCGACCTGATGGCGATAGATGCATTTCAGGGAGCAAATGCAAGGCACGAGGCCGGTGTTCATTTTGCTCTGAGCAGAACTAGGAGCTGTGCTAGGAGCTTGCTTTGGAAAAAGGCCATCTGCATTTCTAGCCTCCCCCTCCACCACCCCCACATTTACCCCTAAGTGTTACCAGACACACACAACCCGTCTTGGTTGCTCAGCCAAGGTGTAGTTGGGTTTTTTTTAACCCTGAAAACTAAGGTCGGCCTTTCCCTCTCCATCTGCCGAAATGTTAATTGAGCAGTTAACAGTGGGCATCCCCAATCCATCAGTAAAACCCACGGGAGGCCTACTGGACCCACAGATAGAGCTAATTACCCCCATAGCCACCATTTTTTGCACCTACATGGAGCTAATAAACAGCTTGTCCACACATGTAGTTATGTGCACCTAAACCGAACGTGCCTTTGTTTAAGGTCCCGATGTCTGATGAAGGGTTTTTGTGCCTGAAAGCTTGCAAAAAACTTTTTTTCTAACTATGTAGTTGGTCTAATAAAAGATATCACATCTACCCAAAGCACCATGCCTGCCTTCAGGCGATTTAGGCACACGTCTACACATAGATGCGCTAATGCACATTAAGGCACATTAAATTTAGGCTGGCGAAGCAAAGTTGCATTAGTGCATGTGTAGTGATATTAATGCAGATTATCGCAGTGTGCATCCATTGACTCGCACCACGTTAATGTGCATTGAGTGTCTACATGTATGCAAATGCGATTTAGCTATGCCAGCATAAATTTGGTACTTGCTTTAAGCAGGTGTCAAATGTAAGCGATCACCCCATTAAGGGCGTGCAGATGTGGGCACATGCCCTTAATGCACCTTAAAAATGGCAATTTTAGGCTAATCCTGCTTCCAAGGGCCACGTGTAGACAAGCCCAGTGAGAAATGAATAGTAGCTCAGTGTAAACGGTAACACCCGGGGTAAGCCAGACTCCGAACACTCGGGTTCCCCCTGGAACGATACTGGCTGTTGAATGGGTTTTTGGTTGTACCTGTGTTGAAAGCTTTTTCCCCTTTGAAATTGCTGGTTGACTTTGGCAGTTACCTGCAGTCTTGGCCATTTCCTTCTCTTGCTCCTGTGCAATTATTTGTAGGGTCTGGGTGCCTGGGTCCAGGGGTGCCCACTTGTATGTGCCCCTGGTATTATCCCCGCAGGTGGCTGCCAGCATCTGGACCGAGGCATGCCGGCGGGTTGAGATGCCGGCTCTCCACCTCCAGGAGAGCATCCTCAGTGGGGGACTCCCGCTGCCTCGGACCGAGCCTTGCTTCTGCACCTGTGTGCTATGAAACGGGAGTCAAGTGTCTGCAGGGCCGAGCTCTTGGAGAGCTGCCGTGTCCCACAGGCGGTGAACACCTTCCACAAGGAAAAACGAAAGCAATGCAAACTCCTTGCGACGATCCGTCTCGTGCTGAACTCCTCTCCTTCACCGCCCCGTTTGAAACACTCCCCGTGGGACATTTCCCTATCTGCAAGTATGACTTACTGAAGTCCTTCCCTTGGGAAGGCATCTATTTGTGACCGATTCTTTTTTAAAACATTGGCACATTCGGAGAAGAAAAAAAATCCTGGTCTGAGAGTGCAACAGGGCAATTCGGCTGTTTGTTTCCAAGTGGGTTTTTCTTTCAAAACGTGATTTAGAGCATACTTAAACTGGGGGAATGGCAAATTTCATGGGAGATGCTGGGATTCAAGAGCTTGCTTGACTCTTCGAAATTCCCCGTGAGCTGGAAACGTGCGGGCTCCCCGCGCAGCTCCGCTCATCTTCGCTCTCTCCAAGGCCCTGCAGGGGCTAAAGCCCAGGCCTTTCTACCGCGCCAGCTTCGCTCTGGCTTGTGAACTTGGAGGACTTTGATTTTGACATGCTAAGGACTGCACTTAGCCTCTCCAATTTCTGAGGGATGCGTGGAGCAGTGAATCTCGAGGCTGGCTTGCCAGGAGCGAAAAGCTACCTTTGGTAAATAAGCCAATATTTTCTTTCTTTCAAGGGGAGTTGACAAAGATCAATACCAGCCTGCAAAAGACATTGCCCTCTTAAGAATTAGCCCTTTGCAGAATCATTAATCCAGGAAGCTGTTACAGGGTGACAAGAGCAGGGATGCTCTGCCAGGTCTGGGAGGGATCTCGGGAGCGTTACCTCATGCACAGAAAAACAAACCAAATTATTCACTAAGAAAATAGCTTCTATGCCACAGGCGTGCTTCTGACAGAGGTGCTGGCTTCACTTTAATTAAGAAAAGCCCCGTCGGTGTCTTGATAAGCAGCGCTGCGGAGGACGGTTGTGCTTCCATGTGACCGCAGGAAGGATTGCTTGGAAACCGTGGACACCTGGCTCGCCAAAGGCCTGAGCAAAGCCCGTGGCCCATCGCTAGAGCCACCTGGAGCATCCCACCCCGGTCGCTCTGGATGCTGCCGGCAGCCCCGTGTCCCATGGCTGAGGATGGGGCACCCGCACATCAGACTCTGATCTAAAGATGTCACTGGACAAGATAAAGGAGACGTCTTGGAACCGGTTGCTGCGTTGGGGCAAACAGACCCCAGTCTGATTAATTGGACGCTCAATTAGTCTCCTGGCAAGATGGGGTAAATGCCCAGTCCCTTGCAGCATTTACCAGCGTGCTGTCCCCCGCACGTGTGGGTGCACGGTGAGGAGCAGCGCTCGGGGGACTTGGTGGTGATAAGCCACGGGGCAAGAACAAACAGCGGGAGACATCTGAAGGGGAGAGAGTTAGAAATCATAGGCCTTTCCCATCTCTAATTTCTGCTGGGAGAAACCCTGGTGCAAAAGGTGGTCGGTGACTTGCTGGGAGGTGGGAAGTATCCTTGCCTGTGTCCGTGGCGGGCCCGTGGGATGGGGGCATGGACCTAGTGCAGCTGCTCGGGATGGTGAAGGAAGCCCGGGATTTGTGGGGCCGCGGACACGGGTGGCTAAAGAGGGGCAATGAAACGGTGACTCGGGAAGTGCATCACAAATCGGACTGGGGTTTCCTTCTTTCTCTTAACATCTCCAGTGGGAACTGTTGTTTGGTCGGGCTGGGGCTCGTGACCACGCACCTGGGAGAGAGGAGAGCGATTCTGCGGCTCCCTTTCCCAACGTGAAGCCGTGCCGGTGCGGGGTGCCGCGGGGCTGCTCGGTGCCACGGCGCTGGGCATCGGGAGGGCAGGACGAACAGCTTGGCTGGTGGAAGGGAGCTGGCGTGCTCGCGATGCGGTAACTCCACGGCCGGCTCGCGATGAGGGAAGGCGACAACACCTGATCTTTAGCCCGGATGTCCTGGTGAATAAAAGCATGACAGGTTTCTGCGTGACCCTTGGCATCCCAGGACCTTTCCAGCCTTGCTCGGTCTATCATTCACTCATGCTGAAAATAGAAACCATTGCATCCAGGGCCAATTAGCAGTAAAAGTTAGTCATCTAAATGACCGCGAGTTGCAAGAACGAGCGCTCCAGCTGCAGAGGCTCGGTGACGTGGCCCCAGTCTCTCATCTGCAGCTGTGGGATTTATCCCTGATTCTTGCCGCCCGGAGCAGAACCAGGCACAGCGAGTCAAGCGGTCCCTGCATCGTCTAGTACCAGAAGGCCTGGGCTTTGGGACCATGGAGAGTCCAGCCCTGTCTCCATTGCAGTCATTTGTAGAAAGACCTCGTGGGGCATGTGCTGCATAATGGTGCTTTTGCATGGTAGCTCCTTCCCCATTGCCCACGAAATACGGATCCAGACCTCCAGTCGTGCATGGCACCCGTGCATGCCTGGTGGAGCGGCTTCCCACCGTCCTAAAAGGCCGGGGGTGCCCCAGGTGCTAACCCGCAGGCCCACTTCAGGTCTTTAAATTCATGAGAGAGAAGCCAAGCCACATTCCTACAAACCCACATTTCTGCTTTATTCAAGCAGCAGAGATTATAAACTAGGAAAAATGGAAGGATCAAAAGCTCCATGCGAAGCCCCCCAAGCTGGTTAATGAATATCTCCATTACACGGGGAAAAATTGATTTTATCAGAAACCAAAGCACTTTGCTTTTGCACTAAATGAGCTTACACATTATTACGGCAACGTGTGTTAGAATAAAAGTCCCGGGCGCTCCCTCTCTCTGCGTGCGATACGGGGCCATATGCCACCTGTTCAGATCTCATTCTCCAAACGCGAACCTCACAAAGAGGAGGAACCAACAGTGTTAAATAGTAAAGTACATAATTGTAAATGAAGTGTCTGGGAATACTGTGAAAGCAGCGCCTGGTAATCTCATTTAGTGTGTTCGGAGCAGTTGGAGTGGAACAATTTCTCAAGGCGAGCTGCATATTCTGGGGAAAGGCAGAGGAAGGGAAACAGCGGGGGAGACTTCAGTCAAAACAAAGTGATGGGTTAGTTTGCTTCTGGAGTGCATCAAGCTGCGATCGGAGGGGACCCGGCGTGGCAGCCGAGCGCCCCGGGCAGGGCTGGGCTGCACCAGAGCTGGGGTGAGCAGTGCCAGCCTGCCAAGGCAAGCCCGGCGCTGGCTAGTCCGGCAGGCTGTCGTGGGCTCCCCATGCACAGCGCTGAGCTGACTTCTCCAGGCTGCTCCCAGGGGCCAGGACAACTAAATAACGTTGCTCCACAGGTCCTGTTCGGAGGGTTGGCTGCCCGAGGCTGGCATTACCTCTGGGGGCTTATGAGAAACCAGCTTCCGCAGCCTAATTCTGCATGAGCACCCTCGCTGCCGGCCCCTCCTTTGGTCCGGCCAAGCGCCACGAGCGAGCGGTGGAGCCTGAACTCCTCCGTGACTCCAAGAGCTGGGCTGTAGGGAGCGTGGCCTGCTAGGGAGGGAGTGGGAGTGGGCGATTCCCAGTTGCTTTTGCCTTTCACTTGCGCGTGCAGCCTCTGGAAATCAGCTGGAGGTGCCCGGTCCGTGCCCCTGGTTCCCGGAGCAGCGAGCAGAGAAGGATCCTCCAGGAACATCCTCTCTACTCCAGTGGGACACACGGGGCAGTGGTGGCATTGTGGCTGAGCCCCAGTTGCAAAGCCTCCCTGTCCTGCATGGCCACGGGAGTTTGCACCCACGCTGTCCCAGCGTGGGCCTTCAGCCTGCTCCTCAACACCGTGCAGAAGACGCCCGAGCCCTCCTTCCAGCATCCTTCAGCTGCGGTGGATCTTGGTCTTTTGGCATAAAGTCCAGACCTAACTGCAGGACCCTGGACAATGATGGACTCGCCCGTTCCTTTGCCAGCTGCCCCCGTGGGCAGTTATCCTCCAGGTCCAGAAACTACCTTTCACTTCATGAGCAATTGCACGTGAGCCCTGTCCGCCCCCGAGGCCAACGGGGCGAGCGTAGTGCATGCCAATGCGATCCTCCCAGACATACGTCTGGCATTCCCAGATCGGGCTGAGCTGTCATACGAATGGGGGCTTCGTGATCGGGCACCTGGGGGTCGTGCAGCCCTGCAGAGCATCAGGAAGGCGTTATGGATTCAGAGACCCCCCGACCAGGTTAGATGGAGGCTTTAAAGCTGGAAGGGGTCACTTGTTATCCAGCCTGGCCTCCTGTACCGCCTGCGGTGGCCAAGCCTTTCCGGCTTCTGAAAGGAGAGACCCAGCTGTGGTTTGGAGACGCTGGGGGATGCAAAGTCCACCCCGTGTCTCGGCCAGCTGTTCCAGCAGTGATTTCACCTCCCATTAGAAACTGCCACCCTATTCCCAGTCCAAAGGTCTACCTTCAGCTCCCATCCACCTGGCTTCCTTCTGCCTTTGCCTGCGGGGTGAAGGAGCTCTTTATGTCAGAGATTTTCTCCCTCCATAAAATGGGGGTAAGTCACCTCCTAAATTCCTCTCCGCTTCCATAAACCACATGGTTTTAACATATATTTTAGGGACAGATGTAAGGCCCCTGTTGCAGCGGTGTTCCCCTTGGTTTCACCACGGGACCTTTGCTATCCCCAGATGCCACGTTGCAGCCAGCGTCCTTCCAGCTGCAGCCTTCACATCTGGGCAGGCCGCTGGCCCCTCTGAGCCGTGCCCGGGCCTTGGCACCCTGGTGCTGAGCTGAGCCGTGCCAGCAAAGAGCACTGGGCTCGTTAGCTTGAGCTCAGCCACGCGGCTAAAGCAAGGGCTAAAGCTATCGGACACCCATCACTAAGATGTTTTGGGGGAGGAAGAAAGCCTTTTCCCCGTTAGTTATCCAGTCCCTTCAAGTCGCTTGATCACGTCGCCAAGGGCTGAGCACGACACAGGGCGTTTGAAATGAGCTTGACATAAAAGCTCCTCTTCCCCTTGTAATCCTGTCCTCCGCCAGCCCGGGAACGCGCGGCTCTTTCACACCCGGCAGCTGCCTGTGTTCGGCAGAATTAAAAAAAAAAAAAAAAAAATCTCACTTTTTTCATTTGTGCTGATTTGCATATTAATAGTTTGCATATTAAACAACTACTTCAGAGGGTGGGCGGGCTAATGAATGCAGCAATCTCCTCTATTTTAACTCAATTTGCCTCATCCATATTCCAATGACTTTGGGGATTGGTATTCAGTTTTCATTGAAATTATCCAAGCCAGACCTAATTTGTGCTGCCCTTCCATTAATCCAATTAATTAGCACCATTGATGTGTACTGCCTTTGTAATGCCGCTTTGTTCAGCCCTGCTGCCGCTAATGACAGCCTAGTATCAGAGCAAATAATGAGCAAACCAAAGGAGCATTTGACCCTTGATGTACCCTCGCACAATGCAGCGGTTTCGGAGTCTGGAGGCCCTAATTTAGGTTCTGTAGCCCAAATTATAGACAATAATTCAATATTCTTTGCGTGGAGTTGACCAAGTGTCATCCCCACCATTTATTTAGCTTATTCGGCCTCCCCTCCGCCTCGCTGCTTTGTTTGTGCAGTTTTATTTCTTCTCCGACGTGTTCCACCCTGGCCTTTCTGCCCCACCTACAGCATTGATTTCCGACCTCCTTTCCAGCGAGAGGTCTGAAGATCTCTCAGCTCTGAAGGAATTCATTAACCTTTCCCCCGCCCCGAGCTGGAGAGAAAATCTTTATATTTTTTAAGTAAAGCAAACAAACATTGTTAGTGATTATTGGGCCAGGCCTCTCACCCCTCCTGCTTGTTTATTGTACCTCCGCCGCTGCGCCGGGAGCCTCTGCTCCTCCAGCTCCACACGGATTTATTTACTGTCTGGCGCGCGCGGCGCAGGACGGCGGCGGGGAAAGGGCCTTTTGAAACCCCGGCACTCTCCTGGTGTGGCCCACAGAGACCTTCCCTAGGACGTCGGGAACAATTTGGTTTCTAGACCAAGGTGTGCATTTGCCTCCGTTCGAGTCAGTAGCTTAAAAGCTTGTCGATTTTGGCTTCTACGTGTGTTTAAAACCCGCTCTGTGCACGCGTGCATTGCCAAGCCGGAGGCTGCTGTGGCACACGCCGCGTGCCATGTCACGGGGTGTCAAAGCCATCTCGCCCATCCTGGTGCATTGGCAGCGCCTCCAGGCCACCGAGGGTCTCGGGGGAGCACAGATAACTGCGAACGCTGCAAAGCCAAGTTCCTGGGGCCGGGGGCGAAGCGGAGAGGCGGTGGATGTGGAGCTCCCTGGCAGAGAGCCATTCGATTCACCCCCCAAGCTTGGGAAGCCACCCCAGTCGATACCACCTGAGGAGCGAATCCTCTGTTTTCTGGGAAGAAAACCCAGAAGGAAATCCAGAGAATATTTCCAAACATGCCAAAAGGCTCTGCCTCACTTTAATGGAATGCACCGTCTTATCCCTCGGCCCCTCGCCGACGGGGCCGGGGAATCTGTTTAAAGGAAACCTTTAGCTATGGCTATCCACAGGTAGGGCAGTCTGACTCATGAAGTTAATTAATTATACACAGCTCATTCACTGCATTTGTAAGTGCTTAAGTTGGAAGGGCAGCCAAAACTCTTGATGGAGGCGATATCTTTCGTTGCAAAAAAAAATGTTCTTTACTTGCATGCTTTCAGGCTCGCGCCCTTCCTCGGGGAAAGGAGAATGCAAAGATCCTAACATTTCTCCCAGGTAGACGTGAAACTTCATTTTGCACAGGAGAACGGGAGGATGTTATAAGTTCTCCTGGGTGGAAAAGTTCATTTTATGCAAATCAGGTTCAAATAAAACTTGGACTCTCCCTCCTTACAGCTTATAGGTTCTGTGAGTGGTGCCGGGTAGAGGACAGATACTCCCTTTCTCAAAGAGTTTTAAAATTTGGTTGTGTTTTGATCTGGAGCAAAATCCAATGTTTTTTAAATGCTCCAGGAAAGAAGATTCCCAAGAAGGTGGCAAAAAATTGGTTTTGGCTGAATCAGAACATGTCATTTCTATTTTGACTTCCTATATGGTTATGTATAGCATCAAAATTAAAAAAAAATGAAAAGTTGTTTCAAAACTAAAAATCCCAACCCTTCCTTCGAGAGCAGCATGGTGTTGCTACAGCTCGTTTTGGCAGGCTCAGAAGTCTTTTCCCTTAATTCTGTGCTTTTTCTCCCAAATGAAATTTGGGCGAATGGAGATGATTTTGCAAAGTGTTGCCATTTCAACAGCACGACACACTCCAGTGGCATCTTCATCTGCTGGGAGGTTTCGACTGGTCCCTGCGGATGCCCTGGGGTGTTAGACTTGCTTCTTTGGCCAACCAAAGCTCATTTTCCCAGCACAAAGTCCACTGCTTGATGCGGAAATGAGTTTGTGTGCTAGGGATTTGTGGGAGGTTTATAGTGGAGCAACTCCCCTGAAAATAAAGGACCTAGCATGGACAAGCACCTTGCAGCTCTTGGGTTAATTTGCTGCCTGGGACATTCATTCCTCCTTAGACTGGGTCAAAGACCAAAGAAAGCAAGCCCGTTACCGCAGGCCTTTGGGAAGAAATGTCACGTTAGCCGCAGCGCAGCACAGAGCATGTCTGCCAGACACCGGACGAGCACACGTACGTTCCCGTGCTCCGAAGCGGCGAGCCGAAGCCCGCGATCTCCTTTTGTGACTCTCCGTGCTATTTCCAATCATTTCTCTTTCAACATTATAAATCATGCCATTTGAATCGGAGCTTATGCAGTTAGTTGCCTGCAAAATGGTACTGATTAACCTTAAAATGTGCTATAAATCTTATTGTCTTGCTTGCTCATGGAGCACTGAGAGGCAAACAGATGCCTCTTCTCTCTCGTCCGGAGCAGCCTCCGGCTCGGCTGGTGCCAGCTTGGAAGAAGAGATCCAGAGGCACTGGAAAGTGGGAGAGATGGTATGCGAGGTGGCTGCTCCCCTTGTGTCAGCACTAAGCTAATATCTCATTGGGAAGGCGATGCCTTGCTGCATGAGGTGTAAAGTAATGCTCCAGTGGAGGACAAGGGACCTCAGCAGACCTTTGCACGGGGAGAAGGGAGCTGCTAGCCTGGCCACTTTTGCTCTGTAGACCCAGAAAAGATTGTTTCTCACTTTTCCATTCAGAGAAATGCAAGCCAGGCAAAGCTCTGTAGCTTAATTAGTCACAAAACTAATACAGATTTGCTGCTATGATCCGCCCCAGAGAGAGCTGCTTTGATTCAGACCCTTCATCTTCAAACCGCTCAGGGACCCATGAACTAAATGTGCGCTCGTTTGTCCTCTCCTCATCCTCACGCTCCGATCCAAGGGGCGTTTTCCTCGGAAAGCCTGCCTGCACCGGCAGTAAACTTCCCAGCTGGTGCGTGGATCAGGCCAAACAGTCCAGAGGTCAAATCAAACTTTCCATCCGCCCAGTTGTACCCGGAAAGGAAACCGCGTCTGTGCACTGGGGAGTTTTGGGAGAGTCCTCAGCTCTGGCCCCATTTAAATCTCTGGGGGAAAAGGTTTCGCCGCTAGGCAGGAGAGTTTGCTGGTCCGTGCGGAGGATGGAGAGATGCTGCCCCGCGTGGATTGACAAGTATGGGGGGGGGGTGGAAAGAATAAAGCAAGAAAAGTTTGTCACAAAACCTACTCGGCTTAGGGTCTTCTGACAAGTGTGTGTCAGTGCTAATGCCTTGCGATGTTCCTTAACGTCCCGATTAAAAGGGAGCGTGGAGCTGCTTATGAGAAGTGTTTCCGAAGACCAGCCCTGCGCTGTCTGCGCTCTGCTAAGACGCGGCGAGAGAGACAGCCATTTTTGTTCACCGATTACACGCTGCGAGATTAGGGGCCCGCAGGTCCACTAGGTTGCACTACCTTCTTTCAAGCTGGAGATGATCTCCCTTGTACGTCCTTCTGCCGGTGGGAGATAGCCCTCCTGGAGACTCCCAGACAAAGGAGGTGGGGAGGCCTGGCAAAAAAAAACCTTGGCAAATATTGGGGGGGTTTACAAGCGAGCTCAGGCCCAACCTGCAAGACAGAGTCTGTCTTTCTGGTCCCGAGGAAGTAGGATTGTGTTTAGCGGCATCACTCAGGACTTGTCATCTTCTGGTATGTCACAACATGTCAGCGTCTGACAGTCTGGATACCTGCTATTAACTTAAAGACTAGCAGCAAACACAAATATACGCGGTGAATAGTGATGGAGCCCAGAGCAGAGCGAATGCGCTACCTGGGTTTGCCGCTGCCTTCCCGGGTTTGCAGCGTAGCGCTGGGCTTTGCCGCCTTCGGTATCTGTTTCCAAGCCGAGATGTTGGATGGGGTTTTTGACAGGTGTGAGTGGCTTAGAAGAGCCATCGGGAGTCACTTGGGACTTGGCACGAGCGCTGCATGAAGCACGGTCATGTCAAAGCCGCTCGAGCGGTTAAGAAGCACAAGCCCATTGACGGTCAACAAACCTTGTGCTTGTAAATGGCTCTGGCGCTTCTGGAAACCCCACCCTGGTTGTCTTGGTGCAAGCCCAGTGTCTCCATGGGAAAGCCGATGCGCCAGTGGAAAATCAGTGGCTTTGCTCCCACGCGGGATGGGACAGATGCTCCCAGTTTCTCTCCCTGGGATCCTGCTTTCCCTCCAGTTGTGCATTCATTGCATTCCTTTCTCCTCCACCGTCAAGCACACGCTCCGTGTGAACATGCATGTGCTTGGCAGTAGATGCTGCTTTTCCCCCCCTTCTTTTTGTAAGATTGCAAAACTGTTTCCTAAACCCCTTCTCCTGGCGCGTTCGTAGTGCTCCAGCAGCCACCCAGGCAGGAGTTCCCATGCAGACACGGGAACAAAGCATTTCTGTAATCTCCAAAACGTCGGTCGGGAGGGGAGCGATGGTTCCCACCTTGCTCCGCTCCAACATGCATGTCTTGAAGGCCCAGGGTGTTGTCCCGGGCTTGGTCTCAGCCACCCTGCTAATGGCTCTTGGCAAGGAGGAGGAGGAACGCGTACATGCCTGGTTGGTTGTTTTTAAGTGCACCCGCAAACACACCCCTTCCTTACTGCAGAAGCTGGTTACCGCACACCGGCACAAAACAGCTACACCTGACACCTGGGTTGGTCTAATAAAAGATATCAGATTCACCCAAGGAACCTTGTCTGCCTATGTCCTTAGACCAACACGGCTACAACCTACACCCCTGCACCTGACACCTGGCATGTGAGCGACCCTTCCTGCGACCCCTTTTGTGTGGCCACGTAGGAGGGAGGTTAAAAAAGCAGCAGGAAAATCATGCCTGAGTTGGCTCCAAGACCCCCTTGCCTAGGGTTTGGCTTTTAGCTGATCCTAGTGAAGTCCACTCGTGGGTGACTTCACCATGCTCCTTCCTTCCTTCTGGCCTGGGCAATGGGACCATGTCCACGGGGACAGTTATATTCCTGAAATGCACACGATGGCATCAAGCAAACTCTTGTTCCATCTTATGCAACGACATGGCAGATCCCACCCGGTCAGGCTCTGCTTTCCTCTGCGGGTTGCTCAGGTAGATGATGCATCTGAAAACAGGCCACCTGCGGTTGCTTTCTTATGAGGCCGATGAGGTTATTTAGCCCATTTTCTACCCCATTAAATTATACGTTGAAAATGCTGCAGAGAGCCGGGGCCGTGCACGCCGGCCAAGCTCTGTGTCGAGGAGCTAAGTTTGCGTGTGTTTGCTTTGGGACATCCAAACCACAAGGCATCTACTGACTCACCAAATATCATTTCCTTCTTGAGGCTGGTGTGGCTGAGAGAGATGAATGCTCTGCCTGTTATTGTTGCCTATTCTCCCTTTTTTTAAAGTTTTTTCCAGGCTCTCCTCACTAGTTTGAGTGCTTCTTATTTTCCTGCCCTCTGAAAGAAGCCATAAAATTCCCCAGACCGTGTGTGGTATGGTGCGCACTTACAAATTACCATTGAAAAATGAATTGCCTTGACAAAATCTAATGTTTTGTGACACAGCACAAATATGCATTTCATTCTTGAGGAGAAGGAAAAGGAGCTCATTGGAAATATTAAATTAAGCAGTGTAACAGCTGAGAATAATTTGGTTTTCTGCTCTGTTGCTTGTGATTTGGTATGGAGTTTGAGGTGGCAGCCCAGTTTCTGTTTGGAGGATAAAGTGCACAGATGCCGCAGACTTTCTTCCCTGCTACGGAGGGGCTGAGTTGCTCCGGTGTGGATGGCGGGGTGTAGTTCAAACCCCGGTTTCAAGCCATGTCCCAAAGGTGGGGAGCTGTGGCTGAGGACGCTGTGGCCAGAGGAAATATCTGCTGCCTGGTGGACGCGTGTCGCAGGAGAAAACACACAGCTGGAATATTTTGCTGGCTCTTTGCTGGTCTAGAAGAAAAACCCATCCCCGTTAGGAATGACGCAGAAAGGGAATGGGCTCCGGGCATGCCTGCGAGCAGCCACGAATCCCTGCTGTACCCAGGCACAAATAAGGCCTTTATTGTCCTCGGTCGCCCGGATTTTAATGACCTGCACGGTTTCACAGAAGGAGCCTTTCACAGAGAGAAGGGTCTGGGTGGCTTCTTGCTGTGCTGCCTGGCCGTAAAACCAGCTGCAAGGTCCCTTTGCCTTTTCAGAGCAGGGGTTTGTTTCCGTAGCATCCCGACAGGTCCATGTAGCGCACGGGCTGCACCCCGCCAGCCCCCACGCTCTCCGGGCAGCCAACTCCACCCACCCACCTCGCCCGGGCCTTTGACACGGCCTGGGCTCATGTCTCCGTGACTTTCTGTGTCCCTCTCTGCACCGGGCTTACTCGCTCCCCTCGTCTGCGCCAAGCTCCTCACACTTCTTGTTCAAGAGCTCGCTCTTTTTTGGCTTGACAGCCATCTTCTGGCATGGTCTGACCTCAGCTCCATCTAGCACTGGAAGGCAGCCCCAAGTCATGCCGGTTGTATGCAGAAGGTTGCATCCTTTCATCCCTTCCCTATTTCCTCTGTTGGTGAGAGAGGAAAACGGACAATCCCCCTGCTCCCCTGGAGCGCACAAGTCATGCAGAAATGGAAGAGCCTGCAGAGCCGGGACATTACCAATTTTAATAAACCTATTTAATGTAGTGAGGATTAAGCCCCGTCATGTGTACAAGCGCCCTACATTGTTAGACTGCGTGGAGCCTGTTGGGACAAGGTCCCTGCTGTCGCAGGTGTCTGCAAATCCCCGTATGCCGCCGCGTCCAGAGTACAGCTCAGTGGAAACGCGGTGGTGGGCGCGCGGGAACCGCTGTCTCAGCAGCGGGGCACCTGGTAGCGAGACGGGTGACAGAGCTGGTCAAATAATAAACACGCAGATTCATGGAAACGTTTGTGACTAAATGACTCATTCAAGCTGCTGCTGGATTTGCTATTTACAAATATCGGGTGGCTGGCGGCGTGTTTCATTTTTATGGGGGGCCAGAAGCTGCTGTCAGGACCGGGGCTCCACCGAGCTCAGCGTTGCACAGTCTCATAAGAAAAGCCAGAGATGATGAGGTCAAAAGGACACGACAGGTGATATCAACCCACAATACAAGAGGGGAGAGAGAGACAGGGCCGGAGAAGAGCAATAAGGCTAGGCAATTACACAGTCCAGCAATCTGCATAAATCTACAATTGTTTTTGGTTGCTTTTAATTTTTACTGGAGACTTCTGCTTGCTCCTATATGTTTCTCAAGCCTCCCAGCTGAAATGCAAGCATGGTTCG
The DNA here is from genome assembly GCF_000455745.1 of Alligator sinensis. NCBI lineage: Eukaryota > Metazoa > Chordata > Crocodylia > Alligatoridae > Alligator > Alligator sinensis. The sequence continues at coordinate 6,416,789 of NW_005841833.1, read as the reverse complement.
AAAGCAAGTATAAATTTCAACCACCAAATGTTTTACAAATTCATGTCTGCCCTGTCTTGTTAAGGTGCCTGTTCCACAACCGTTTCTGCAGTCTCTGAACTCCTGTTGAGTTGATGCTCGCTATTCATTATTTACTCTTCACTAAAGCTGGTCAAAATTGCACAGAAGAAGTTTTTCTACCAAAAAAAAAATACAGTTTCACTGGAATTTTTTTTCTGGAAAATGCAAATTAAAAAAAAAAGAGAGAGACGGGATGAAAGGTTGACATTGCAATTTTTTTTTTTTTTTGCTTTGACTCAAACAATGGCATTTCTTTTTCTCTCTCTTTCTTCTTCTTTTTGAGTTTAAACACAAAACACAATGATGCTTTATATCCAAATGCAGGTTTGAAATGAGGACTGTTTTGTTTTCTTCAATTAAAAATACTGCAGCTTTTCATTCTGACAATTCCTGCTCAAAACTTTTCAACCGTTTTTGTTCCAGGCAGTGTTCTCTGTATCTGCTGTCCATCTAGACCCAGAATGGGAATTCATTGCAGCGTGTCAAAATGTCCCATGCAATGAAAGCTCCATCTTTTCTCAACAGCTAGGCAATTTGCTATTCATTGTTCTCTCTCGAGAACGGTTCAATCACCCAATGAGGCTGCAGAACTAATTCCAGGGGGCCAATCCCACCTTGCGAACAGTCGATAGAGCCTCGGTCCTGTTGGACGTTGGGTTTGATTAATGCCACCTGGCCCAACCGCGGGGTGGGCGGCACGGCCCTAGCCCGGGTGGGAAGGGTCTGCTGATCGAGACACGGCGTCTCCTCTGCCGTTGCAGACGGGGGCGTTTCAGAGCCAGAGCCCACCCCGGGTCTGGACGGGGAGCTGGGCCTTCAGCACAGCTGGCCGGTGCCTAGGTTTGGCCCCGTCACTAATGAAGCTGGCGCTGAGTCCTCTTTTGGATATGGCATAGGGTCCCCCTTGCAGACTCACCCAGGTCTCCGTGCTCTCCCTCCTTCCCCGTTTCTCCTGCGACCTGCTACCACCCTGCAGCAGCAGGGCCCACCTGGGGCTGGTTTTATACCGATGCACGCCTGGAAACACGGACCTTTTGAAATGGTTTCACTCCGCTTTTGGACTCTCTTGCTCCAGCTTGGGATGAAACTGGATTTCAAACTCTCATCCCATCCCATTCTGCCTTTCGGACGGCTCTCTTTAAATGTCCTTCCAGTGAGATATCTAGGGCAATGAGCTTCAGGAGTGTCTCAGAACCAGGAAGCTCGTCAACCCTCTCCTTGTTTGTAAATCAAACGTGTGAAATTTATATCAGCTAAATCATCCTTTTTAAAAAATTTTATGCCATGTCTTGCTTGGCGGTCGGGGAATACTGCATGTAGCCTTGTGGGGAGAGGAAGAGGGGCATAAAAGAACAGTGATAGATCAGGAAAAAAGGTAGTAAAATGATAATAGATCACTCTAGTAAAACTCTGATTTACAGCTTGTAATTTATGATGGTTTAATCATGATGATAAGGCACAGGAGTATTTACTTTACTTTCAACTGTTGCTAGAGCTGCCTCTTGGCCTCTGGAAGCGAAGCCGGGAGCCGTACCGGTGGTGCCCCTGGCCTCTGCGGGCTTCGGTACCTGGCCGGTCAGCTCTGGGGTGAGGGCAGGATGCACCCCGCTGGTGCAAAGCAGCATCATGCATCCATTCAGCAGCCGTGACCAGAGACCGGGGCAGGTTTATTGTCATCCCCGAGGACATGAACATGAACGATGGAAAAAGCTGGGGGTGGCGTGTGAGCTTTGATGCACGTGGCTTGCGTGTTCACATGGAGGGGAGCTGCAGTTCTCCAAGGAGATACTGGAAAAGGAGGTGTGGGGGGGTGTTGCAAGCCAGCATCTCTCGGCCTGGGGGTTATGAACTGGAGATTGGCAGTGCGGTGCAGGAAAGGGAGACCGCCGTATGTCGGCTTTGGCCACTTCAGCAAGGAGCTTGGTCGAAACACCCAGAGAGAGTCTGATCTCCAGCTCCTTTCATCTGCTTCCAATGCAGATCAGTGATAAAGCTAGGAGCTTGTTGCAGCCTGTCGTGTGTGGACAGTCGGTCGACGGTCCCAGGGCCCACGGCACCGTCCATCGCTCCCATCGAGGGCCGAGCCAGGAGCAGCCAGCTGGCAGCAAAGTGCGCGTGGCAGGACCCGCATCGTCTCAACACCATAACACAAAGGAGCACAGCTATCCAGGGCAGAGAAGAGCGGGCCAGAGCCCCAAGCCCGGGACAGTCGGGAATCCTAGCAGCTCCTCTGCCTGGCTTGGTAGTGCTGAGCTGGCTGCGTGCAAAAAGGGGACTTGCACCTGGAGACTTAGCCAAATAGGCGTGCATTTGGGTGATACCAGAGTCTTTGCAATCAGCCCCTGCAAGGGTGACTGGTTTGCACACCCGATCCCCCTCGGGAAAGTCTTTGGAGCACGAGGAAAGCGAAGGGCAGTCGTGTTTCCCCTCTCCCATCCCGCACTGCAAAGTCCTTGCTGCACGGGGCAGCACCCTCCGTCCGTCTGCAACGGGAGTGGGCAGCTCTGTGGCTCTGACCTGGGGTCTGCTCGGCTTCGGGGCTGATTTTTATCCCCTTTTCTCCAGCAAAAACTGAACGGAGCCAGAGAAACACTGCCGTAAGGACACAGACTCTCAGACGGCCGGTCTCCCGCATGAACATGATGTGTGACGGGAGAGCGTGGCCTGGAAACGTGGCTGGTCTCTGGTTCAAAGCCACGTGGACTCCTCTGTGGACGCTGGGAACATGTCATCATGCGCCTCCTCCCTCCCGCAGCCTGGCCACCCCCGCTAGCACCCAGAGCTGCGGGGACTAAGCTGAGAAAAACAGGCCTGGGATTTTGGCACCAGCCATCCCGTGGCCAGAGGGCTTGGCGGTGTTTCGGGAGCGCGGGGAGGCCTGGAGCCCCCTTCCACGCCATGCAGCACGGGGCCGCGTCAACCGGCCATGCCTGTGGGCGAGGGCACTGGTCCGCGTGGCTCCCATCCTGCCGCGAGCCCTGCCGCCCTCTTTCCCCGTACCAGCTCGGTGCACCAAAGATGTGGGCGCGGGTGGGCTTCAGCCTCCTTCTTCCCTCTCTCAAAAACCAGATCTGGAAGCCTTCCCAGACCGTACATCTGTCCGTATAATTTACGCCGCCGAGGATGAGGAAGTGAGGAGGGCTGCAAACTCTTTCCATCTGTGCAACTACGTGTGAGGATTTTTCCGCTCCTTCCTTGCTTCTCCTCCCCGCTCCCAACCCTCCCTCCACCAAAAACCTGGCCTTGCAAAGAGTTTCTTGCCAGCTATCAGGCAGGCACGAGCGTGCCAGCTTGCAGCTGCCTGCGTCCCATGGGTGGTCCCTCTGCAGAGAGCCCTTGGCTTCCTTGGTCGCCTTCTCCCACCCGCGGCCCCTCGCTCTGCAACCGAGCCCTTGCCCTGCTCTTCAAATGCCCCCCGCCACCCTGCTTGGATGTGGCTCATCCCAAATTTCCCCTTGCACATGGTTGGGGGCAGAAAATTTGGCTTTTGGCTCCACCCCATTTTCAGGACCGAGCCTGACTTTTCTGCCAAAAATCTCAGTTTGGGACAACGATCTCGCATGGTTCGGTGCACCAAAGCCGTGGATTCCCAATATGCATCACAGCGGGTTGGAGAGGGTGGGCAGAGGTAGTAGACGCGGCCCGGCTAGGGAGTCTGGCCAACGGAGGGGAGTAAAGGCACGAGGCACGGGCACCGCCAGGTGCATGAGCTGGGGGGGCAGCTCGTCTGAAGTGCAACTTTCCCGACGCAGATTTTCCAACGGGCTTGATTTGGAAACACCTCCTGGGTGCTAAGGATTTTGCTCAGTGAACTCAACAGCATAACTTAATGCTGTATCCCAAATTGCTGTAGGATTAAGAGAAAGGAAAGGACCCCCCGGAGCCGCGGGGTCCCATCCAGTCCAAGCCCTGCCTGAGGCAGGATCAGCCCCATCCAAACCAGCCCAGACAAACCCACTCCCTGACCTCGGAGCCGCACGGCACAGTCACCCCCAACCCAGCCCCAGGCATCGCCCCCAGACCGGCACAGGTCAAGCAGGGGGGCCGTGGCCGCCGACGTCCCGCTGAAGTTGGAGCAGCTGAGATGTGTTTTCTGCAGGGATTTCCCCCTGATCCTTCGGTGCAGGTCCTGGTTTCCTCTCTTCCAGCCCCTTCTTTTTAAGTCATTCCTGAACTGCGTCTAATTAGACTGCAATTAATTCAGGCAGGGATCTGTCATTATTTATTTGTTGGAAAAGGTTTTTATTTTTCCCCTGTGGAAAATACCAACTTCTCGCTAAAACAAATTGAAACAAAATGATACTCCCCCAACTTGAGAAATTTCTTAAGAAAAATTGTTTTGAGGGGTTTTTATGAAGGAAGCAGATATTTTCCAGAAAATAAAATACAATTTGGTCCAAAAACCCAATTTTCCAGTGACAAAAAATAGCCGTGATAGATTTTTTCACAAAGTCCAGTGCGTGGATCTGTAGGGATAACACGCAGCAATGCGGACAGGACGGAGAGGATGGGGGTGTGGGTGGTTTAAATCGGCACGGCTCTCGGTGCCGGTCGCAGCGGGTCCCCATCCTGCGTGGCGCTGCCCGGGGAGGCTGGGCCCACGGGCTCACGCTCCCTGCTGCTGGTAGGCAATTAGCAGGGGAGGCACGTCCTGCTAATAAACCCCCAGCGCTTATAGATTTCCCGTCAGTGGCTGCACTTACTTTAGGAGCCGGTCTGTCCTCGTGGCCTGACTGAGAATGAACTCCGGGGAATTCAGTGGCATTTACACAGCTCTGGGAGCGCGTCTGGCTTGCCTCCCCACTACCTGGATCTGCATCGACCCCAGTCGCTCGGCAGAGCGGGGTGCGATGGATGCAACTATGCGGCACGCATGCTTGTCCCTGCATGCGGGCACCGCTGCGCCGTATGCTTGCAGCACGTGCGGCTGCCTCGGCCACCCGGTGTGTCATCATTAGACGTACGAGGAGAGAGGAGGAGGAAGAAAATTGCTAAATTCAGATTGCATCCTGTTTGATTGCTATTCACAGTTCAATGGCCCTGATGCGGAGAGGCTGGGCCTGAGACGGGATGCTGCACGTCACCTCCAAGCCCCGCTTCTGGGCTCCTGGGGTTTGCTTTCTGCTGCCATCCAGGGACTGGGCTCCAAACTGAGGGGCTTTCCTTTGCCCATGTAGAAGGGGGAGCCCCCAGCCTTGAGCCACTGGCAAGGGGGCCCTTGGGGCACATTACCCCAGGACTCAGCATGTCAGTCCTGGACAGTCTCGTGCTGGGAGAGACCCGGGACAAGCTGATGAACTGCTCAGATACTGGATAAAGGTGGCTCTGGTTTCTCCTCTCTGCTCATCTCTGGGTCAGGAAAGGGGATGCAGGCTGCGCACTGACCTCTGGGCAGCTCTCTTCCTCCAATGCATCCTCGTTGGAAAGAAACTTTGGCTCGTGGGGGCCGGGGCATTATTTAAGAGACAGCTAATTGAGATCATTTCTGCGTCTGGTTTTGACAGCCGATGCTTTATTGCCCTTGTAAGGTTTTTATTGTTGCATCAATGGGTTTTCCTTATGGGAAAAGCCTGCACTATTGACTGCTGACGTGCGCTTTATGGGCACGAGCGGTCCCGCTCCGTGCCTCTCGTGTTCGGCCTGGCTGCGATCGCGACTCGAGCCGTGGAGCTGTGGCTGTGTGCTGGATCTCAGGCTGTGCTTGCAGGCTAGCCAGCCCCCTGCACACGTGCTCCTCCCAAGATAGGCTGAGTGGGTGGGCAGAGAGGACCTAATGTACTGAATCACTGGCGGGCCTCGGCACATCCGTCAGCGAGCGATGAATGGAGCAGGGGCCTGTTGTCACCTCCCCGCGCCCACTCGCTCCCGGAAACACCAACACAACTTCAGAGTCTTTCAAACTTTCTGTGAATCACGGCGAGCGGCAGAGACGGTTTATCAAGGTCACCCGGGAGCCCTCAGTCGCCCCGGTGCATGGGTCCAGACCCGACGGGCTCCTCCCGCTCGGGTTCACGCGTGGACCTAGTCTTGAAACCATCTGCATGGACCCATCGTGGGCGACAGGCACTGGCAGCTATAGTAGGTCCTTATCTTACCCCGAGCAGCCGCTGGAGGGGGATGCAGATGTACCCTGCGCTGCGGCCAGGGCGGCTGCAGCCCCCGTCACTTATGGGAAAGTGGATAACCAAGCAGGGTCTAGCTGCCTCCTGCCAGACACAACAGCTGTAAAAACAGAGCACGAGGAGCTTTCCTGGGCCTCTGGTGTCCGCAGCCAGGCCCCCCGCGCCGGCAGCCCCATAGCCAGGGCTCCGGTCACGGGGTCAGCATGAAGCCCGCTGCTCCCCCCCAGCACGTGATCCCATGTGTGCATCTTCCCTGAGCGTCGGTGCAAAGGCCTCGGGGTGGGTTTATCGCTTCCTATCTAGGTCAAAATCGAACAATAGGATTAATTTTTTTCCCCAGGCCTGTCATAATTAACCCCCTCACTGCCGATGCCTTGCATTGGCATCTTGAACAGTAGCATTGCGCAGCATTTGAAGGGGTGCATGGAGGACAGGGACGCCGGGAAGGTTTGCTGCAGTGACACGGTGAATAAATAATAAAGTTTCCCAGAGCAGTCGGGCCAGGCGCTTCCTCCATCTTGCCGTGATGTTCCCATCGGCGTGACTCATTGGCTATTTATTTATTTAAAGCCACCGAGCTATCCGCATTATTTTTAAGAAAGCAAACGCCGCGTGTGGGCAGGGGAGCTGTTCTGCATAAACGTGCATCTCGGTGCCATGGGTAATGCAGCAGAATAAAGGAAGACTCCCCTCTCCCCACAAAAAGTCATTTTTGGGGAAACTTTTCACCAGAATCTGTGTGGTGTCCCAAATGCCCGGGGCAGACTCCAGTGCAGGGCCCATCTGCCTATCCCCACAGAGTCTGGTACAAAAACAACACCGCTTATTTTCCTACCCCGTATCATTGCCCGGCCCCTCTGGGTACCGCCCCAGGCCAGGCTGTGCTGACATCTCTTCAGACAAGCAACCCCAGGACGATCCCGGGTGCAGCCCCGACGGGTGCGAGATCAGCCCAGAAATCATGTGGTTGCTTTACAAGCTTTTCACATTTGATTTTGATTGAATGCATCCGTCTCATCTGCTTGGCAAAGAGAGCTCTGCAGATTGCTGTGTAGATACGACATCGTGGCCGGGTGTAACGCAATCAGCCAGAAGCTTCTTCCCAAAATATTAAACACGAATTTCTTCTAAACATGGTTTTTAAATCATCTGGTTTTGGGCAAGCCCAGTCAAATGCCATGGATGGACTGAAAAGGCCTTATCTGTTTACATCCAGAAATGGATCTTTTTTTGCAAAGAAAAGGTGACCTTTGTGACCTTTTGAAATTCCGAATATTCTTCAGATAAAAATACATTTGCATTGCATACAGAAAAGTATTGGATTTCTGCCCATTTTTGGTTGTGAAAACGGTCATTTCCTACAATTGGCATGAACATATATGCATGTAAGTGTGTGCACGCGCGTATGGCAAAACCCAGCCGTGCCCGTGGTCACAAAATGGCCTAAAATGCAGATTTCCACTTGAAATTTCATTCAGATGCGTGTCGCTGTTTCTGCAGCTCTGGGCAACGGTGCCGGATATCTCCTGCAGGTGCTTTCCATAAAAATGAAAGCCACAACCCAGTCATGTTCAGAGCACTCTTGGTTTCGGGGGCGTTTTGGTCAAACAAACGGGTGACCCGCCCCGAAAACAAAGCCATTTTGCTCGGGGCTCTGGGGAGCTGGGCTGACGCGGGAGCCGATGGGTGGGCAACGTAAGGGTCCTGCTCTGGACAGGGGGAGCGGCACCCTGGGTTTGGGCTGGCGTGCACGGCATCTGCGTTGAACGTGGGGTTTCACTCTGTCGTGTCTCACGCGCCGGGGATGAGGAGAGAAAAGACGGACTAAAACCCATTGCATTCTCTTTCTTACATGCACACAGTAGCTTTGGTCCAAGCTCCCCCTTTTCTGGCACCATGCTGGCTCTTGACTGCTGAAGCGAGGGGCTGGCGATGCTAACCTCTTGACTTCTCGTGCACATTGTTGACCGCTGGCCTCTCCTTGCACCGACGGGCGTTTGCAAAACCTGCCCCACACGCGTTCCTGATGCAGAGGGGAGCTGATGTGGCTGCAAAGCGATGATTAAATGAAGGGTGGATGGAGAGGAGCCTTCCAGCCTGGCCCCAGCTCACACACCGTTCAGCCCTGCTGCTTGGTGCCCTACGGTGCGGGGCACCGTATATGCAGTGCAGGACACTGTGTTTGGCCTTCTCTTCCCTTCTTTTTGATCACCCCCGGGCACCCCCACTGCCTTTCTTTTCACCCATGAGCTTGGCCCAGGAAAAGGGAATTGAAACTCCAGCAAGGAGGATGTACGCGGGGTGGGGACGGCATGGGATGGTTCACAGGCGGCTTCCCCACGATGCGGGGGCCTGCGCTCTTCTCCTCTTCATTCCTGCATACCTCCTAGGACTGCTGCCTCTGGTGCGTTAACCCTCCACATCCTTGGAAAGCCTGCAACTTTTGCCCCCCACCAAAAAAGAAGGAAGGATGGAAACTTAAAAAAACAAACAAAAAAAAGTTGAATCTTTTTCTCCGCAAACTCAAGATTTTTAATTTTAAACCCAGAGTCTCGCAGAAACGCATCTCCTGCCTGATGCATCGTTCACATCATGTTAGATTATACTCTGAAACATAACGTGATGTGACTGATGCAGCTTATGACTGATGGTGCATCAGCCAGGAAATGTAAAAGGACCCAATTTTCTAAAGAGCATTGTTACAGAAACAAACAAGATGCCCTTTTAACTTGTATTGATTGATTGCTAAAGAATAAGCTCTTCTCATACTTTTGCAAGTACTATAATTAGTTGGTAGAAGTACCTGGAGGGGGGGAAGCCAAACAGGCGTCATTTCTTTCTCTCTGGGCGGGAGAGAGGAGGGAGGTGAGAGCGAGAGAGCTGGGAAGTAGGTGGGTACGTGAGATTTAACGTGCGCTCCATCTTCAAGGTGCAATCGGCTTCGCTGAGAGGGGGAAAGTTTGCCCGGGAGTCCTCCAAGACGGGCGTCGATAAACCTGCGCCGACCGTCAGTGGTTTGCCCATCACCCAGCCAAAAACGGAGACACGAGCTGTCTCTGCAGGCACGAGGCCGAGGTTTTGCTCCGCTCCATATTTTTGTGCAAAACTGTTGTTCCTCTTTTTTTTTTTTTTTTTCCTTTTTTTTTTTGATGAGCAGCTAAAAATCACAGATATGTCTGGAAGGACAATGCCTTTGACAGCAAAGGGAATATTAGGGTCAACCTTTATTAAGAAAGAAGCTATTGAAATGACATACTCAAACATATTGCTATTAGGGACTTGAAGAGTATTTGCCTCATTCATGTAAAAGGTAGCTAGCAATCTTCTTGATCAACAGTGGCAATTTATTTTAAAGTGTCCATTTTCTGGATGTCAGGGGAAGACTTTTATTTATAATCTTATTTTCAATTTCAACAAAGAACACTTCACTCATGCTCTGTGCAGATTTTTTTTGCAGACAATAACCGATTATAAAAACTGTACTTTCCCCCACATGCACCCCCCTCGTAGTGGTGTTGACATATGGAAATGAATCAAAATGTAATAGGCATAATTACAAGCATTGTATGCAGGCTACAATTAGTGTCTCTTCAAAGCAGACTTGTAATCAAAAGACACCAATAGAACAGGAGAAGAAATGAGAGGACAATTCACAGAATTAGGGTTGTATCAGGAGGAAGTTTTCAGCCCAGAGTGAATGGAGTTGCACAGTTGGTTTGTATTTTAATTTTTCGGAGAGTGGAGACAACTTTGTCCTCATAGAAATAAGTGAACAAAAGTGGATCAGGTTTGCAACAAACTTGGTAAGCAATGGCAAACTCAGATGGTTAAAAATATATATTCTTCTTTCTGAACAATGTGTTTCCTTCCTGTAATGCTTAAACTCTGCAGCTTTGCCTTGGCCATGTTCCTTTATCCTGGGAGTACCTGAAATCCCCACGTTTAATACAATCAGAGGTGCTGTCACTGGGGTTTTTTTACAACGGTAAAGAGAATCATTAGCTACGCGGCGTTTCCCGATGAAAATAGCAGGTCACGGATGAAATGTGGTCCTGCCACTGTCTTGCTGTCAAAGCACCTGTAACGGGCAGCCTGCACACAGCTCCGGTGCTCCCCAATTAACACAGTTATTTTTCAGCCTAATTTTTCTTTGTAGGGAGAGCTACAGATCTGGAGACACCAAAGAATACAGTGATTTCATCTCAGGGTCCCCAAAGCATTTGCCGGAGTAGGGAAAAGGATAAAAAGTCAAAAAGGTTTTAATTGCACCTGTTCCAAATGAAAAGGGTTCCTGTTTCTGTTTCTTTATTCCTAGAGGAATTTTAATTTTGCCATTTCCAAAATTTTAATTAAAAAAAAAAATGAAACATTTTATTCTGGATTTACACTTTTACCTTTCAGGTTGAACAAAACATTGCTTTCCATTTTAATTTGGTCGGAAACAGCATTCACGACTTTCCATTCACCAAAATTTTTGAAATTTTCGTCACACCAACCCCTACATTATTATTTTTTATATTCCTCCTCCCCCCCACCCAAAATTGCCAGTGAATTGAAATCCGCATTATTTGCACAGCTGTAAGCACAATAGACAGCCTTCGTGCACCGAGCCCATTGTCCTGTATTCCTTCACGTTCGAGTTAAGGTGGCTCAGAAAGACAAGATCTGGTCGACAATTTTCCAGGGAAACATTTTTCTAACGGAAAAGGCCATTCCCTCTGAACTGAGACTTCCCGTGGAAGCAAGCCCATTTTGGTGAAGCCTTGTTAGAAAGAAGGAAAAGGGGGAAAAAGAAGAAAACCAGGTGTTTGGACCTCAGGAACATTTGAGCTTTCAAGACAACTTTTCATTTTGAAGCTTCTTCCCTAGCGAAGGATGATAAACAGATTAGAAAGAGGGGTCGTCATGAAACCTTTGGGCACCCCTGAAAGTGGAGGCTTGCCCTGCCCGATGGAATTTAAATCTGAATCGCAATGGAGGCAGAAGCGGACGATATCGAGATTTTATTAAAGTAGAGAAATTCGCAGTTTCATCCAACTCTGCACCAAGCCGCAAGCGCGAGGTATGCCCTGTCCGCACCAGTGTCACCAGTGCACAAGCACTCTGCTTTCCCCTCGTCTCTTGAGTGCAAAGAAGACCCAAGCACCTAGCCACGTGCACGAGCCAGCAGAACTGCAGGCAGCCCTTTGCGATGTGTTATGTGAGGTTTGGTGCAGGCAGCCCTTTGTGATGTTATGTGAGGTTTGGTGCAGGCAGCCCTTTGTGATGTTATGTGAGGTTTGGTGCAGGCAGCCCTTTGTGATGTTATGTGAGGTTTGGTGCAGGCAGCCCTTTGTGATGTTATGTGAGGTTTGGTGCAGGCAGCCCTTTGTGATGTTATGTGAGGTTTGGTGCAGGCAGCCCTTTGTGATGTTATGTGAGGTTTGGTGCAGGCAGCCCTTTGTGATGTTATGTGAGGTTTGGTGCAGGCAGCCCTTTGTGATGTTATGTGAGGTTTGGTGCAGGCAGCCCTTTGTGATGTTATGTGAGGTTTGGTGCAGGCAGCCCTTTGTGATGTTATGTGAGGTTTGGTGCAGGCAGCCCTTTGTGATGTTATGTGAGGTTTGGTGCAGGCAGCCCTTTGTGATGTTATGTGAGGTTTGGTGCAGGCAGCCCTTTGTGATGTTATGTGAGGTTTGGTGCAGGCAGCCCTTTGTGATGTTATGTGAGGTTTGGTGCAGGCAGCCCTTTGTGATGTTATGTGAGGTTTGGTGCAGGCAGCCCTTTGTGATGTTATGTGAGGTTTGGTGCAGGCAGCCCTTTGTGATGTTATGTGAGGTTTGGTGCAGGCAGCCCTTTGTGATGTTATGTGAGGTTTGGTGCAGGCAGCCCTTTGTGATGTTATGTGAGGTTTGGTGCAGGCAGCCCTTTGTGATGTTATGTGAGGTTTGGTGCAGGCAGCCCTTTGTGATGTTATGTGAGGTTTGGTGCAGGCAGCCCTTTGTGATGTTATGTGAGGTTTGGTGCAGGCAGCCCTTTGTGATGTTATGTGAGGTTTGGTGCAGGCAGCCCTTTGTGATGTTATGTGAGGTTTGGTGCAGGCAGCCCTTTGTGATGTTATGTGAGGTTTGGTGCAGGCAGCCCTTTGTGATGTTATGTGAGGTTTGGTGCAGGCAGCCCTTTGTGATGTTATGTGAGGTTTGGTGCAGGCAGCCCTTTGTGATGTTATGTGAGGTTTGGTGCAGGCAGCCCTTTGTGATGTTATGTGAGGTTTGGTGCAGGCAGCCCTTTGTGATGTTATGTGAGGTTTGGTGCAGGCAGCCCTTTGTGATGTTATGTGAGGTTTGGTGCAGGCAGCCCTTTGTGATGTTATGTGAGGTTTGGTGCAGGCAGCCCTTTGTGATGTTATGTGAGGTTTGGTGCAGGCAGCCCTTTGTGATGTTATGTGAGGTTTGGTGCAGGCAGCCCTTTGTGATGTTATGTGGGGTTTGGTGCAGGCAGCCCTTTGCAATGCATTATATTGGGTTTAGCGCAGGCAGCGCTTTGCGACGTGTTACGCGGGAGTTTGGATGCCGGATGCACGCGGCTCCAGCTGCAGCTCCCCAGTTTTGCTGGTGCATGCGGTAGCAATGCCGGGCCTGCTGTAAAGCCTGCAAGGAAGCCCAGAGCCCCTGGGCATGCAAGACGAGCTCTGTGTGAGCGGGTGGTGGTCCATGGGTCCGAGCTCTCTTCCTCGCTGGCCTGAGCTCCCTTCTTGAAGGGGGATTGCTCGGAGCTGTTAGAAGGGGTGTTGCTGCAGGGAGCCCGTGGCCTGGCCCATCCCCACCTCTCGTGCTGTCATGGGTGACCACTCCAGGCTCTTCCTCCCCTGCTCCCTGTGCATTGCCTTTAGCTTTGCAGCGTGTTTCGGGTGCCTCCCCCTCCACTCAAAGCAGCTGTTTCTCTGCGCCGGCTCAAGGTCCGCACGCTTGCGGCACGGCTGCCTTCTGCAACATTCGCTTTCAGGCCGGCTGCCTCCTCCAGCCCGGGCCGCCGAGCCGGCCCCTGGCCCCGTGCCGGGTTTCAGTGCAGTGTCACGTTGTTACTCCTCAATCTCTGGCCTCAGGGCTAAGTTCAGGGCTATGCACCATGATGGCAACTGCCACTGAAGATTACAGAGGCCCGTCACAGGGCACCGCTCGCGGTCCCCTCCTCGTCCATGGAGAAAGCAAGCAATGATCGGTAGCCGGAGTCAGAGCATCTCTGCCACTTCCTATCACATCCTTGGGGGTCCCCTCAAAACCTTTGCTGTCCCTGCTTTTCCGATCCCATCTCCATCCCCATCCCTGGGGTAAGAGCGAGGCCAGGAGCGATGGCTCCTAGGTGGGATTTTCAGAAGCGTCGCCTCCGTGCAAGCGCTGTCACTGCCGGATGTGTCGGCTGCAAGCACTTTGCTCTCAGTCAGAAACATTTGCTCTCAGTTTAAAACTTGGCACTTGGGGGGTCTTAACCCAGATCCGACTCTTTTGCACGGCGATGGCAAGCTTCCCGACACAGCTGCTGTCTGAGCGCGGAGAGCTAGGAGTCAACTGGGCGCAGGCGGCTGTAAGTCAGCGCTCGATGAGCGAGCAAAGATTTCTGCAAGTCCTCGGAGCCCAATCTGGGTTATTTCTGCTCCATGTTGTTCAGCTTGCAGACCCGGGAAGCGTGTGAATATTTATGAGGGAGAAGTGCAGCATTCGGCGTGTAGCAGCCAGGCGTCGGAGGGCTCTGCTTTCCTGATCGCAGCGTCATCGCAGGAGTGAGTTTAGTTACCCCAGGCAGCTGGGCTGGTAATGAAGTGAATGCGGCCAGGCATAACACCCCCCAAATCTGGGGAGGAGATTCATCTGAATTATCCAAGAGACAGGGACGGATGAGAAACCTGGGGCTAAATGACAGCAGTTTGCTCGGTGCCTTCCAGCAGGTGTGCCGTACTGCTCCGTCACTTGGTTTTGCACGTCCTCCGGTCAGGATGTAGCTGGACCCGGCCCAGTTGCCGCCAGCTCCGGCCGCTGGCTGCCCGCTGCTCTCTGCAGCTGGCACGCGTGCCTGGCTGCGATGCCCGCTGGCTTGTTTTCCACTCGCACAAAAGCCCCTTCTGCTGCCCGGTGCACTCGACCGCTTGCCTATGTCTGACCTCTCACAGCTCCCCTTAGTGCAACGGGGCCGTTGCCAACAGATCCACCGCATCTGCTTTGTGAGGACCAGTGGATATAGTGAGGGCGAGGTAACACTCGTGACCCTTACTTAGCACAGGCGTTTAGTTGCAATCATCTTTGAACAGCACCAACCCACCGACGGATAGCGGGATGGGTGTAAGGAGTAGGACTTGTCTTAATGGGTGGAAGGCAGGGGAATAAGGATTCGGATGGAGCTGGGTGCAACCGTGCAAACACCAACCACCTCCAGCGTCCGGGGATCTCCGCAGCTGAGTGCACGAGCGATGTCCCTAGCCCAGCCTGCCCTGTCCGTCCTCTGCCCTGGGTGCCAGACTTGCCAAGCATCCATCTGTCGCTGACCCGCAGCCCTTCACACCTTGCTTGGGCAGGAGCCATCAGACGTGGCCGCCCCTTCCCGGTGCGCGCTGGCAGGCCCGGGTGCAGCGGTACGCACCAGGAGCAGCTCCATCGGAGGCTGCCAGGGGATGGTGTAGGAGGGCCTATATTTGTTAGCAGGAGCCAGATGGTTAAAGAGGCTCCTGACATGATTACAGGAGCCGGAGCCATGCCGGGATGCAGAGGGAGAGTCGCACGAGAACACCCAGGCTCCCCCACGACATCAAAGTGCCACGCCAACGGGCCACAGGTGTGCCTCACATGATGAGCAAATGGAAATGGCAGTGCGCGGGATGTGATGACAGCTCTGCATTTGTATCCATAATGAATTTATCCCAGGGTGCACTTGGGCCTCTGTTCTATATTTAGACCTTTCTTCCCCAACTTTGCATACAGCGGAGCCGCTGAGAAACTCTATAAAAAAGCTCCTGACGCTGGAAAAGTTGAGAGGACGGCAGGGCAGGGCCCAACCTTGTCGTGGGCGTGAAGCTCGCCATTGAAATTCATGCTCGGTTCGGCGGTGTCAGCTCCATCGAGGCTGGATGTATGCTGGCATCTCTGCGAGCAGCATCTGCACCGGTGTCTTGATCCTTCTCCAGGGGAAGGGAGCTGCCAGACCCCTGTGAGAAGTGGGGGGAAAGTAGCAATGGATAAAATATTTAGTTTTAAAGCAGACACTTAAATAAGACCTTTTGCAAAACTAAGTGTCCAGGAAACATGGTGTTGCCCATTTGCAGGGCCCTGGTGGTGGGATGTGGTTAAATTGTGGTTATGTTGTGGGGTATAGCAGCACGGGCTCACTTGCGCTTTTGCTGTGTCTTCCTATGGGCTACTTTGCTCAGATCCGTTGGCTGATGTGGGCTTGCTGTGAGAAATAGGGGTTTGTCTTCGGTTGCACCCAAAAAGAAGGTGCCTGCTTGCAGCACTTTTCATCCGAGGCATTTTAAGAGAGGTTTAAGCTTTGCAAGAGCAGGTAAACTGAGGGACGGGGCGTGCAGGGCAAGAGGCAGAGCAAGTGAGGAATCTGCACTGCCCTTTCCACACCCTGTGTAAATGCAGTGCCATATATATATAACCGGTATCCGGGAAATATGAATTTTCATTCCTACCTAGGAGAACTTGTACGCTCTCTGCTCTCTCCCATGCCTGAGGAAGGGCGAGTGTGCCCGAAAGCTTGCAAATTAATAAAACAATTTGTTTGCAACTACCTACTTGGTCTAATAAAAGAGATCACCTCTTCCACGAGTTTTGGTTCCTTGCACCATATAGCACCGTTCTGGATGCAGATCCCGGCGGCTGCTGTCCAGCAACGCCCAGCGGCCGCTCCCCGCTGGCGGCTGAAACCCACTGGTTTCAACGCCTACCTGAAGCCCTGGCTTTCCTCCTCTCTCGGTTGGTCCCTGCTGATTTGGGTAGGAAGGAGGATTTTTAAAATGCCAAAGCATGCCAGTTGTATTTCATGCTCTGCTTCGGCGTGTTTAATATAATCCACCAAGCAGAGGTGACTCTGAAGATGCTGGGGATGTGGAGAAATTTTCCTGTGAAATATTAACAGGTCCTTTGGGTCTTTGAAAGAGCTGAAGAAGAAACATGAATCTGAATGTGGAATTACATTTTAATCCTTCCTGTTGCCTTTTAAACTATCAGAAGGAGCGAGGGTCTGCTATCCTCCCCATCAAACTGGGCGCGACCTTCTTTTTACATGTGCATAAAAAAAATATATATATCCAGTGGCTTACTGTTTCCATCCCTTATCTATCTCCTTTTTTGAGGCTGACTTCATCTTCAGAGTGCAGTAGTTTCCTTTTACAGCCCTCAAGAATAGAAATGTTCTTTCTCTATTCCTGTCACGTGCTGCTAAGGTTACATGGCCCCCGCTCTTATCAGCAGAAGGCACATGGTGCATTGTGGGATAGCCCCGGCGAGGCGCTCGGTTTGCCGAAAGCCGGCTCCTGGAATAGGCACCGGGCAAGTGACCTGCGTGACCTTGAGCTTCTGCCCCCTCCCACCCCTTTCAGAAAAGAGGAGAAGAAAGAAACCAGATTTCTGAGCTGACTAAAGATGAATAGACCCTCGCAACTCCTCGGGGAAAACTTCTTGAAGACGGGGCTGTGGATGCCAGTAAAAGACCTGGCGGGGCGGGCGCGCTTCGGGAGGAAGTCGAGCCATTTGCAGGAAGATGCAACTCAGACCGAGAAATACAGATCTGGATTTGTTGCCCCAAAGCTTTCAAATCCACTTGAACACCCCTCGTTTGGGCAGCAGCTGTCTGCCGTCCTGCCCAGCTTGAATTTGATGAGGATGATTTAATAGTGATGTTAACAATACGAGAGAGTCATCATTGCAGCACCATCCCCTCTTTAGCCCACCTGCCTCTGCAAAGCGCGGTTGCTTTAAAGCAACACGATGCCCTCGAGACTCCTGGGCTGCCCCGGTGCTCTCCGTGCTTCTTGCTGTCACGAAACAGCCATAAGGAGCTGCACGATTATAAACCCAGGGCCGGGAGAGGTCTTCCCAGGCTGCAAAACCGGGGAATGCATACCCTTTCCTAGGAGAGAGCGTGGAGCCTTCAGCGGGGCCTGGCTCTCCCCACCCTCCATAATCAGTTGGCTTTAGCCACAGTGGTCGATCACAACCAAAAAGCCCAGGGCACAGTGCCTGCTCTTTAAAAGATGTCCGTGTTGCTGGGAGCATTTACATGTGCACATTTACTGTGCAGTAATTTAGGTTAACTGAAAGTTATGGCACAGTACGGGCATGTGTCTACATGTGCACGCTTATACTGCACAGTAACTATGGTGACTTGTGCTGTCTTGGGCATAAATTTGATATCTGCATCATGCGCGTATCACATTTACGCCCAATTAGTTACTGCGCAGTAACACGTGTGTAGACGCCTTACTGCGCAGTCATACTGTGTGTGGACTGACTTGGGGCTAACTTTACCCCCAAGTCAGTCCACACACAGCGTTACTGCACTTTAACGCCTGCACATGTAGATGCCAGCCTAAAAACTGCTTACTGCACAGTACCTTACTGCGCAGCAAATGCATGTGTAGACGCACCCACTGTGTTCCAAGCCCCAGGGGCTCTGGTGCGCGCTGAATCCCAGCCCGTGTCTCCTGCATGGTACTCTGCATTGCACTGCACCATGCAGACCTTGGTCACCACCTCGCCCGCCCGGCGCGCTGAGCGTTCACATTTCCTCTCTAATGGCCTGTGATTACTGCGACTTTTATGATGCAGCGTGGCGTCGTGCTGACATATACAGCACGTCGGGGCATTAATATCGCTGTGAAATAACCCTGTAATAGTGTAATTAGTGGCACCGTTACCTCCACGTTCTACGGAAGCACATCCCAAGAATGAAGTCCTGACTGTGGGTAAAGCTAGAGGATAAACAAGCCTCTCTCCCGGGAAACCTTCTGGGATTTCATGATTCACTATTGAAATAAATATGTATTTATGTATGACAGCCAATGAACACCACATGTAAGAGACATTTTCTTGATGCATTTGAGAGCTACTGAATAAAGAAACAGTCCTCCACTAGCCTACCTGCATGCCCCATGACCTCCGTCTCTCTCCTAGGCTCAAATCAGTGTGTGTGCATGTGCGCACATGCACATACAAGGGCACACCTGCTAACACACATGTATTTCCACAGGCATTTGAGTTCCTCCAGTCGTGCACGCAACTGGGTTTTCAGAGATGCTGTCCCTCAACGTTACCCTTTTCTCCTTAAGATTTTATTTTTCCCCTCCAGCCCTTATTTCCGCTGTCTCGACAATCAGCCTTACATTAAGGATAGTGTCAAACATTCAACTTAACTCTTGCTAAGTGCAGTTAAACAGGGAGCAGATACACATTCAAGCAGTTCAACCTACATTAAACACCCTTGTGTCAGTGCAAAGTCATTCCCTTTTGGGCGAGGGCTGTCTCCTAACAATCGCTAACTTTATTAGGTCCCGACATCCTAATGATTTGCAGCTGCTGCAAAGGAAAACGTGTGACCCCATCCTCATAAGAGTGCTGCAGCCACTTTTAATTTCGCAATTTCCAAGATGTTATTTAAAAGAAGGAGATGAAACATTTCATTCTGGATTTACACTTTTACCTTGTTCTCAGCTAGTCTATGCGGGCTCCTTGTGCCAAGCCCTGCACTGGGGTGTCTGAACACATTTCGGGGTGAAAAACATAGCAAATGGAAGCGCCGAAGCTAAGATGCACAGCGACCAATTATTACTCTGCAAGCTTTGGAGTCTGGAGAAGTCTTTTAAAGTTTCAATGTTTTTCCACAGCATGTTGTTGAAGCATGCTCTACCTCTACCAAGGCCACATACTTGGTATACACTGTCAGGTTTTCTTTCCTTCCTCTAGCAGAGACCCACCCCGAAGGGGAAGTGATTCCTCATTGAGCTCTTTTTTTTTTTCTTTTGATTTCCTTTCATTTTTTCGCTGGTTTTTCACGTGGGAGAGCAGGAGGGGCTGCCCCGGCAGTGAGAGCAGCTCACACTCAATCTCGCAGCCACAGCAAAAGGCTATTCAGCTAAACCGCATTTTTTGGGACAAGCCTTCCCTTTTCAAAAAGTTTGCTCCTGCTCCAGGAGTGGGTAGTGCCAGCCAGTTGTTAGGAAATCACGCCCAGTGCAAGATTGAAGAGAGGTTTCCTTATTTAAGTGTTGATTAAAAAATAATACATTACCAATAAAACTGTACCAAATGACTGACTCGTGTCTCCCGTTGCTTAGTTACTCACGGGAGATGATCATGATACGTGGGGTGAATTTATAGACCGATCTTTCCATGGAGCCATTTCTCAGATGTGGAACACTAAGTAGGGGATTTTCTGCATTTCAATGAGGCACTTTAAGGAGAAAATTAATTCAGTTTAGTGGCCAGCTCATTCGTAATCAAGTCACCCTGCCATTCACTTGGGGTGTGCTATGGCTAACGGGGACGATTCCACCTCCCCGGTCTTGCGCCGATGTACGTGCAGGCCAGGGAAGGGAGAAACATCCCCTTTCGTGTTTGCAAACCAGTCGTTGTGTTGCTAAAAGCCTGAAAAAGCCTCCTGGGAAACTGGAAACAGGCGTGTTGAGAAGCAACTCTTGTTCGGCAGGGGCTGTGTTTCTCTTCCCTCATTCCTCATCGCTCAAGAGATGCGCGTGAAAATAATCTTTCTCTCTCCCTCCCCCTGTCAACCCTTCAATCCATTCACGGCGTATCCAGGTGGGTTGGTTGGTTCGTTCTTCTCAGTCACAACTAATAGCACGTTGCAGGGAATGGAGCAAACCGCAGCCACGCTAAGGAGTCGGCTGTGGATGGCTGCAAGCAGGCGACGTGCTCAGGGAGGTCAGAATAAATGTCACCGTTGCTGCAAAATTGGCCGGGCTGATTCAGCAGGGTATCCCAGGCAGGCAGCGTCGCAGAGAGGAGGCAGCTTGCTCCTAGGTGCCTTGCAAGGGGGCTATTCTGTGCCTGGCGTGTCTAATTGGGTCTAGGCCAGTTGTCTGCTGGGGGCAGAGGGGCTGCGACCCTGGGCAAATAGTCCAACACCATTGCGCAGACTGCGGGGACCCCCGCTCCGAGGGTCGGCGTCTGGGATCAGGGGCCCTGCTCCTACATGCAGGGATTGTGTAGGGATTTTATTTTGGGGCAAATGGCTCTTTTGCTGCATGGGGCTACTTCTTCGGTACCAGCAGAGTCAGCGTCTGGGCTGAGTGTCTGCCTCTGCGTGGACTGGGACCGCGAAACGAGAGCTCTGGCTCCGTCAGCCGACCCGGCACCGAACGTTTTGTCATCGGTGAGAAAATAACAAATGTGGAAAGCGCGGTGCTTTGATGCAGGGACTTCGGTGCACTTGCACATCTCCCCCTGCCCACGCAAAGGCTGCAAAGGGACTTGGCAAACTTTTAAGGTGATTTTGGGAACTGAGACGGGAGGACTCGACAAGCCAGCATCCATCAGCTCTGGCTAAGGCATCGGTAGTCTACAAATCTGCCTTGGTCCCTCATTTTGCTGTCTTCAAAATGCTCCTTGAAAGTCTCAAATGCCTCATGCTGATGGGCTGCACCCAAAAAGTGCTCCCAGCGCCCAGCTGCCACTATGGGTTGAGCTTACCTTGCAGGCTGGGGAAGTGCTGGCCATGCTAGCATTGATATCCAAAGCTTTTCCTGGCCAGGCACGCAGGAGCAGCAGTGAGTTGGAGACCTGTGCCAGTGTTGCCCGGGCAGCACTAGATGCGGTAGGCATCGCTGCATCCGTGCCAGCGGCTCGGGTGGGGTCTGCAAGGGGGCAGCGCCCATGTGTGCTGTGGGGACGTGCAGCATGCGGCCAGCATCCGCCTCTCAACTGGGTGGATGCACCGGCTGGAGCAGGGCTGACAGTCACCGGGTGCTGACACGCTCTTTCCCAAAGGGCTCTCCCGCCTGTTCTGGCATTAGCCTGTCCTCCTGCTGCCCGGGTCTACGCAGCCGTACGTGCTCAAATCATAAAAAACTAGGGCTGGAAGGGAGCTCAGGAGGTCACATCTAGTCCAACTCCCTGCCTAAAGCAGGACCAGCCCCACCTACATCATGCCAGCCAAGGCTACCCAGGTCTTCAAAACCTCCAAGGATGGAGACTCCCCCACCTCTGGGTGACCTGTTCCAGTGCTTTACTACCCTCCTCGTGACACAGTTTTTCCTAATATCCAACCTCAACTTTCCTTGCTGCAGCTTGAGCCCATTGCTCCTTCTGTCATCTGCCCCTACTGAAAACAGCCCAGCTCCATCCTCTTTGCAGCCCCCCTGCAGGGAGTTGGCCCCAGCAATGGCACACTACTATCCAGCTTCTTGTCCCCTGTAGCCCTCAGGTCCGAATGCGCTGCCCTGATGTCCTTGCTGGGTTTTCCAGCATGCACCTACCCCGCCAGCCAGAGCCCACACATATATCTGCACGGCTGTACAGCGCGGGAGGGTGGAGGAGCCAGCCCCAAGGAAATGTGCTGCAGGCTGGGGGCACGCAGCAGATAACCATGCATGAGCCCGGCCACCCCAGCCACGGCCCACGTGCAACGTGGCTTGGGCTCGGGACCCGCAGCAGACTCGCGCCCACCCAGGATCTGTGCGTTGCAAGAAGGCGGCAGGCAGTGGAAGGCCCCGTGGCCTCCTCTTCATGCAAAGAGAGGACCCACTGTGGTTGTGGGCTTGCGAGGAAGGGTTTGGGGCAGCAGGAGTGAAGAGCATGCACGTCCCAGCCCTCCGGTGAGAGGAGCGCTCCTGCACTCAGCAGCAGCTTGCCCCGGGGGAATTTCTCTCTGGGCTGGCGCTGATCTTCACATTATCCCTCGCCGTATCGGCAGCTCCTCGTGCTCCCCGTCACAGCAGCTTCAGTTGAGAGAGAGAGAGAGCAGGTAGCTTGGGGATTTCACTTAACCGTGCCACGTGGAGGGCAGGTGCTGCTGGCACTCGGCGTGGGTGGCTGCGTGGCTGGACAAGAGGGGGGTTCCTGGGGCTGAGCTGGCCTGCACGATTTCCCGCCTGATTGCCCGAGTGGTGCAGGCATGCAGACACCAGAGCAGCACCTGGCAATGCCCGAGACGCCTGTCACCCCTGTACGGGGTGCTCACACGTCACCTTAGCAGCCCCTGGTAGCATTTAAACTCGTGTCCCATTTAAGTCACGTGGCAAACCATTATCAGGGCATCTTCATGCCCCTGGAGATGCCTCCAGCCAGCAGCTGGTGCCTGCGGCGTCTCCAACTGAAACATCCAGGGCACCGTGGCTTCTGGACAGGGATGGTCACAGCTAGGAAAGGAGCAGGCCATGTGTTATGAACTCAACCATCCTGCCTCCCCGGATTGCCATATCTGCATATATCCTTGCCAAGTAGGTGCCACTGAGGGATGTCTGGCATGATAATGCTATGCCGTACAGGCTGGGCTGGCTGGACCACATCTGGATGCTTCTGGGCATGGTCTGGCTCCTCCAGTGGACCCACAGAAGGGCAGTGCAAAGTCCAGGAGGAGCAGAAAGACAAAGGGCCAGGTAGCAAACTGTGTGCACTACATATAGAGAGACTGGGGGTGCCAGTGCTCATCTTCCTGCCTAATAACAGCATTCAGATGCATCCTCGTCTTTTGGGCTGTGACGCTTCTCCCGTGTCCGAAAGGTGGGTTGCATTCGTGCAGCCGTGACCAAATGAACATATATCTATGTTCTTGTCTACATAAGCATGGATGCAGCAGTTGAATCCACAGTTAGATAAATCACTTGCATGATTAGGTGACAGCACTCGTGAGGGGTGTAAAGGTGGTGCTTTTCCTCTCAACAAAGCTCGCTGGGCCCTGCGGCCGGTGGGTCAGGTTCGCAGGTGTGGGCAGCAGTCCTGGGCTGCCTGGGATTTCACCTCAAGCCCTGTCCGTGCTCTGGCAGGGCGGGGAGCGCTGTGTCTCTGCATGCCTTCCTCCTTGCTTGAGTCTCATCCTCTCGCACAACCATGCCAGGGAAAGACTGACTACAGGAATTTCTCTCTCCGGGGCCTGGATTTCACTTTCAAGCTGCACCTTTTGCACCTCTAAGATCATACGCTGAAGTTTTGGCAGGGCAGAAGCTAGAGGCTTGTCAAGGATGTTCTCGAGGGGCTTGTGATCTGCTTCAACTCACTGTGCAGCCATAAACGTCCTCAGGAAATTGCTGGCATCCGGTAGCAACGCTGGCTAATCCTTTATCTATCCGAGCATAATTTAGCTACGTTGGCATCGGTCCGGATGATGCTGCCATCCATGGGAGGGGAGTATTTGCAGCCCCCGTTCTCATCACAGGGTCTTGGTGCCAGCATCCTGCACGTTTGGACAGAGGGTCTTATCCACATTGGTCTTGCAGAACCGCTCGCTGATTCTTCCCTCAGGTCTTGCAGAGAAGCTGTGATC
The DNA here is from genome assembly GCF_000455745.1 of Alligator sinensis. Lineage (NCBI taxonomy): Eukaryota > Metazoa > Chordata > Crocodylia > Alligatoridae > Alligator > Alligator sinensis. The sequence goes on along the minus strand of NW_005841833.1, from coordinate 6,393,138 downwards.
TGTGCTAACTTCATATAAATAGTAGCAGGGAGCTCACCATCCTTAGGGCTGTTTCCATTTCCTTTGGGGAAGATGATGCTTTTAAACCAGTTTATCCCTCTGTCTGGGCCAGGCCTGAGAATCGCTCTTGTACCCACGAGTGTCTGTAGGAACATCCTCCCGTAGCCCCATCTCCCAAACGGAGCAGGAGAGTGGCTTCCCGGGGATGTTGCAAGGCGTCACGTGGGCCAGGCAGGCTGGGGGTCCCATGCATTCGCTGCATTTAGGCTTCAGGGGCCTGTGCACATCACAACTGCATGCACATTTTTCCAAGTTAATCCATTCTCGGTGCTTCTCCACCTATTCGGTTATACCCACTTGTAGATCGATGGAGGAAGCTGTGTTAGTTTGATGGCAAGGGTAGATTTGCACCTTATCGACTAAATAAGGTAATACTGGCATTTCTCTTCCACTTTGAACTTGCTGTTAATGGCAGTTGCCACGATGCAGACGCTACTGGCACTGCCCATGCAGATGGCCTGATTTTGCACTGTCCCGGCAGCCATCCGAAGCCATCAGTACATCGGGCAACCTTTCCTTAATTCCCTCTGCTCCACGGTGCCCCTTTGTGCAGTTTGTTGCCATCAGTATTTTAACCAAGTGTATTGAGTTTAAGGATCCCAGTCCCAACACTGGTGCAACTGGAGCATCTGCTGCATAGAAATACAGACGTCGGCAATTCTCCATGAATCTACTTTTAACACTGCATTTCCCCCGGGCCTGCCCTCTGTTTTTTTGCTGGTCTCATTGATGCCATGGCATACCTTGACTTTTCCTGTATCCTGTCTCAGGGATGCAGTTGACTTGTGCCCTGGGGTCCATTTGAAATCCTATCAGCAAGTTTCTTCTGAACCTATTAAGAGCTTCATCCCTGTTCTTAATCAGCAGCCAAAAAAGCAGGATGTGCCTCAGTTACCAAATTTCTCTCCCACGCAGTGCTCCCCAGGCCCCCGCCCTGCCCAGCCTGGCCTTTCCTGTTCACCTGTGTGTAATATAGAAAATCATAGAAAAGGAGGGCTGGAAGGGAGCTAGTCCAAGCCCCTGCTCCAAGCTGGACCAGCCCCAACTACATCATCCCACCCAAGGCTTTGTCTACCTGGGTCTTCAACACCTCCAAGCATGGAGATGCCGCCACTGCTCTGGTGCCGTCCCGGGCAGCACGCAGCTTGCTGGGGAAGGAGGGAGGCAGAGCCGGGATTTTCGACCCGGGTCTCCTGCACACCAGGTGAGCCCCGCCACAGTGGGCCTCCCTGGAGCAAAGAAGGGTTTCTCTCATTTCCAGCTGCAGCTGGCTCCACGACAGCATGAAACAGAGCATCTGTGAGGACAGCAAGAGGAGAGGACGTCAGCCCAGGTGGCTTCTCTCCTTCATCCCGAGGGAGGGTGGAGGGCTTCACTGCAGCCCCAGCCCTGCCCGGGGCGCTCGGCTGCCACGCCGGGTCCCCTCCGATCGCAGCTTGATGCACTCCAGAAGCAAACTAACCCATCACTTTGTTTTGACTGAAGTCTCCCCCGCTGTTTCCCTTCCTCTGCCTTTCCCCAGAATATGCAGCTCGCCTTGAGAAATTGTTCCACTCCAACTGCTCCGAACACACTAAATGAGATTACCAGGCGCTGCTTTCACAGTATTCCCAGACACTTCATTTACAATTATGTACTTTACTATTTAACACTGTTGGTTCCTCCTCTTTGTGAGGTTCGCGTTTGGAGAATGAGATCTGAACAGGTGGCATATGGCCCCGTATTGCACGCAGAGAGAGGGAGCGCCCGGGACTTTTATTCCAAAGCACATTGCAAGTTGCTTTTGCACCAAACAAGCTTGTAAGAATGTGCTTTGGTTTCTGATAAAGTCATTTCTTCTGTCCGTAATGGAGATATTTATTAGCCAGCTTGCAGGGCTTGGCATGGAGTTCTGATCCTTCTGGTTTGCCCCAGGTTTCCCTCTTCTCTTGCTTGAATGAAGCAGCAGGGATGAGTGTCTGTAGGAGCATGGCTTCACCAGCATCTTGTATGAGAGGGATGGGTTAACTCTGTTGTAACGGGGTGCCTTCTGCCATCTTCCAGGTCAGTCATGCATTGTGGGGGTGCTTTGGCAAGCACAGAGCAGGGGCTTTCCACCGGGGTCTTTTGCACGCCGGGGTCTCTTGCACGGGAGGTCCTTTGGCAAACACAGGTATGACGCATCATGAAGGAAATCCAGGAGTTTCGGAGGCTTCAATTGAAAGCGGGAGCAAGCTGGGCACAGGAGCAGTATCTCCTTGGGATGCTGCCTGGTTCGTCTGGGCTTTGTGGAGGAGGAGAGGATGGGGGCAAGACTGATGCTCCAGACATGGTGGGCAGCAAGAAAGCCAGCGAGAGAGGCTGTGCTGGGCTGAGAGTGACGGCAACAGCAGGCGAGAAGGGAGCTCAGGCGTAACATCGTGGCCCCAAAGATATGGGGAGGGAAAATGATCTTGGCAGGAGCCGGGGTAGGGGGAGAGAGGGGTTATAGCAGTGCCGGCGAGAAAGGGCCAGGGCCAGAGCCAGGCCTAGCAGGGGGAGACGAGTCCACAGTTGCTCTCTCATCCTGGCTCCATGGATCTGAAGGAGATTTCATTTGAAATGGGAAAGCAAGTAGGATTGCCAATGCCAACCCTCCCGGATTGCCCCGGAGTCTCCAGGAATGAGAGAGAAATCTCCAGGAGACTGTTGAGATAAATGATAGGGCATTAATTAAAATAAATATTAGATGTTCAATCCGATGTATACAGTAGTCCGGCGGGTTTCTAAAATGTAATAGTCGTGTGCATTGGCCTCCCTGATATCAAATCTATGCGCCATCATCCTTAACGGATATACACCGGCCTGCGGGCACATTAGCATTGTGTCGTGGGCACGTTGGCGTTCGGGAGACCTCCCAGAATAGTTGCAAGCAGAATTAGCAACCCTAGCTGGGGGCACAAATGACCAAACTCCTTGCAATTCCCAGGCCTTCCAGCTCTTATGATACCCAGATTCACCAAGACCTGTTTGCTAATGAAGCACTGTCCATGCCCCTCTCCCGGGGACCCAGTGCACTCGAGGGAAGGCCGTGACCCATGTGCATGACGACGGCCGGTCTCATTAGGACGAGGGTGTGTTTTAATGCATTGCTTTTCTTGACCCCCCACGCACGACGGAGCAGGGTTGCAGCACGCCAAGCCGAGCCCTCCTTACACTTGGCGCAGAGCACACAGACTCCACAGGCTGTTGGAAGTCAAATATTTAAGATTTCTAAGTAAATGCCTACAATCAGACTCATCCAGCGCATTAGAGCAATGGCCTCATTTATATACAGCATCGGAGAAGTGATGGGAATAAATGTTCTCTTCTCTCAGAAAAAAAAGGGCAATTTACCAAAGGAAAGGAATTATGTAAAGCAACGTGATTTACTCACATCCCCAAGTCTGTAAACAGTGTGAGTTATGCTGGATGGCGCTTTTGAAAAGATAACTGGGAAAGGAGGCCCCTTGCTTCATTTTGTGAATGAGTGAATCTATTGTATAATGTTGGGGTTTATTCTATTTCATACTGTGTACACAGTACTTACTGCATGTTTGCAAATGAGCAACTCAGGAAATAGATCTTTGCTGGAGGCAATTGCTTTCCCAATAGTGATAGAAAGCACGGTGCGTGGCAGACTCAGATGGTTATTATTTTAATACCTTTCTCCTCGTTGTCTACCGGCATGCCTGCGTGCTCTCACACACACACCCAGCAGCTCACGGCATGCACATGCTGTCTTGGATCTTGCTGTCACTTCTGCTCTCTGGGGCTGAGCCACGTCCTGCCTGGGCAGCAGAATGACCTTCCCGACCGATGGCATCGCAACAGTCCATCCAAACTCATGTTGGTCCTTGATTTAGCCGGTCCAGGCCCCTCCCTGCTGCTGGCTTCCCCTTGCCCCCTGGGAGCTCATATCGTGGAGCTCATCTCATATGCTGTGCCCCTCATCCAACTCCAGCCCTTTCCCCACCTTTCTCCCCTTTCTCTGCATGTGAAACACCCTTCACTCCCCTGTCCCCGGCTGCTAACGCTATGCACTGATTGCAGCCAGGCATGGTCGGGAAGCAGGAATTTTACCCCATGGAAAACGCCCAGGTTTGGGAATTCTCCCTCCATTTGGCCCGATTTTCCACCCCTGGCCTGAGAGATCATCCAACGAGTGTTTCAGCGCTACCTTTTCTGCAGCAGGTTTCAGTTGTGACAAGCCGGCGCATCCCCAGCGGCGAGCAACAAAACCCCAGGACCGACCATAATCGCAGCGCCCTGAAAGAATCGGTTCTCTCGGGAGGCCCGCGGGCGTGGAGAACGGCCAGCCCTCGTTTCGGGGCACGTGGCTGTGGTGGTGCCGCCCCGCTGCCTCTGCTAGACAGTCGTCTCTGTACCTTTTCCAGCCCGCAACCGCTTGAGGATGGGGACTGACCTAGAGCGATGCTCATGCGCTCGAGCCGCAGGATGCAGCACAGGGAGAAGCGACCGCCCATCCGCAGATGCTGCGTTGGAAGAAAGGAGGGCGCGGAAAGCGCCTCTCCAGCAGCCCTCCAGATGCCGAGGGAAGCCCGGGCCTGGACCACGCACTGCGCGCCATTTGGTTTCAGCATGTGCACAAGCCCATCTGGAAAAGGGGCCCTGGGCTGGCTGCCGGGTGGTATTATGTCTTGGATGTAAGAAGCCCCGTAGCATCTTTGCAAGCACAAAATGATGAGGCCCTTTAAAAAGAAGAAAGGTTTTCATCACAAATTCAGCTCTGGCTTCCTTCCCAGGCCTGACATCCTTGGCTGGCTTTGTGTTCGGGGAGGGGGAAGGGCCGCGGCAGCTGGCTCTGAGGTTCTAGCACCGTTACCTCAATTTTCCAAGTCTCCCTTTTTATTTGTTCTACAACCGCTTGAAACCAAATAGGGTTAATAGCCCTCCCTATGTCCTCGTGAGATGAAACTACCTTTGGGAGACCCAGGACAATTTTTATATAGGATTAGAAAACAAAAATCAATATTTAATTATCTGTAAGCTTTTTGTGTCACTGCATCCTTAGCTCACTAACTGTGAGTGCTGGCTGCCATGGAGAAAGTAAGTCATTAAAGGTGCAGTATCTTTTACCGGCCTTTTATGGGCCCGCAGTAAATAGAGTACATTATCACTTCTTGCACACTGGTATTGTTATTTATCTTTACAATCTCTATTTACCTATATTTATGGGAGATTTCTCCCATATACTATATGGCGAGGTTAACTCGAACAGGGTTCATTAAAGCAGGTACTTAACAAAACTTTGGAACATCCTCATTTGGACAGATGGCAAGCGAATGAAATGCCAGGGAGGAGGGAGGGGTTTTTCAGACTGCTCCTCTCCTTCGCTTTGCTAACCCACTGGACTGGCCTCTTAGTGCGGCTGGCTCCGGGGGTGCAGGCTTCGGAGGTTTCTGTCCCGTGTTTCACTCAGGTTCTGTGTGGCAAATAGATAGTAGCCAACACTGCTGGCTCTGCAAGTGTGTACAGCTCCTAGCACTGCGCTTGCCTGGCCCTGAAGTCTCAGCAATGGCAACTTGCACCAGACAGGGGTTTGGGAGGGTTTGAGAGGGCAGGTGTGACAAGACCGTCCTGGGTTATAAGCCCTTTGGAGCCGGAAAGTTGATGCCAAGTGGGAATTTGGGCCTAGCATTTCCAAGGAACTTTGCAGGTTGGGGAGGTGACGTGTCAGCTGCAGATAAACCCCAGGCTCTGAACTTGGTTGTGTGACATCCACACCTGGGCCCATGCACCGTGTGTGTATGTGGGTGGAGAGCACCCATGCCATGGAGGTTTCTGGGCCCCCAGACGCTTTCAAAGTCAGGGCATAGCTCCACTATTAGCTCTCACTGGGTATCTGATGCCAGCCTTGACCCAGTGGGCACCGCTGTGATGTAACCAGCCCTGTACCCTCTAGTGCACCAGCCCATGTGAATCTGGCCCCTGTCCCAACTGCAGCCTCCCACCCTCCCTGCTTGCAGGACTTGGATGAAGGGGAGCAGGGAGATGCAGATACCTTCCAACACTGCTATGTAAAACCAGACCAAGCCAGGCAAGTCCACCCAGAGGCTCTGGGTTTGCTTCCAACTTCACAGGAGGGCCACCAGATAAATCTACTCCTTCCTGCAAGGTACAAGGAGCTGTCGGCTCAGCCAGGTGGAGCATAGAGCTACTCAAGAGAACCTTGCACTGTGGATGGAGCCACTCAGGAGGGCTGTGCAGGGAGTCCTAGCCGGAAAGATGGTGGAGAATATGGGCACGTGTGTGCGTGTGTGTATGGTTGGCAGAGAGTTGTCGGACGTGTGTACACGCGCATGCATGCGTAAGGAGCAGTTTGAGGTCATGGCTCTGAAGTGCTGTTGAATGAGCATGGCCCTCTTTCTTTCTTTGCCAGTGCAGGTGTGTAACCACATGGCCTTTCCCTAGTGGGTTGTGGAGGAAGCCTGTACGTGCACTTCTCTAACATCCTCTGCTCATCCCCACGGCCACAGTCACCTCTGTAGCCAGCCCAGTCCTCCCACGTCTACCAGGCATGCCCTGTGTGGCCACGACATGGCCCGGCGTGGACCATTCTGATGACCCGGCCCAACGGGAAGCCATCAAAGACAATAACTTGCACTTATCTACATATGCCAATGATTCTATACAATGCCTGTTACCACATTCGAATGACAATAAATAAATAAACCGAACATCCAAACCTCCCTGCCGTGGGGAGGGGAGCTGGCAATTAGCAGATCTTTTTGCTGCAGTAGTTAATTTTTTACAAGCCTCCCTTATTTTCACTGTTTCCCCTGGTTAATAATGACTAGCAGCCGCTTCCACCATAAATAAGTTCCACAAATTTCGCAGATGCACCGGGCTGTTTAAGCAGGGAAATTGAGCAGCATATGTCTGAATGGTTAATTGACTTAATTGCTGTTAGTTGGGCTATTAGCACACTTGATCCACCCCAATGACCGCAATACTTTCTTAATGGTGTTCATTTTATTTGGATGCCAAGCTCCAGTTACCATTACAGGGAAATTTCCAATTGCTGATTACCTCATAAATATATAATTGTAGTCATAGGCTAAATAAAGCCAAGAGGCATTAATAATGAACAGCATTTGACTAAGAGCCTTTAAAGGATGATGGAAGTTTCCTTAAAGACCTGAGCTATTCTTGAAATGTAAATAATCTTTCATGGGTCTATTTTTAATGATGCCGCATCCTTTTTCCAGCAGGCACTAAACATCGTCAGAGGTAAAACTGCAGGATAACGTCCAGAGTAAATAACAGGCAAACAGATCTCCTGATATCTCACCATCCTGCTCCAACCAGGAGTTCCCAAAACAAAGGTGGGGGCGGGATTTGTCTTTTAGAAGCCGGGAGAGGTGTGTCAGTGGCCACTATCTCCTCTTGGGAATATGAGTGCCCGTGTTTGTTAAATGAAAACGTTCCCTCTCGTGCTGAACCAAATTCTGCCCTTCTGCGTCTGCGTAGGAGCTCGAGCCGAGCGGGCAGGCTGACTGGCAGATCCTGGCCCAAACCCAGGTGCAAAGAATATTTCTATCTGTTTTGCATGAAATCTAAGCAAGAATCCTCATCGATTGCGTAGCTCCCAGGGCCAGAAGGGATGGCTACGATCATGCCGTTTGACCTCCTGCATAATAGAGGCCAAATGATTCCACCCAGTAATTTGAACAAGAAGAAAGGGCTTGACTGAGGCACTGAGTATCTGATCTGGCTTAGGTGGCTATTCACACCCTCCCTTTGTTCTCGGGATGGAGCGTAGTTATGTGCCCGGGTACCCCAACGGGCTACGTGTGCTCCCTGTGGCACTGGCAAGATGCTAGAGGGGTCTTCCTCAATGCCCCCAGCTTCTGGTTCCAGCTTTATGAAGCATCACCCTCTTCTCCACACAGGAGTGGGGCACCATTGGGTGGTGGAAGGACAGCTTTCTTTTTAGTTACCCTTGTACAAAGAAACAGGGGAAGAGTTTGGTCAGGTGGGGGGCAGGAGGAAAACTTCCCTTGTAACGACTGTGATTCTGATGGAGCAAGGAGGAATTTATAAAGAAATATATAAATGGGCTCCAGTCAAGATCGATTTCTTTCCCAGTAGAAGATGTTTAGGGCAAATATGAGCTACTGAGAAGATGAATGGCAAAGGAAATGGGCCTTTCGGCTTTAACTCCTGCATTGTTACTTGCTTTGGAGACACGATAATTATTCTAGGCTATTCTTAACTGACCTAGTAAAATGAACCTGCCTAGCTCTGTCCACAATAATTACCTAAGATTTGCTAATTCATGTGGAGAAGAAATTACTCCTAGATAGTCCGTTAATCTCTGATTCCTAACCACAAGCTCATTTACTCTGCACTTGTTCCCTACTGGTGCCAAACAGGGAGAATTACATTAGTTATTCTCAGCTATTAGGGAACTAGTTATAATTAATGTTGTCTTTGATGGTAGCCTAATTTTATGCAAATGTCTCAGTGGTGCTGCCCATAGGTGGATGCTGCCGCTCAGACAGGCGCAGGGATGAGAACAGGAAGAGTTTTATACATTTATTTTAACTAAAGTGTGTTCTGCACTAATTAGAGCTTCAGCCTGCACTAGAAATTAGCCTTGCAGTAGGGGCAACTTATTTTAATGAGGCTCCGCAGCTTTGCATTTGGAGAGCCACGTCACTTCCTTTGGGAGTGGCAGAGACCTTGAATTGCTCCACTACCTTCTCCCCTTACAGGGTCCTGTATTTGAGGACTAGGTTTTGGAGGACAGAGCCTCCCCTCTCCAGCTGGGCTTGGGAGCTGGTGCATTGCTGTGGGTAGAGCAAGCCATTGCTCATCCACGCTGCATCCAGTATCGCATCCGCTGCATGACCGTGTGCTTTGGGAATTGGTGGCCTGTGGATCGGTGGAGCCGTGCATCTGTTGGGTGTCGCCATGCTCTCCTGGGGCACCTCCCAGACAATGCAGACGTGATAAGGAAGGAGCTGGCAAGGGTTTGGGTTCCTGAGCCCTGGATGTTTCTACTGTACCCTCTTCAATTGCACCGATGTGAATATGGGCATAGAGCCTGCCTCTCGCACAGGAGCAGCTGGGAGGGCTCCTGGTTGTACATGGGTAGGGTTGCCAACTCTGAATCTATTCGGGGAGGTTTCTGGAACGCCAGCGTGCCCACGACACACAACGCCAGCGTGCCCGCATGCTTGCGTATATCGATTACGGTGCATCGGCTTGCTGTCAGGAAGGCAAATGCACGTGACTATTACACTTTAAAAACACACTGGATTGCTGTAACAATTGGATTCAACATTTACTATTTATTTTAATGAAAGCCCTATCATTTATCCCCCCCGGGTGACTCTAGCAGTCTCCTGGAGATGTATCTCTCATTCCTGGAGACTCCAGGGCAATGAAGCAAAGACCCTTTGTTCCTGGCAAGGCCCTGAGCCTGGTCTCCAACGTGGCTGTGTCTTCTGCATGGTCAAGGCTTATCGCTGCAATGGAGGCTCATTTTGGGGCTCTTTATTATTATTTTCCTGAACTGAAAATCCGAGCATTGGCCATGTGCTCTGTTCAGCGCAGAACAATAAATTAAGTCATAGGATGAATTTCTTTCCTATTAATAACACGTTTGCCAGCACCACGCTGTTCACAACAAGCTGACTACCTGACTCAGCTCGTTTTACCCCGAGCGGCAGTCCTTGCCTTTTGCCAACCTATTGATACAACCAATTATTGATGTAAATCGTGAGGTCGGCCGGCCTGCTCTTCAGACCAGGAGAAAACGCGAAGCAGATGCTAGCGGCAGCAGAGAAAAGGTCTCGGGACATGAAACAGCTTCGCCAGGTACCTTTATCTCCTGGAAAATGACCTGTGCCCGCTCCTTTTGGATCTCATCAAAGCAGGGCAATGCATTTCCTCTCTTCACTGCCCATCTGCTCAGGCCCATGTTATCGTGTGTTGTTTGGAGGTCCAGCATGTTTTGTTTTAAATCAGACTTGGGGAGAAAAAAAAAATATGCTGGCACATTTTCGTGACCACCCAAACCATCTGGTTTTATCCATTTCAGATGTTAGCCTGAAGAGGAGAAAGAGTGCTAACAATGAGAAAAAAGTAGGTAATAATCAGTTTAATACAAGGCTGTGGAGTACTTATGAAGTTGGCATATCCAAAATTATTACCAGAAGCCCCATCTTAATCCTTTTCAAGTTAGGGGAAAAATGGATCAAAAATTAGAATGATATCAAGCATAAAATAATCTTCTGTCTGTGTTGCGCTGATAAAAAAAAAAAAAAAAAAAAAGAATATATAATTACCATGTAAAAACTGCTTATGTTTGTGATTATATGTTGCTGCCATCTCCAGGTCCTCACTGTAAATGACTTAATTGGGTTATCCTGATTCATGGATACGCAGGGAGAGAGGCGAGCACGTCTGATCTTGCACAGATGCAAAGCCCGGCGTCAAAAGGCCTGAACCGACCCCGTGCATCGCAGCTCAGGGCCCGGCCCCCGTGGGATGGGAATGGTCTCCCAGTCCCTGCAAGAGGAGAGGGGTGATTCCCAAAACGTGCCGCCTTTGAAACAAGTGCACTGCTTCCCATTCGATCCAAATGTGAGGCTGCCGGTACTATCCCTCCCTCCGAGTGCCACTGAACAAGGCCCCGGGACGTGGTCTTTTGTAGAGGGTCTAAGTCTTGGAGGAAGGCTGAGGGACATCACCCCGACAGAAATGCATCCTTGCTGAGGCATCAGGCTGCCAGCAACAGCTCTCAGCCTCTGCACTCGGGGCATTGAACATCTGGACTTGAGGCACTGAACATCTGGACTCAGGGCACTGAACATCTGGGCTCGGTCTGGCCTTCGGACCCTGTCTCAATGGCCTAAAGGGGGCTGGTAGGTCCAGGGCAGCCTCCACTCCTGCATACGCATGCCTAGGTCTACGTGTTGAAGGTCTTGTTGTGCCACGATCCAGAGGATCGACGGTTGCCTATAAAGTCTTGCAAGGAGCTCTCCTCTGTCTCATTTGGGCAGCGGCAGTGCCTACTGACTTCAATCAAGGCCCACAGCCTTTGCAGACCCGTGGCACTGAGAGCCGCTGGCTTGGGAAGCTCGTGCTAGAGTTGGCAGATTCGCCGGCTTGCTTCCAGCTCACCTTCCCTTTCTTCTGGCTAAGAGAGACCTCTCCCTTCTCCTTCCTCCTGCCCCCCTAATTACCATCACTCTCCGCTTCTCGACTTGCTTCTTTCTGCTTATTGTTCTTGGAACCGTTAAGAATGTCAGCATAATTATGTTGCAAGAAATACTAACTCCCGTGGAGGAGAGCCACCAGCACACCGAGGGCTGCGTTTAGAAGGAGGGGGTGTTGAGATCAACGATGGGCTCCCGAGGGGGATAAAAGAGTGCAATGCCACGTCTAGACGCTCGAGTGCTTGTAAAGCAAGTCGTGGGATGCTCTCCGCACAGGGCTGGACGTGTAGTCGCCAGAGTTCAGGACTGAAAGCAACTTGCAAACCCCGGGGAAAGCAGGCAGAGCTAAGGGGCCGGGCTCTTTCCATTGCTCTGAATGGTGCAGAGAGAGAGAAACTACTGCCCATAAAAGACAAAGGGAAGCGGCATTTCAGGGCGTTGCGCAAGGACACTTCACGCATCACACCCTGTCCTGTCCCATGCACCCCAGGAGCTGCATGGCGCATGTGCAAATGAAACACGGGGAGGAACCCCGTGGTGTACGTTTGGTGCAAATCTGGTGCGTGAGTCGGAGCTAGAGAGGCACAAAGATGCTTGCTCTGGACAAGGAAGCACATTGCTCCGCAGTGGCTCGGAGCACCTGCTGCATGAGGCCCTGATGGCCCCAGGGCTGATGGAAGGATCTTTGGGCTTGCCACCTGGGCACTTACCTGTATCCTGACATACCTACAGCATTTGTGTATTGAAGCTCAGCCCCACAAGCCCTTGCCTAACAAACACGTGCCTATAACAACGCAACACCTCCCTGCCTTTGAAGATCCTGTGTCTAACGAGGACTATGTGACGGCCAAGGACCCGGTGCATTTTCCTGCGTATAAAAAATGCTGCACCCAGTTCCTGTGTTCTTTCCCACAAACCTTGAAACAATACCGCAGATAACCCATGCATTCTCCTTTAGACCATCCCTTATATTGATGCGAGCTGGGAGAATAGTTTTTTTTTGGTTTTGTTTTTTTTAATAAGTGTGGCTATTTTTCTGGTCATGACATTCAAGTGAATAGAAAGCAGAATTCCCAAATGTATTCATTATTCTAAAATGTTCTTGTCTTCGTTTGGTGAGTAATTCTTGTTCTGCAGAACATTTGAATTGCAAATGGCGATTATTACTACAATCAAATACGCCGTTTGCCTGGAAACTTAAAAAGCGACTAATTCCGTAACTCGCTGTCTGACTTCGGGACCCGCACGAAGGCAGCACGCACAACATCCAAGCTGCTAAGCGCCTTGTGGAGGGTCACACGTGCAGCACGTGTGTTAGCTGGCCAGGCGTGGGCTGTGAATTTTTGCCATTGAAGATGCCACCCAGTTTGCTTTCAGTAAAGGTTCGAAGAGCCAAAAGTTTGTGACTGTGGGAACTGGGGGGGTTAAAATTAATTGAGCCTTTGCACTCAGAGATGGGTGTTGGGTGGGCAGTGGGGAACGCTATGGCTTGTGCATGGCATGTCTACTGTGGTTTAGGAGCAGCGCATCCTCCACCAGAGCAAGCGGTCAGGCTAAATAAGCCAGGAAGCCCCTTCTAGGTGTGAGATCCTGATCTAATTTCCATTACGTGTGCATTGGGGCGAGCATCAGCCAGGTGACGGATTGCAAGAGGATTGCTTTTGCTTAAGGACTTGCAGTGAAGCCATTTAGATTTAACTGAAAAAAGTGGAAACTTAGAATTGCTTTTAAGCTCGTTATTTTCTTATTTGCATTTGTTGGTTTCACAAGGAAAACCAAAGGAGAGGATTCAAAACCACTTTTTCTTCTGGAGATAAAAAAAAATCCTTTCCCAGCAAACATTAGAGCTTTCCCCCCCTCACAAAATCTTATTTTTCTTGGGGGTGGGGAAATGATTTCCATCATCTGACACTGGGAAATTTGATTGGCGCTCTAGGAATTGATGGGTCTGTTTGTTTCTATTTTTCAAAGATTGTAATGGTTCCCAGAGCACCGGATGGGGGCTCTTTCATTACGGCTTGTAAAAATGCAAATCGGTCAATCAATCAATACACAGCGTTCACAGGAATGGCTCAGGACACTGTCGCATCTAAATTTGATTATGGGTTTGAACAAGTATTTGCTGTGCTGCTTCACTGCTCGGGCAGCTTTGATACTGTACATTGGAAATGATGCTGTAATGGTGGTTGTTACAGCAAACAGACTTAGAGAAAACTGCCAGGAAAAGTGGGAAATCTCCATTTTTATCATCCCGCTCTATATAACGTGTGTGTGTGTGTGTGTATCTGTGTGCACATATATCTGTGTGCACATATATATACACATATGTAGAGCTGTATTAATATATGTGTGTGTGTGTGTATCTGTGTGCACATATATCTGTGTGCACATATATATACACATATGTAGAGCTGTATTAATATATATGTGTGTGTGTGTGTGTGTGTATGTATACACACACAAGTATATATCTATAGATATATAAAGAGATATACATATATATTTGTGTGTGTATATATGCATATGTGTGTATCTGTATATGTATATAATAATTCTTCTACATATACTTAATAATCCCTGCTCCCTTGTGATCCAAACTCCATTACCCATTTGCTAGTAAAGGTCAGAAGAATTTCCATTCATGCAGACAAGTTGTCAATTAGAAATAGCCAGAACTGACAGGGATATACAAATTCATTGGCTCAGACAATTAGCATTTAAGCTACATTAAAAGGAGGAAGTCTAAGGCCACGGACACCGAGGACTGAGTGTTGTCGCTCTCGCCCTCCCCGGCCCTGCCCCATCTCCCTTGGGTACCACTCTGCCCTTGTTCGGGGAGCAGAACCAGCCCTGCCGGGGTGTCGCTGGGAGTTTCTCTCCATCAAGGAGTGCAGGATTTGGCCCGTTGCCCTCCAAATTGAGTCCTGTCCCCTGCTTTCACTCGGTTTTGGTCCCTCCTGCTCCCGGCTGCAGGATCCGGCTGTGGTTTGTGCGACTTCCCTCTCTGTGCACATCAATGCGCCGGGCCCCATCGTCCTGCCTGGGCTGCGCCCCCGGGGGCGCACCCACTCAGCTGGGAATCCCCGCGCCGGCCCCTTTCAGCTGCTATCTGGAAATGCCACTTGCTGCCGCCGCCACGGCTGCACTTAGCACGCCTTCTCCATCGGAGGCAACACAATTGATCATCACCCTTTTTTGTCCTATCTGCAAGCCAATTGTTTATCCACCGTATCTCATTATTGCCCAGACAATGCCTCTCCAGTGAGTTTCCTGTGCAGCGCCGTGTCGCAGCCTTTCCCCAAATCCAGATAAATTATATCTGCTGCATTACCTTTATCTGCCTGGCTTGTTCTGTCACAAAGGCTGTTGGGCTGCTGGCACAAACTCGGCTTCCCAACCCGGACTGGCTGCTGCTCAGCGCCGGCCTTCGCCTTCGGCCTCGCCATGCGGAAACCCCTTCTGTGCCGTGCTCGAGCACAGTAGCGGGGAGAGGGGCCGAGCTCATGCACTGATCCTCACTGGGGGCATTTTTCCCCCTTCTCAAATACCTCCTCCTAGTGCCGACCCCCTCAGCCGGGCTCCAGCACTGTTTGTCCAGGTCATTCCTGCACGCGTCCCCTTTGGGGGTGAGGTTTGTTTGGTTGTTTTTTTTAAATTCAAGGGGTTTTAAAAATCACTTCCAGCCCCTCTAGACATGCACTTTCCATTGACAGGCAAGCCTGAGACGTGTCCTGAGTCCCGGTAGAGATGGCAGAACTAGATCAAATGCATCCCTGTATGTTTTCAGCTGTTCTTTTATTGTGCCTGCTTCATCTGATGTCTGCTTTCCCCCATGGATATTAGTGATGATCTCTCATTTCTTCTCATTCCTTTAGCCAACGTGTGTATAACGTCTCTTAATATGTTTGACACGTGTCAGAGAGCCCGGTTTCTCTTCTGCTGTATCCTGAGGCAGCTTCCGACTTGTAAGTAGGGCCCCGATTCATGGAGCGCTACGTCGGTGTTTAAAACCAGGAGGGCTCGTACGCACCCCAGGTCATTGGGGGTCTCGTTCCCCATGGCTGCTAACGTCACGGACATCCTCCTTGTCCAGCATTAGTGAACACAGCAGCAAAGGTGCATGCAATCATGCATGAGCCCTTTGGAAAGAAGCTGTAGATTGCCATGGCTTTCATCACCATACCACACCTTCCTCCCCCACGATGGTGCTCTGTAAATCTGCATCCGACAAGAGCCCATCACAGGCCAGTGTCTAAGGGGATTGATTTAAAAGAGCTCTTCCATGCAACATAAAGCATCCATTTTAGTGTGCTCCGTCAGGGCCTCACGGGGAAGATGGGAGCGCTGCTCTAATGAAGGGGAACGTCTCGGGGAAATTTGTGAATGGGTTGGGAAAGCCACGGGCTTAGGATCACATTGCATCTACTGAAAGATCTTTGTAAATGGAGGTATTATGGGTGCCGGTAACCGATCCACCGCCTGGCTCAGCGTCGGGGAGATTAGACATGAATCGGACGTGGTCTCCCAGGCTGGAGGGTGAGAGCGGGAAGGGAAGGGAAGGGAACTGGGAGTGGAAACACTAGGCTTGCTGGAGGAGGGAGGATAAAGCGGGCCTTTAGTAAAAGCACAAAGGCAGCAGTGCAATGAGCCGGCCGGGGGCTATAATATTTCAGGGCTCCAGGGCCCCTGTCCGTGGAGAGCTGCCTCACAAGGGGATGTGATCCAGGAGCCCAAGCCCAGCAGTCAGTACTCCTCTGGGCTCAGGAAAGCAGCGCGGGAGGCCAAAAGCATCGTCACCCTGCGAAGAGACCTGGGTCAGGGCAGTGCCACCGGACCTTGGAGGTTTTGCAGACCCGGGTAGACCAAGCCTTGTCTGGGATGATGTAGTTGGGGCCGGTCCTGCTTGGAGGAGCAAGAGATGTGACCTCCTGCGGTCCCTCCCAACCCTAATTTTCAGCGATCTCCTTACAAACCAGGGGGGAAGAGAGGGATTTATGGCCAACCTCTAGCAACATGCACCTTTCCTCTTGCAGGAGGTTTAGTGCCGGTTCCCTCCCGCCCGTGCCCCTTTTCCAAGCCTGCTCATGCGGGCAGGGCAGCGGGTGAAGCTAAGTGGAGCTGGGCTCGGTCTGTGTGCATCGCGCTCTCGGACGCGGGATCACGCCAGGCTCTGCTGCTCCGCTCAGCGGGTGATTTATCTGGTGCCACCGACACCTCCCCGTCTGGTGATAGCAGCACGGGGAAATAAATGCTCAACGTCAGGCCTGACTTGCAGGCAGATCCTCTCCGGTCCCAGTGCTTCAGGCTCACTTTCTTTCTGACTTCTTCCAAACGAAGCTCAGCGATTTTGGGGGGGGGGCAGATGTTGATGTGTCGGCTCTTTGGACCGGGCACGAAACAGCTTTTTCTTGCTTTATAAAAAGCGTTTGCATTTCCTAGGGAGCAGAACATCTGGTTCTTGGCTGGCCCGGGAGCTCCCGCGCAGAGAAGCGGTGACCAGGCACATGCACAAATCACCTGAATTTTGGCATCGCCTCGCTTTGGACAGCTGGACTTTGCCACCTTGACATTTCTTTCCTTAATATACGCGAGTCGTAGTGCTAAGCTGACCCACGTGAAAATGCAGATCTCCCTAGCAGAGTACGTCTGTCTGCTTTATGGCACGCGGCAGCCAATGCCCAGTTCCTCCTCTGCCCTCTCCAGGTAACGAAGTAGTAGCCAGCACACTTAGCATGTGGATTTCTTTTCCCCTGATGTGCTTAAAAACAAATCATCTCCATTGTTAAAAAATAGAGACTGGTATAGTGCGACTCAAGTCTGAACGTGGCATATCAATACTTCAAGCAAGCGACTGGAGTAATCAATAGTTCAAGTATATGTCTGTATTTATTACATATTCAATTGACTAACTTGGGCTTTTTCCATCAATATGTTAACTGATAATAAAATTCTGTTTACTATAGGAAATATTAGACACTGTATAACAAGTAATTGAGCATCGGTATGTCAACTATCACGCTACAAAGGAACAGCAGGAGGGAGCTGTATAACGTTCCCCCGCTTAAGCCCACCTTGTGTGATTAAAGGGGAAACAAAATGCCACCGATAAGAGATTAAAAACATCTTGTGCTAATATAGATCTAACGTCATCAAAGTAGGAGAAGATTAACACGAGCCAGTTCCCGACTTGGAGATGTCGCGCTGTCGGAAAGGGGCGATGCAAAGCCTCGCGCTCTCCAGGAGTTGCAGGTGGAAGACGCCTGCCTGTGTCAGCAGAGCCCCCCCGGGTTTGACGGCAGATGTCAAACAGCCCTTCCTTCCTCCCAGACTTCCCCTGCTGTGATTGGCAGATTTGCTCCCTATCCCAGCGGCTCCCAAACTTTTTAGACTCAAGGCACCCCTGGATTGACTCGAGGCACCCCTCGGACAATACCAGTGCATCGTTTTGGGGTACGAACACCCTTCTTCAGGCAGAGGGAGAGTAAAACTTGCAAAGAACAATTTTCCCACTTATTTAGTGGTGTACTAAAAGATATCACGTCTCCCCAAAGAACTTTGTCTGCCTCTGTCCTTGGACCAACACAGCTACCACCAACACCGCCGAGCTTTCAGTTTTCACTCTCCTTTTTTGACTACAGAAAAATAATAGCCAGATCTTTTTTTTTCTGTTGCAAAGAACGCAGAAAGCACAGCTTTTTGAAATCTCTGGGATTATCATGTTGGTTGGCACACCTAACAGCACTGATGTTGCAAAGCCCCTTGAAAGGATGTCGAGGCACTCGGGGCGCTGGTGGGGAATCCCTGACCTATACATTTTCACAGCGCCTGGTATCACGGGGTGCCCCGCTCTTGCAATAAGTGGATGCTGCTCTTCTCCACAGCAGTGCTGTCCCAGTACAAAAATAATTTGCTAACGCGGGACTTGGGTTTTAACGTGTTCTGGATTTCGACTCTCCAAAGGCTGCCAGCAAAATAATGAGGGCAATGCTGTGTGTGCATGTGTGTGTCTAAATAGAAGTGGGTTTGCACAATGAAA
This sequence comes from Alligator sinensis, assembly GCF_000455745.1. Classification (NCBI taxonomy): domain Eukaryota; kingdom Metazoa; phylum Chordata; order Crocodylia; family Alligatoridae; genus Alligator; species Alligator sinensis. Next base: position 6,374,853 of record NW_005841833.1, on the reverse strand, counting down.
GCAGAACTTCGCAGTCCCTGTTGCACCGATAAGACAGAAATGAAAAGAGGCATTTGCATTGCATGTGCAACTGGAAAACACATTCGGTGTAACCCTGCAAAGGCGAAAGCTGTCCAAGCTAGTTCCATGTCTGTGCGTGTATTCCTGATGAGATCTGCAGTAGGAAGACATACCAGGAGCGTTAGCATTTAGAGGTAGGCGATCCCGGCTGGGAAAAGCATTGCCTTTGACACTCCTTTATCTCACAACTGAGAAAGCTTAACTGGATCCATCTGTTTACCAGGAAAGATAAAACCAGGAGGTGGTAGGCCTGGGGACTTCAGACAACACAGAGGATGAATTTCTGCGATTCGATGGTGTAAGACTGAATGTTTTTCTGCTTTGTCAACCTGCCTTTCCGGAAAAATGTCAGGGCTGGAGACGCATTCTGGGTCATCTCACTTGCAGGGTAGCTGCTTTCCAGACATGGCGATACCAACCAGCTAACCCCCCTGCTACCATTTACAAGGGATTAATGAGCAAGCTGGTACATATGGGTATAAACGACAGTGCTCCAAATTAATACCAGGGTCATTAATGCTTACGGTAACGGGGGAAATAATTAGGATGAATTACAGCTGTGTGGCTGCATAAAGTTTTTAGTTTTTCTTCTGTTTCACTTGCCTACTTGCTCCTCGGGTGGCATCGGGGCTTGAGATATATGTGGATAACCCAACCCTAGGTGCTAGCTCCACGGTGGTGTTGGTGTTGCTGCTCACTTAAAGGCCCAAGTGGCCTATGCATCCTTAAAAGAGGACAGCATAGTTTTGTGAAGGGGTTGTTGGTGGTAGCTGTGCTGGTCTCAGGACACAGGCAGACCAGGTGATGCCTGAAGAAGGGTGTTTCTGCCCGAAAGCTTGCAAAGAACATTTTTTTTTCAACTATTTAGTTGGTTTAATAAAAGACATCGCGTTTACTCAAAGACCCTTGTCTGCCTATACTTGTGTGCAAGGATGTTTTGCTCACCGGTACGTCTAATTGTGCCAGATGGCAAAGTCTCCTGTCAGTTTAAGAGAGGCGCTGGACATGGGTGCCGCGCGTTGTCACGACTTGTATTTTATTTTCATCATTGCTGTTATTTATGAGTCTCGAGACCCGGCAGTCCATCGATTTGTTTCTGAGTAGCCCAAATGAGACTGCGTGGCTATATGTCATCTTCGACAGATGTTGACACCGGCATTTTCTCTTGTAAACCATTCGTTATCAGCGCGCGGCCCACGGTCGCGGATCTGGTGGAGGCGTTCTTGGGGAGCGACGGAGGCGATGACAGAAGCCTTGTCTTGCGCTAGGCTGCAATGCTGTGCTGAAGTTTGACTTTGGCCTGCTCCGTGCCCCTTATGGGAATGCCTGCAGGCACCGAGCTTCGCACAGACACGCTTGAATGGGAAACGGAGCAGTCTGAGCGCCACATGACTCTCTGGGCTGCCAGGGGGAATAGCAGCCAGCGGGGTCAGGGGTCAGTGCTTCAGTTAAGCCGTGTACCTGGCAAAGATTTTGTTTGTGTAGAACGGTTCAGAGCAGAACAAAGAGCTCTTTTTTTTTTCTGTCTGGATTAAGAATAATGCCGCGTGTGATGCAGCCAGCTCAAGATAGGTGAATGACCTTTATATGTTCACTTGGAGAATATAGCCACAGCCCAATGCATCGAATCAGAGAAAATTAGGGCTGGAAGGGATTGCAACAGGATAGCCAGGCTCCCCTTGTCAGGAGGAAAAACAGAATGGGTGCATCTGCATGTGCAATTAATGCTTTTTTGGCTTAATTGGCTTAAATTTACTGTGCAGTAAATTTACTACCTGCATGTGCAGGTAGTAATTTTACTGTGCAGTAGATTAATTTACTGTGCAGTAAATCCCTGCACATGTAGACAGTGATGCTTTACTAAGCAGTAGACTGATTTACTGCGTAGTAAGTGCCTACACGTGTAGACAGTGGTGCTTTACTAAGCAGTAGACTGATTTACTGCATAGTAAGTGCTTGCACTTGTAGACAGTGATGTTTTACTAAGCAGTAGACTAATTTACTGCATAGTAAGTGCTCGTATGTGTAAACGGTGACACTTTACTGAGCAGTAGATTGGTGTGTGGACATGGCCAGTGTGCCAGCCAGAGGTCGGTGGAGGAGGTGGAGGGTATTTCCTCGCAGCTCTGCAAATGTTAAAGACGCACGACCCCTTTTAAAAGCAAATTTAGGAAATGAAAGCATGGAAAGGCTGAATGCAGAGGGCAGTGAAACCTCCGTTTCATGAGTTGTGAAACATCAGATGGAGAAGCAAAGAAGTAATATAACTGTAAAGTTAGGTAAGCCAGGAATAAAACGGGGTGTATCTGGAGCATAAGAGAGCAGGGTGCTGTAGGGGCATTTCCACTGAATCCAGAGAGTGGGACTTTAATGGCTCCTAGGTCTGAGATTTATTTGGTTATAATTAACACATTTCCCATAACGGTCTCAGTTCAGCAAAACACTTAAGCGCGGTGTCAAATGTTCTGCAAAGGGCTGAACAACTGTATAAACAACAGCTGGGATCTCGCTCAACCCCAGCCAGGTCTCCAGCCCAATTCACTCGCCGCCGAGCCGGGCCTCTGCTGTGGGTCACGCTGGCCGTGTGCACGTACTTGAACGTGGTTCTCCCCAACCTACGCTTCGTGCCAGTCGGGAGACACCCGGCTGCACACGCCGAGCCTGGGTGAGGACCCCGCAGCCCAGTCCCGGAGCCGGCCCTGGTGCTGGCTGGTCAAGGCAGGGTTATTTAGCAATGCACAGTCTCGCCGCACGCTAGCACTCCCCAGCCCGGCGGGGAAAGGCATCCAGAAGCCGTGCACCATGTATAATGCAATGACCAGCCGAGGAAGTTGTGTACTGATTCGTGTTTACATCTCTTTACTCCGGTGTTTTATGAGGTAGAAAGGCTGTGTCTTTGTCATTGTTGATTGCCCTCCGCTTGTTCTTGCATTTTATAGTTTCAGACAAGCAGGCTTTTCCTGAGGACATGTCACAGCTTTCCTGGTTACTTGTCCAAAGGGGAAAACATTCTTTATCTCCCTCGCTAGCTTGTGTGTGTTTTATGATGCAGTAATATGCTCCGTTATTGGAGCTGCAGCCTTTCAGTTTAGCATGAGATGCATATTATCTATATTTCAGCGATTCTGCACATATTCTGCATTATATATTGAGCCGACGATCTCAGATGTTATGCAAATGAAGGAATAAAAATCTGCAATATTTCCAAAGTGAAGAAAGGGCTCCATTGCAAGAGAGAGAGCCATGCCCACGGTCAAGGGGAAGGGTCATTATTTACCGCACGCTACCATCTGCGATTCGGCAGTGCCCGGCTCCACATTTGAGCAGGGCTCCTGCCCCACGGGAATGGGGGAACTGCATGGAGGCTGCCCTTGCTCCTGTCCTGGTCCTGGATGGTGGAGGCCACAAATGCTGGTGGTCCCCACCAAGTTTCTCTCTTCCTTCTGGGCAGCAGCCCAGGGTGTCACAGGGGGGAAGGAGACTGGCCGCGACAAATGGTGATGGATTCAAAAGAGACTAATGGTTGAGGGATGGGGGTCTTGACCAAGCTAGAGCCCCTTTTCTAGTTCAGACATGGGATGCGCGCCAGGAAGGAGGCGACGGGAGACTTGGAGGCAGTGAGGACGGCTGCCACGCTGGAGGAGGAAGGCAGCGCTGGGACAAGGATTACAAACTTCTCCGTGTCGCTGGCTCATGTCATGATATTCGCCTTCATTTGAAGACCGGCTTTCATTGGACACGTTCTCACAGCTCGCTTCCCCGTCTCCCTCCGCGCGCTTGCACGCAGCGTCTCCAGGACCTCGACATTTCAGACACGCCAGGCACGGACTGCGTGGTGCATATGTAGATATACGTAGTGTGTGTGTGTGTGTTTAATAAAATACAAACTTACGTTCCCCTTTTCAAATGGAATTAACATACTTTATTGCCAGCTATAAGAAATATTCCTTAAGGGTAAGGAGTTTATAAAAAATTTAAAGTAACAAAGGCAAACTTATAAAAAATTCATCTTTTAGTAGTGATTGCTCTATAAAAAAGAGTGAGTTTAAGTGAGAATACAAAATTCACAGAATTAATTATGTAAACAGGGAAAAATACAATGGATGAAAACTAAACTAATTAGTCACGGAACAGCCCAGGCGATGCCAGCTTGACCGTATGATTCACTTGCTTATGACTGTCCTGAAATGACAATTTTATTACTCTTTGCCTATCCAGTAAATAGACCGCAGCCCGGCTTTAGTGGGGGGCTGAAGTGAGCGACCGTGGGTGCTTCTGGACCTCGGTGTAGCTGGGGGGTTATGAAAGCAGAGCCCTGGGCTGCACGTGCTGTGCACTTAGCGTGCACACTTACCCCGGGGTAGCTGATGTGCTGTAAGTTCACACTGGAGCTTCAAAGTCTGCTTTAAACTCTCAGAAGTCTTTTGCATTGGTTTAATTAAGATGGTTTTAAATGTGTGCCACCGCTCCTATAGACAAGTCCAGCATCTGTTTGTGACTCGTGAACAGCTTTTGTCTGCCTT
>NW_005841833.1:6359755-6370239 GCF_000455745.1 Alligator sinensis | reverse complement strand
GGTCACATACTGAGTCTTCCCCTACTGCAAACACAAAGACAAAATATTGTGTGAAGGTGGAGTTAAGACGGAGGGGTAGAAAACAGAAATATTTATAGGGACGTTGTAGTTATCCTCAAAGCAAGCATCGCAAGCCTAGGGAAATCGGTGATACGCAGAAGGCATCCACACGTGCGAATATAAGACGTGCATAATCCTACATGCCCTGAAGTCAGCTCAGCATCAGACCACTGAATAACTGTCCAGTTTTGATTAAGGCAGACAAGGGTCTTTGGGTAGACGTGATGTCTTTTATTAGACCAACTAAAGAGTTGGAAAAAGTGTTCTTTGCAAGCTTTCCGGCACAAATGCCCTTCTTCAGGCATTGGGAGAGTCTGTGAAGAAGGGCATTTGTGCCTGAAAGCTTGCAAAGAACGATTTTTCCAACTCTTTAGTCGGTCTAATACAAGAGACCAGGTCTACCCAAAGACCCTTGTCTGCTGATGTCCTTAGACCAACATGGCTACAGCCAACAACCCAGTTTTGATTAAGGCATTTTAATTTTTGCAAGTCCCCAGCCTAGACTGGACTGATTATTACGGACATGTTTCTTCAGCTGTTTTCCCCTCATGGTGTCACTAGACCCATTTTGAAGATGTAAATTAAACGAAGAAGCTAACGATTAGTTTAATAACAACAAGGAGCGCTGCAGCAGCGTTCAGGAGACCCAGCGATACCCGACCCGGGGGTATGCAATCGTATTACATTACACATGGGGCCGACCTCCTCGTCCCCCACACTAAGCCTGCCCCGTAGTCTCTTTGAAGTAGAAGCAAGGACAGCCGCGCCGGAGCTGCCCCATCCCTTCCTTGCACGAGTAGTTTCTCTGCTGCCTTAGCCCTGGGGAGTCTGTCACCTGCAGACAGCGGTGTGAAGGAGCTGGCTGCCATGTGAAAGATGCTCTCTCCTCCCAGCTGCTGGTGACCCGTCTCCTAAAGGCCCTTTGGTGCCAGGTGGGACACTTTCAAAGTTTAGAGACCATCCAGCTGGGAGGGGCAGGGTGGCTAACTCCATCCTTCCCCAGATCTGCTCTCAGGACTTTGCTTCCCTCGTTGCTGTTTCTGCTGCATCGGCAGAAAAGGACCTGGGGTGACAGTCAGAGGGACAGGAGCCAGCAGTGTGCCCTTGTTGCCAAGCCATCCCAGGCTGCATTGGTAGGAGCGTCGGCACCAGATGGAGGGCAGTGATTCCTCCCCTCTATTCAGCACTGGGGAGACCACATCCGGAGTCCGGTGTCCAGCTGTGTGCCCCACTGCAGAAAGGACGTGGACACGTTGGAGAGAGTCCAGAGGGGGGTAACAAAATAGTTGGGGGCTGGGGGACAGGACCGGTGAGGAGAGGCTGAGGGAACTGGGTGGGTTTATCGTTTGAGCCATGCGTCAGTGTTTGCACAGCTAGCAATGCTAACACTTAGGAGCCCCTGGGGCAGTCTTAAAGGATCTCTCAGACCCCATGTGAGCATCGCTACTTTAGCATAGCCAAACCTGGACTGGACACCTAACCTGGACCTGACCTGGACTGGACACAGAAGTGAGGCGAGTGCAGCTTGATGAGTTTTGCAAGCAGAGTGACAGGGAAAAAAAAAAAATCAGGATGTTTTCAAAGGGCTGAAAACATTTGTGTCTGCGGTTCAGGGTGCCCCTTCCCCTGCCTCATCTGCACACACCCAACTGGGTACTGCAACTGCCGCGGGAAAGGAAATGTGCTACCGCATTCCCGGCCGGGCAGGACTGCGGGTCGGCTGATCAAGGTGCAAGCCCCTCATTGGGCCTCTGCCCCTCGTAAAGCCATTTAAGCTCACACTAAACCTTTGCTACTCTCCCTACACAGTGTACAAGCGGAGAACACCAACCGTTGCTATAAAACTATAATTGACCAAAGTCTGCAGGCTAACAGCCTATATAAAGGGAAACCAGAAGAATGCCATAAAACCCTTTACAAGACCAGGGGGATTCTTTTAACTTAGTGAGTGGCCCAGGTTTCCTTGCAGCTGCACAGTTCTCCCCAAATGCCATTTGTCTGCATTATAAAATGATTTAGCTAGTGACTGGACCTAGAATTTACTCCGTGGACTTCTCTGTGCTGGAGTCGCACTTGCAAACAGCAAAGAGCAGTGAAACCCATGGTCTGGGCCAGGTAATGCAGACCTCCAGACTGGGGGCCCACAAGCTGGTAATATGCTTTCTGGCCGCGATAATGAGAGACGCGGCACATTGGTATCTCGGGATAATGCAGAGATCTGCACCGGTCGTGACCCACCGGTGGAGCTCCTGGGTTCACCTTACTCGCATGCATGGTGGCCTTGCACGTGCATGGCCATTTTAACGTGCAGAGCACTTTACCGACACTGAAGAATGAATCCTTGCAGCCCTTCCAGGTGGCGAGGAGCTATTGCTATCCTCAGTTTACTGGTGGGGAAAGTGAGGCAGAGTGAGCTGATACAGCTGCTCCTATATTGGAAACACGCTTTCTGCTGGGACCTCCCACCTGCCTGGGCTCAAGGTGGGTCTAGAGGCTTTACAGGCATGGCACTGTCACCTTGGAGGTTTCAGAGGTGCTTAGGGGGGTGCTTCTGGCCTTTAAATAGACTTTTGCCATGTTCAGACAAAACCTCAAAGCAGCTTGTTAGACCCATTTTCACGGTGTGACTGTTTTACTACAGTCAGCTGTTTGGGTTATGAATAACAGCCAGCGCACTTTAATTACAGATGCAGTGCATGTCGAGCGCGAGCTGGGATGTTGCATGCAGAAGCATAATTGCGTCACTCCTTGAATCGGGAGTTTGATGAGTTATTGGGCAAATAACACAAAACCCTTCCCCCTTGCTGTCCAGGCCCCAGCAGGCAGAGGTCTGCCGTGGTTCACTGACTCTTTACTGCAGGCCTCCATAGGAGGAACCAATGAACCAGACAGAAAGTCTTTGCTTCTTGAGGCTAGAGGGGCCGTGGCCTCCTTATGCACCTGCCGTGGGGAGAGGGGCTCCTGGGACACGGTTGACCTGCTCCTGGGGACACGGCCACGTGTGTGCGCGTCTGTGCATGCAGGGAAGTGGCGTGAGGCTTGCTCTGGCCACGTCACTGAAGCTTGGACTCAAGCAGCCTCGTGGGCGCTAACCCGCAGCTCCAGCTCCCAGAATATTTGGCAAGCATGGTGCAGCCCCATGAAGACCTGCTTTCCTGGTGCCGCACGGTCAGCCTTGCAGGAGGAGTGGAGATTGCATTTCTTCCCCCCGGGCGGGTGACTTAGGAGGGCTGGGGAGTGCTGGAAGCAAAGCCCGATGCCAGAGCAAGATGGGATGGGCACGGCGAAGTTACTGAGAACTATCCCCGTCTACGTGAGTCTCACCCCCGGCCTGCCAGGTAGCCTGCGGGGACTTCTTTGCTGCTCATCACAGCACCGGCAGTGCAGAGAAACCAGGGCAAGGCAGAACTGGGGCAAAAATATAAGTCTAAAGTGGGACATAGGTGCAAAGTCTAGTGCCATGTATTGTTGAAGTCAAAATATGGGCTGAGATCAGCAGGGAGCTTCTGCTGGATCAGCACTCGGGGAAACTGAGGCAACGGCGAGGGCCGCATGGCACGGCAGACAGCAGTGGCCGTGCAGACCACGTATACCCAGAGCCCTGGGAGAGCTCATCCCACGTGCATAGGACTAGAAAGGGCAGTGAAGGAGTGGTGTCCTGGTACTTTGACCACGCAGTGATTTCTTGGGAAGAGCAGTTTCCAAATCCTTGAAAGGCTGCTGTAAAGAGGAGGAACAAGTGTCCTCCTCTGCCGCAAAGCAGGACATGGGGCAATGGGGTTAACCTGCAGATTGAGGCCAAATCCCTGGAAAAGGGCTCAGAGCAGGGCACAGTAAGTCCAGCTGTGCAGGGAGGGGGGGTCTCGTGCATTGGAGGATGCAAGCAGAGGCTGGACAGTGCAAAGATGCATTTCAGGTGAGCAGCCTCTTTGCAAGCCAGCTCGGAAAATTTCCGTGTGCCACTTTTGCAAGCGAGACAGCCGCTCTGGGTCCAGACACCGTCGATGCACAGGGCTGACTTCACCCTCGGCCCCGGGGCCTGGCACGTGCTTTCCTGCATCGACGGCTGTCGCGCTCCGGTCCTGCTCGTATCCGAGTGGCACTCCAGCGCTGGAGAGCTCTCAGATGGGAGGCACTCCCTGCCCCTGGCACGAGTTCAAGCTTCCTGGTGAACTAAATTGATTTTTTATAGCTGCTCTGGAGTGAGTTTAATGAATCTGTTAGTCGCTGCTCCCTGCTTAAACCCTTCCTCGGCACTGGAACCGCAGCGAGGGCTTTTAACAAAATGGAGAAGATTACTTAAGACTTACCCCTCACCTCCAAAATAGCATCCCGGTGATTAGCTACCTGCCGCACGATTCTGCAGCGCTCACTTCACGCTCTCAGCGCCGGGCTGAGTGTGTCGCAGCAACCTGCTAGCGGCATCTGATGCCTCGCTCGAAACGGAAACTTGTGCTGCATAATTGCACGGGGGCCGGGGGTCTTCGAGCTCCTTCTGGTTCATATCTGCATAGCTAGCCGTCGCAGCATTCCTTGCCCTGGGGGTCTGCAAAATGTGAGTCAGGTCCTACCAATGCTGGACTCGATGATCTTCCAAGGTCCCTTCCAGCCCTAATGTCTACGAAATGCCAAGAGTGGCTCGGAAACAGCATGGGTTTAAAAGCAGGCAGTGGTGGGTTCCTTTAACTGGCCCTCGGACGTGCCGGGGTCATGATTTCGCGCTGCTCCAGGAGGCCTGGAGGCTTTTGTTTTTAAAGGAAAGATGAGATCCCTGCAGGGCTCCAGGAACCAGGGACTTAAGGAAAATGCCAAACACAGAGAGATGTGTGATGAAACAGCTGTGGATGCTCATGGTGAGCTCCCCCGCCCCCAGCACGCAGCGAAAACCGCCTGTTCATTTGCAGTTTATTCGGGGCCTGCAGGCTCCCTGCGGTGCAATTTGTCCTGAGCTCGCACCCTCACTCCCTGCACAGCTCCCGCACCCCGGCCTGGCAGTGCCCCGTTCCCGGGGACCCCTGTGCCGCGTGCATGGGTGGAGAGAGGGCAGATGGAGAAAGGAGGCTGATTCTCCAGATGAGGGGCTTCGTCGGGACAGTGCAGCTGAGGTTGCCTTTCCCCTCCAGCCTTCTGCATTTGGGGAAAATGCCCATCTGTGGACCCCACGAAGGGCCCTTTCTCAGGGGACCCAGCGTCTGCACCGTCACGCGGCCGCTCTTGCATGGCACGGGGTGTCTCCGAGCGCCCCGCAACCAGAGCGCTCCTCCGAAAACCCGGGGTCAGGCAGGATTTCTGCGCGATGCACCATCCTTGGCAGTTTCTAGCGCTACACACAGCTGTTGAACCAGCTTCTTCCTTCCCAACAGCTGCTGGGAGCTGACCCTGTCGATCAGGAAGTACCAGGAAACCCACGGCGTCTGCTCACAGCCTGCTAGGTGACATAAATATTTTCGACGATGCAGGCAGCTCTCGGATTGGCGCCTTCCCTAGGGGACAGGGCTCCGGGCCCCGTGCACAGCCGTACGCTGGGTTTTGCCAGGAAACGTTCCTGTTTCTGAGCAGAAAACTTAACCCTTGAAGCACGGCAGCTGGAGAGCAGCCGAACGCCCCGTGGCGGCTCCCCGAAATGTCCGGCGTGGACGACCAGGCCCCACGGGGCAGCAGCTGGTGCCGAACACAAGTTGGGGTGGACGTGGAGAGGGGCATCCGTGGCACATGGGTGGTTTAGGGCAGGGGGATGGAGAAATGCTTTTGTTGCCTGGGGATGAAAGGTAATGAATATTGATCAGAGCGATATAAATGTCACCGAGCAGGAGCCAAGGGATCATTCAGCCCCCAGCGGAGGGAGCAGCGAGCGTGCTCCAGGCCCTGTGCAGCCCTGAGACGGGGCTTTCCTCCCCCCACGGCTGTGCCCCCAGCTCTCACCGGGTCTCCGCAGCTGCATTTGAACCCAGGACCTCGCTGCATCGCAGGCCAGCGCTCCTGGCTTCTCCAGGCTGAGCTGCTGCTCCTTGCAGGAAGCCCTTACCCTGGCTTGGGTCTCTGGGGGGCACTTCTATAGGGTGGACGGGGATGCCTTGCCGCAAGACAGCATCCCATGAGCATCCAAGGGACCCCCTGCAGCGGGGCACGTTGCCGGCTGCGTCCTGGGGTGCAGTCCGCAGGCAGGAGCCTCGGGAAGCAACGCTTTGAGTTGCCGCCGTCTGCCGAGATCTGAGAACCAGTCGTGCGACTGAACAGCACCAGTGGTGACACTGGCAGCTTGGCCCTTGGCCGGGGCCCAAGAGCTCTTGTTGCAGAGCTAACGAGAGCTCGCAGCAGATGGTACCATCTGTGCCCATCTGATCCCGTCCCAAACAATCTGCCACCCCCAGTTGTGGGAGAAGCGGGGAGGGATCGGCGAGCGGCTCTCAATCAGCATGGCAAGGAGGGAGGGTGGCAGGAGCCGGCCCTGGCCTGGGCATCGCGCCCACCGGCCGGGGGGGAGCTGCCAGGGAACACGCTCGATTCCTTTGAAACCGAGCTGATGAAGCCCCGGAGCCCACCCCGGGCCTGGCTGCCGGCTCTGCCTCGCAGACGCAAGGAGCATGTGGTGGGTTAGGGTTAGGGAGGGAGGCAGACGGAGCAGACAATGCACCCCTCCAGGCAAGCGCTTTGGGGGAACAAGCCCAGCCGGGCAGCTGGGAGTGCTGTCTGGCGCAGGACTTGGCTGGCACAGCAAGGGGCTCGCGCCGGGAGCCCTGCGCTCGCTGCTGCTCCAGGCCAGGCTGCAGCGACCTGCAGGCAGGGCTGCTCCGGAAAGCAGCCGGTCATTGCACCAGCCCTCGCTCTCTGGGGGGATAAGGCTCGCCCGTACTCTGCAGACCGCCTCCTCCGTGTCCCCGTGCCCCTTCCTAGGGTGTCTCGCTCGGCTGGCAGCGCCTCTGCTCCAGGGCTCAGGTCTATCCACCCTCCCCTTCTGCCTCCTCCCTGGCCCCCCGGCTCCAGGTGAGAGCTGTCATCCGTCCGAAGCCATCCTGACGGACAGCAATCGCTGCCATCCAAGCAGAGCTGTGCCTGCGCTCCCTGCCCCGTTGCTGCAGGAGGCATGGGTGATCCCGCAGACCGGGAACGTCAGGACCACTGGAAACCCTGCAGCGGGGTGGGAGTAGGGGTGCAATGCCACGTGGTTGCAGCTCTGCGGGGGGACCAGGCCCATTGCCCCAGAGCACATGCAGCCCGTCCCCTCCCTGCGTGCCGCTGGGCATCGGCAATGCCAGCTGGAGACCCCTGCTCCCCCGCGGCATTGCACAGCTCTGTGGGTGCAGGGGGGTCTCAAGAGCGTGGGGTGCATGGAGCGATGCATCTCACACCCGCCTGCTCCCCGCGGGCACAAAAGCCCCCGTCCTGGCACCAATGGGCTGGTGGACGGGAAGCCTTTCATAGACTCCCATGAGACACAAACATGGCCCAAAGCTCGCATTCATGCCAGCCTTGTCTGAGAGCCCCTATCTAGTGCATCTGCTGCCCCTGCAAAGACTGCCCCAAAGGTGAAAGCCTCGCCCTCCGTCCTGCCCGTCGTTGGCTCGCCGTGGCGCTTCTCTGACTCCAGAAAGTCATCACGACGGGAGCGGGGGGTGCATCTCGCAGCATCCTTGTTAATTTGAGCAACTATTTACTTAAGCATCCCGCGCACCCGTGTCTGCATTATGCATGCAGCGATGTGCCTGCTTTCTGTGCCATAACTGCAGTATTGATTGGTGCAGCTTCAATAACCTCATTTAGATTCTGGACACTAGCTCAGGGACTCTATCCCAGTGTCCGGTCAATAGCTTATATTTTTAATTTGTCAATAATCAGTCAGGACCTTGGTCTGAGCCCTGCTGAGGTGCTGTGCTCAATGGGGAAGGTGAAATCATTCAAACAGGGTCATGTTTACGGCCTAAGTTGAACCATGGGAAATGGAGATATCAGTCAGGCTTATGAAAAATAATGCGCTATATTATTTTTCATGAACCTGACAAAAGCATATTTATTTAAAGACAAAGATAAGGTACCTGGCCTGCAGTGCTCACTTTCCCTCCTCATCCAAGTGTGTCATGCCAAGAACAATACAAACGGTCTGCAAAGGCGCGTGCTGATGACCAAAGCTGGGGGTTCGGGAGCATGGCATGGAGGGGGCAGGGGTGCGACGCCGAGTGGGGGGAAGGCTGTCTGGTTTGCAGCCATGGATCCATCTCCCAATGCAAAGATGCTTTCAGCTCCAGCCCTGTCTTTGAAACAGCCTCCCCTGGGCCTGGATCTCCAGGCTCTAGCGTGGGCAGAGCGATTCTGTGCACGTCCTCCGAGCTGCTCGGCCACGTCGCCGCTGTCCTCAGAAAGCTCCCCAGTCTCCCCGCTCCGCTCTGGGTTGCATGGCAAGTTGCCCCTCCATGAGCAAGCTCCAAGCAATCCTCCCTTCCCTCCTCATCCATCCTCACTGGCGCGAGAGCTTGCGTAACACTTGCTCGCTCGCTCTCTCCCTCCATTTCGCTGCTTGATTTCAAACACCAGCTGAAAGCAAGCCTTTCTCCCCAGCCCATGCCATCATCTCTTAATCAACAACACCAGGACGAGGTGGGCACTCGCCCCACATGCACCTCTTCTCGAATGCAGCTGCTTCGTTTGCAAGGCCACGTCCCTGTTGAAGTTTGTGCGCTACGTGTAGGGGCTGTTCTCCAGTGAGAGAGAGATTACTGCCTTTCCCAGTGGGCATCATTTTATATGAGACCCTTCTGCTTCATGGGGCTAGGGTTTTTGGAGCTCTTTGTCGGAGGAGAAGGAGGGCATGCCTAGAGGAGATCACGTCCAGGACAGTAGGAGCAGCGACTGCCGTGTTAATGACGGTGGCTTTGCTATAAATGCACCTGAGAGATTAGCACAAAGTCAAAAAGGCTCTTTCAGGTTCCTGTCTTGCTTCTCCGTCGACTTAATTTTTGTTCTGATTCACTTCATGCTCATCATAGGTGCCTGCATGAAGACCTAGGGACGGTGGCTAGGAGGAAACGTCAGCACAGCAGACCCATAATAAATATTGAGAGACATTTTCAAAACCAACAGGCCCTCGGGTAGGCACGAAGCCGCCACCGCAGCTCTGCTCCTATTCCAGCCGGAGACGGCACTGTGTTTTGGGGGGAGCAATATTTATATGTGCCTATGAAGGAGGAGTTTTGCTGGGGTTTGACCCCTATAATAGACTTATTGACCCCTAAATTGGCCAAGTCATTATGCCTCAGCAGTACATGTACAGCAGGCACTTGGGTGGAAAAAAAGGCCTCTGTAACAGCCGTGAAATAAGTTTTGAAGATCTTGTTACTTGGAGACACATATTTTCGTGCGCAATTTGGCTGCCATCATTCAGATATTGTGCACTCAGTTCTACTTGAAAAGGCTAGAAAAAGGGCAGAATAAACTATTACAAACCCCCAAGGCGAGATGAGTCGACAAGTCAGAAAATGCTTATGCACATCTGGAGAGTCTGTGGGGGAAAAAAAAAAAGAAAAGAAAAGAGAAAGCTGGAACATTGATCAGGAAGATTTCAATTACCTTGATGCTGACAAGAAGGAAGGGAACTGCAGACCGACTGCAGAAAGGTGCGAGATTGCAGGGCCGTTTCCTTACCCGGGACATCTGCGGGACCGATCGGCCCAGCGGCTCTTTCAGCCGCGTGCCCAGGTACTGAAGCGGGCCTGACGGATGGGTGCAGGATCAGGACCGGGATGGAGCCGGGAGCCTTTGCGCCCAGAGGGAGCCCAGGGTGGAGAGGAGACCCTCGAGCAACGTGGCGCGACGAGCACGCAGAACCAGGATCAAAGCATGGAAGATGCTTTGCAGGGAGGGGGTGACCCGCTGCAATGAGAGGGTGGTTTCCTGCAACGTGCCCTCCTGAGCTGGACAAGACAGAGGGCAAGAAGTGCCTGGGCCCCAGTGGGCAGCAAGCGGGTCACAAGGATGGCACTGGCTCAGCCCCTATGTGCCCGCCTGCGCTGGCTCCAGGAGCTGCACCGTGGGCTGGGCCAGGCCGGGATGACCGCCACGTTTAGGGGTGCAATGGCTTAGCATGTCCAGCAACACAATCCATGAGCAAACAATGCCAAGTGGCATCGATCCTAATCCCCCCTCTGCCCTACAGCTCCTCTCCCACCCGTGACCAGCACCGCACAGCGCCCGGCTCAGCGCCGCAAGCCGCCGGGGCTGCGTTCCCCGCCGCGCGCCGAGCTGCGCAGGAGCCTTGTCCCTGCATCTCACGCTTGTCTCCTTCGATTTCGCTGACAGCCAATTCTGGGGAGCTGGAAGGTGTGCCATTATCTGGGACTACATTATGGAAGTGTCACCCCGGTGATGTATGGCGGTGCACACGGGCTCCCGCCGAACAGGGAGGAAAGAGGGACATTAGCAAAGATTTTTTT
>NW_005841833.1:6320863-6359745 GCF_000455745.1 Alligator sinensis | reverse complement strand
ATGGCTTCTTCAATAGGGAGGGTTCTTCGGAGGGCTGTATTTCAAGCCAGATCATCAAACACGCCGCAGAGCCTCCCTCGCTTGGCCAAGGGGGCCTGAGGGACGGCTGACACGGGCGGAGGCCTTTGCAGATCTCGGAGTCCAAGTCCCTGGCGGAGAGGATGCGGGTCCCCTGGGTCCCTGCTGCAGCCACCTCCTCCTTGACCCTCTGGCAGGGCCTGGGGAAGCCGTGCTGCAGGTGCAAGAGGAAAAGCAAGTGAGAGAGGGTTCATGCAGGGCAGCAAAATAAGAAGAGAGAGAGACAAGGGGGAAGGGAGAAGACGCCGGCAGCATGTGAGCTCTTCTCCACTACCATGCCCCAGTATTGGCTCACGAGCTGGAAGAGGTAGAGGGCAAGACATACTCCCCAGCTCGGTGTCTGCCCCGAGCAGGTTCGGGGGACAGAGAGCCACGCTGCAATGCAGCCGTCCTGGGGGCTGGCTGGGAAGGTGCTGCCATCTCCCCCTGCGTGCCCAGCCAATTTGCAAGAGCGCCCACTGCCTTTGGGTGCATCCCAAACTTGAGGCACCCTACATGTGGTTTTTGGAGGTGCTGAGTGCTGGCAGCACATGGTAACACAATCGCACCCGCTGTCCCCCCCATGCACACACACGCACACTCGCACAAGCGTTTTCCATCGGTCGTGTCTGTCTCCACGTTGCCGTGCTCCCGGGCTTCCAAGTGGCAATGCTGCTTGACTCTCCTCCATGAGAGCGACTAATAAGGGCTGTGAGCATGTCGTTTAAAACGATATTTAATACTGCTGAAAAAACCCTAAAGACCTATTGACCATGCAATATACTGTGTCAGTGCATTTTACAGGCAAGTACAAAGCGAACATCAATAACCCCATGTGTGCTATTACTGCACACACATTTCACCATTACAATAAAGATCCCGCTCAGCCGCTGACCGCCCTGTTTGTTGCTTCCCCAGTTCAGGGAAGCCTTGAGGGCTCCTGGGAGCAGGAGGAGAGGCTGGGGATAGTGCACCCTGCGCCTGCTGCCGAGTGAGGAGGGCAGCGCCCGTGGGAGGGCAGTGAAAGACCCCTCATTTATAAGGGGATGCACCAAGGGGGCAGGTCAGAGCTGGGAACCCCTTTCATAGAGCCGGGTCAGGACGTGTGTGCAAGACCTGAGGATGGGACCCGGGCACTAGGGACAAAGCGACTCCATTTGGCATTGCATGAGGATGGCTTGGCTGTCTACCATGCATCTACCCACTCCCTAGGTCAGTGTGTGCCTATGCATGCATAATTCTCGCATATACAATGCACATGTACAGAGCTGCGGGTGCTTTCCTGACCATGACCCACAACTGGGGCACATGCAAACCCCCCGACTCCAAACACTCAGAGAGCTGCAGGCTGGAGCAAATGGGCCCAGGTGGTGCCAGGTCCTCACAGCTCAGGTGCCACAGATCATGCAATGCAAACTCTCCCAGTGAGACCAGCAGTGTGCTGGGGGGAGTGAGCAACAGCTCCTTCTGCGCACACAGGGTCCGTGCAGGGGAAAACCCACTTGTGAAAGTAAAAGTTGGGTTGTTTCCTTCAAGCAACCCCTGCCTTTTATCCGATACATGCCTGGAGTTCACCAAGGTGCTCCGAAGTGCAAGAGCTGCCGTGGACTTCGTTTTAATACGTGTGCGCTGATGATACCAGCATTAGTCGGTGCATCTCAGAGCCAGAGGTAACGATCCTTTGAGAAAAAACATGCAATAACTGTTCATATGGAAATTCAATAACGGCAGCATCTTGCAGCCACCTCTGCTATATATGGGGTGATGAAATGGAAACAGCCAGGGTGCGGAGACCTGCGGGAGCACAGCCAGCCAGGTGGGGTGGACAGTGTCCAGGGGAAAGCAGGTCTTGAGGTTAGAAGAAGACCCTGGTGCCTTGCTGCTGCTGAGGACTCGGTCTCTAGCCCTCACTAGGAAGGACTCTGCACCTTGCACTGCAGAGGATACAGGGCACTGCTGGCCAGGACCTCTCTCCCTGCCTGCGTGTGGTCACCGCACGATGGAACCTGGAGCATCTCGTATCGCCATCTCCCCGTGCTCCCGAGCAACCCATGGCTCCAGAGACAGCAACACCTGGGACGAACCTAACAGGCCTTTGCCTGCTCCATCGCCCGTGCATCACGGAGGTCGCTTGAAAGGCCCGTGCCTGGTGGTTCCAGGGTTGCAAAGTGCTTTCGCCCTCCGAGCCAGCGCAAGATTTCACTGAAATAAATAAAGCTGACAACACAAACACCAGCAGCCATTCGGGGAAATTAAAAGGCAGTTTTTGTGGGTTTTTTTGCCTTCAGGATATTAATAAAAACAGATTAATAAAATCAAAGGGAGCACAATTAGACAGGGCATCAAGGAAAAAAAAATGTTTGCTGTACAATCTTTCAATTTTCATGGCAGTTCTCACGCTGAGAAAATCTGTCTGTGGCGGCTGATGAAAAGATAGACGGCTGATGTATTAAACATGCACCCGGACGGTTCCCTTTTGTGTGCGTCTTGTACAACAAGTTTGCACGGGCATATTAACAGACCCCACACGCACGAGAAGGCAACACACGCTCATTAGGCAGGATAGGAAACACCACTTGTTGGATGAAAGGGGTGTTTTGCAAATGCATGTAACAGGACCTATAGTCTGGAAGGCTTGCACTGTTATCTCCATCACTCAGCAGAGCCCGTGGCTAGTCTGGAAATGTGCAACGCGGTTAGTTTAACCAGTAGTGACAGAGCTGCATCTGCATGAGGCTTTAGGCAGACTAATTAGCACTGCACCAGTTAGCCTGCCCTGCATTAATTAGCTTGCCCACCGGTGCAGCCACCGTGCTGACTGTCGGCTGCAGGACACGTGCTGGGTTACATGCTGATGTGCCCTGTGTGCCAAGCCCATCCTCACAGCTGCCCCACGAGGTACAGACTGGGCATTATCCCCAGCGCCAGGCCCAGGAAGACCAAGGGCTGGGCTGGCAGCTCAGCTCTCCTTGAAGCACCAGTGTGACATTGCCAGGTTTCCAAGTGCACCCTGCAGCCCCCGCTGCCCGCCAGTGGCTTTGGAGCTCATTGCCACTGGCCTGGACACGACCTGTGGGCATTGATCTGTGGGTCCCATCACAAGCCTGGTGCCCTCACTCCCCCTGCTCAGTCTTCAGCTGATCTCTGGGTGACCCCCCTCCATCATACCCTGCAAATGCCTCCATGCCCACAGCATCCAAAGGGCCAAACAGCTTTCTGCTCAGCTCACCAGGAGGAGAGACCAGGGCCACAAAGCCCTTCGTGCCAGGCTGTTCTCTTGGCTGATGCACTGAATATCCGTCTAGGGGGTTGCTCTTGCTCTCTGTCTTTCTACCGTATACCAAGGACACCGCTTGCTGCATTCTTGCACTACCCCAGGCCTTATTTACAACAGCAGGGAAAGCCCAGGGGTGTGTGGGAGCCGGGGCTGGTGCGGCACTCCTGAAACGCGCTCCGCTTGCACCGTGTTTTCGCTGCAGCCAAGGGGCGATTGCAGCAGGGACGCCCCAAGGCTGCACCCGGGCTGCGGAGGAGGAAACCCATCAGCTAGGGCTTCCCGCGCAGAGCAGTCTCCGCCATGGCCCAGCCGCTCGTTTGCATATTCCATATGCAGCGTGTATAGGGCTTGTTCCATTTGCATAACGAGGCTGTTGGGAGTTCCCGCTCTTCCCGAATCATAATGTAAATGCGGGGAGAAGGCAATTAGATCCGTGTTTACATTTGCAGGAAGGGCCCTCGGATGAACTTCTAGTGGAAATTCATTCTCAACAAAAGCAGGGGCTGAGCAGGTCCTGCTGGCTATCCCTCGTCGGGAGCTGATGATCCCAGAAAACGGGGAGGGGGCTCTTATCTTGATTAAAGTTCATGCTCATTCGAGCAGAGCGCAGGGCGGGCTGGAAAGATGTATTATAATTACTGGTATTAGCATTGGTATTAGTAGTATTATTGTTGTCACTGCCATTATTGTTACTATTATTATGGCCGTTATGGTTATAGTCATTATTTTGACCATCGTTATTAATGATAACAATAATATGCATTTTTAAATGTGGAAAATCCTTTTGCCCAAACCCAACTGCCATTCCCTTCACCAGACTGTTGTGCAAGGGTCCAGTCACTGGGCAATTCTCAGGCCAGCTGGGTTGGACTGGTCCAGAAGGGCTCCTAAACCAGGAGACCAAGCCACGGCTCATATGGCCCACATGGGTCTAGCCATAAGGTTTAAAGACATCATCTAAATCAACTGGGCAGCTCATGGTCTTTCCACTCTTCTGAGTCTCATGGCTGTGCCTTGTCCATGGGGCTGGGGGTCTTGGGAGAAACTGGTATGAGCCCTTGATGCTTTAAGGATCAGGGCGATGACACAGACCCCAGGAAGGGGCTCACTGGGGGGATCCGCTCTCCCCACTCACTTGTAGAAAAGCAAGACAGCGTGACGCATGATGCACCATCAGCTGGAGAAGTGGCATCTGCTGTCCATGCCAGGCACCTCGGTGTGCATGGCCAAGGTCCTGGTTCCCCGTTGGGCTCCTGCTTGGGTTCTGGCCCAGGAGAGAGGCCGCACAAAGCTACTAACCCACCATCCAAGAAGAGCCTTTGCTGATGAAGTCCTACAGACCCCAACCTGGACTTCCCACAGCAGGTTGGGGAATGACGGGTGCTCAGGTCAGTGGGTATCGGGCATCTCTGTTGAGGGGCGAGCTGCAAATTTTGCTTCAAGGTCAGGCAGGCGAGGCTCTTTGGGTAGATGTGATCTCTTTTATTAGACCAACGAGTAGTTGGGAAAAAAAGTTGTCTGCAAACTTTCGGGCACAAACGCCCGTCTTCAGGTATAGGGAAAGTCTGTTGGCATTTCAAGGTCGAGCGGTCTGCTCATGGTTGCACCTGCGTAAATCCGGAGTGACCCCATCTTCTCGGTGACGTTCCTCGGGAATTACCCTGCCCAGAGGCGAAAGCAGGCCAGGCTCTCGGAGGCTGTGCTGGGTGGGAGAAAGGAAGAGGCGTCTGAGAGGTCGAACCCCATCCTGCCTGCAGACTCCTTGGGGCAGTGGCAAGCATGGCATGGTGTGGCGTGGCGTGGCGTGGTGTGGTAGGCGTGGCGTGGCGTGGCATGGCGTGTCGTGTCGTGTCGTGGCGTGGCACAGCACGCACGGCCTGGGAACAGGCACCCCCGATTCTGGTGCTCAGTCCAGGGAGGACACTTGTCATTCCTGGCTTCCCGTGCAGTTGCGAGCCCCTCCGTGTGCAATCAGTCCCGGGGGAAGCATTCAGTCACACGTGGATTCTTCCTGTCAAATGCCGAAGCACTTTGTGGAATGATAGTAATTATTATAGCACTAAAACAAAGCACCAAAAGCTTATTACTTTGGAGAGATCACTAACTATCTTTGTCTAATTACTTGGCTCCAATTAACATTTTACCACCGATTTCTTCTTCAAGCGGTGTTCGTGGAAAGCAAAACAAAACCCAACAACAACAGGAGAAGGAAAATAAATGGGTGCCGGCAGCATCAGGCCTGAGCTCTGCCTGGACGTCTTAGAAAGAGGGTTGGACAAATTCTGGGATAAATGTTGATGCTTCTGGAAATGGGGCAAGTGCTTGCTCGAAGCCAAAAATGAGGACTCGATCTCAGAGTCAAGACTTTCCCTCTGGCGCCCGTGAGTGACGGCAAACATTGGGGGACCTGCAGACGGGCTCTGCCAGCTATGCAGCCGTGCCACGGTCCAGGGTGGTGTCTGGCTCTAGCTTTAGCTATTCAAGCCCTTTAAAAGGAAAGAAGAGGCTCTTAAACCAGAAGGGATGGGCATTTAGGATGACAGCACATGATCTGGCCCCATCACCTTTAAGGGGAGGCTGGGAGAGAAAGGGAGGTGAAGGTCCCCCAGGCTCAGTGTCCCTCCATTAGCTCACATGAGCAGCCGGTTTCTCCGAAGCAGTTGTGGATCCAGACTGACCTAACCATCACCATCACCATCCCATGCGGCCACGGGAAGAAATAAACCTTTTCCTAACACTCAAGTCAATGAAGCTGCCATAAAGTAGGAGCTTTGTATGAAACACCAAGGTTTGGGCCCTAAAAAGATTAGTCCCTGTGACTAATTAACCCCAGTTTGCTCCAGGACAACACAACTTCTTTGTTACTCAAGAGTGGAGCTGGGTGGAAACCAGTCTTCACCCAGTGGTGGCCTTAGGGTTGTTGGGGCCCTGGGCAAGGGAGTCATTTGGGGCCCCTTAGAGGCTTAATTTTGATGCCCTATAAGCAAGTCGGACATTTGTTGCAAAATTTTGGGGCCCCCTAAAGTGTGGGGCAGTCACCCGATTTGCCCTCCCCTAAGAGCTTCATCTGTGGGAAATTGCAATATTTTTTAAAAGACAGGATGGATTTTTTTTAAATTTGTTCTATTCAGAGTTGGAAAGAAAAGTCAAACTCTCTAATTATGTCATAGAACAGAAATGCTAAACTATTTCAGTCAGGGAACCATTATGCCAAAATGTTTTGCGGCTTTCATGTCAAAGCGCTATAAGTTATTAAAGATATTGCACGGATCTGGACATAGCATGTATGCATGCAGAGGTAAGGCTAGGTGAAAAGTCAAAATGGAATAAAATCCTAACTTTGGATCAGAGGGAGACGAGGCAGAATAAACGAACGGTGGATTTTGCAACCAAGGGCTAATTTCAGTTTCAAATTTTTTTGAAAACATTGCATCAGCGCCTCGTGCCGTGCTCGGGGCTGCAGCCGGCACATGCTGCACGTGCATGAGGCCAGTCTGACCCCCCAGGCAGCACCGTGGGCTGGATCCGGCCTGTGGGCTGCATCTGAGACTCCCTTATCACAGCCTGATTCCTGGGGCTGCTATTGACCTGGCTACCCCATGGGGAAAATTGCCTCCACTGCCCCATCTGTACTATGGGCATGTCTGCACCAGCAATTATGGTGCCCGGGGGCTCATCCGTGTCCTATGAGACCCCTTGCAGGGGTGCAAGCAGTGCCCCGTGCATGTGAACAGCTTCTTGCCATCCTCTCCCCCAGGCCTCTGGGTTTGGCTCCTCTCTGTAGCTCCGTAGCCTCTACAACGCACCGGCATTCAGCACCTGAACTTTCCTTGGTGACCCCGGGCATTCCCAGGTGACCTCAGGGATTTGCATGTTCTGGGGTTTTGCTGGTGGCTGGGAGCGCAATCCCTTCTTCCCACGGCCAGCGGCATACGCCCACGAGCCAGAATGACTCTCCACAGGCTAGTCTTTGGCCGCTGGGACTTGCTTCCTCCTTTGCACGCATTATGGATGGAAAGTGCCGTGTTTCCAGTCCCGGATGGTAGCATGGGGCTCTCCGGGAAGCCCATGTGCTCACCTTGGCTTCAGGCTCACTTGACTCTGCGATGTGTTGGGATACCGCTACCCATTGCAAGTGCAATCCAAGTGCGTGTTTTGTTGCAGAGGGTCTCACCTCAAGCCCGTGTGCAGCATGCTGTGCCAGAAGGCGGGTGAAAGCCAGGAGGGAAGGGGGGAACCCTCTCGTGCGCCCCAAGACGGAGGTGTGCTGCAGAGACCAGCAAGCGAAGCTGGAGCGAGTCGCATCCACCGAGCTGCATCAGGATTGTGTCCCCACCTGGGTTGAGGGCACTCGGACCTGATCCATCTTCTTCCCTGGCTTGATCTCCAGCCAACCTGATCTCATGGGAGGTTTTCAAGGCCAGAGCTGGGCATTGACAGGGACAGGAAGGTGGCATGCCCATCTCTTGCCACCCCCCACCCTGGGCATACCCAGTCTGAGTCCCCTGGTCATTCAGAAAACCTTCTGGTGTGTAGTATAGTAAATGCACAGGCCCCCCAAACTGCGCAAGGAAACTCTTCTCATTTAATCAGTGACAAATACAGACGGCATATTCCCCGGCGGCAGGGGAACCCACTCGCCATTATAAGAACAAGTGAGCCGCATGCCCGGGGCAGAGACAAGCAGGAGGCCTCTTGGCTAGCAAATTGCTCATGCCAGATCCGAGCGCTACGAAGTCACGGGAGAAGTTTTGGTGGAAGGAAGTTTGCCGGCAGAAATTTTAGGTGCCGGGAACTGGCACTCGGCGCAGCCTGTGCAGATGTAGCGGCAAAACCGGCCAAGTTCTCCTCCGCTTGCTGCCAAGGGGCCCTCGGAAGGGCCAAACCAGACATCCCCCTACAACGCCGAAATTCAGCAGTGCATTTTGCTATGCTTCCTAGAGCTTGCATATTTACATACATTCTATAATTACCATCTGCACAGCCAGAGGCATTTGCTGGAAATGGGCTGATTCCATCTGTTGGTGCAATTTTCTCAGAGGAATTTGCATTGATCACTTTTTTATGCAAAGCTTTTGTATAGATCATTTTCCTCCCTCTTTTTTTCTAAAGAGATCTAAATATGTTAAGGGTGGGAAGAGGCTCTGCAAGGGAGGAAGAGCGAGCCTGGCAAGTCATCCCTGGCCCCGGGAACAGCCAAACCACGCTGTTTTCCCTCCCATCTATTTCAGCGGAGACCAGAGACTTGCAAAGACACGCCGGGTGGTCGAAGGTGGCCCATTTCATATAGTTATTGGTTTGTTTTAGACTTGAGCTGGTAACTCATCCTGAATGCGATGACCCTAAATGACGGGAAATGGGGTGTGGTAATTAGTCAGTCAACTGATTATTCTAGATCAGAGATTTCAGACTCTGTACCTGGTGGGACCAGATGGGACTTTTTGCATATTTTTGACAGCTATAATGAACAGGGCAGCATCGTATTGATTAAACGTCTCGGAAATTAACCCAGCCCTCTGGAGCTTCGTTATTTCCTCGAATGGGGCAAAGCCTTGGTCAAGCTGACACGCGCGCGGTTCGGCGGGAGGAAGGAGGGAGAGAACTTGGGGGCTGCTGAACTGGGAAGGGCGAGAGATGGAGCCTCTACCACTCGCTAGGCCAGCATGTGCCCCGGTGTGTGTTTATTCATGCCTAATCGCTGGTATATATGATGCAGTGGAAGCTGCTTCCCCTTCCACTCCTCCTGGTGCATCGCCAGGACAGGCTCGGAGCCGCCCAGCCGGCTGCAGCAGTTCGGTGCACGAGCGCTTGCACACATACCGGTTGCTGGCTGCGCACTTTGCATTGCTCAGCTTGAGCTCTGGGGGCTGGGTTTTCACTGGAGGGGGTGGTCCTCAGCCCACGCTGAACCTCAGGCCCCGCTATGGCATTGCAGGATAATGAAAACCTGGGGAAATCCAAGCTGGCCTGGAGAGCCGTGCCTTAGAGGTGAGAAAATGCAATGTTGAAGTGAGAATTGCAAAGCTGCGCCGAGTGAGATCCCGCAAAGGACATCCGAATGAGCAAGGGAAGCATCCTTTGGCGACATAAATAAAAGGGGAAGACAGAAAGAAGCACTATGCAGTGAGGATGGAGTGGGAATTAAAGGCTCTCTAGGGATGGCCCTAAGACTAGAGGAATACTTCCACCTGGGTGTTCAGTAGCATCAGTGGTATTGACTGTCTGGGCCAAGGCATGACGGCTAATGACGGGGATGAGGATATGGAAACAGAAATTTCCACGGCCAAGGCGGAGGCTGAACTCAAAGAGCCGGCTGGGCCCAGGTCAGTGGGACTGAATAATTCCCCTCCCAGAATCCTGAAGAAACTGGGCCACGAAACCACAAGCCTGGCAGCAAGAGCGTTTCATGTCCGTCATAAAAGGAGTGGCGCCGCCTTCCAGCAGGATAGCAGATGCAGCGCCGGCGCTCAATGCCGGGGGAAAAGGGATCCAGGTAACTACAAGCCCATTAGTCTGACCTCAATAGCGTGCCGGGCTCTGGGACGAACGCTGAAGGAAAGAATACCTAAAGACGGGGCGGGAAATGGAGCGCAGGCTATAATGAGATTGTATCTCGTTTACCAAAGATAGATCATGCCAGACTGCCCTGATACCTTTCTTTGGCGGGGAGAAATAGACTCTTTTCGCTTCTCTAAAAAGAAGCTATCTGGACTTCAGAAAAGCATCTGATCTGCTGACGATTGGGGAAACGGTAGCTAACCTGGAGAAGACGGGCTTGGCTACAGGTGGGTCTTGGGTCCGATCAGGTTTAGCATTTTCATTAATGACCTAGGCGTGGAAGCAGGGTACGCCACGGGACTGGAAGCACCTCCAGCTCACAGGAGGAGCAGAGTATCACACCAGGAGAGAGAGAGATGACCTTGCACCTTGACTAATAGACATGGGATGAGGTACAATAGTACAACGTGCAAAACCGTGCGCTTGGGGACTAGCAAGAATTTCTGCTGTAGTTTGGGATCCCTGAGGTTAGAAACAGCAGAGGCTCAAATATGACCTAGGGCCACCAATATGATGCGAGTGTGGGAAAGGGAAGGTGATCTGAGGATGCATCGGACACATCTACATGTTCATTAATGCACCTTAGATACTGCACATTTAGTACTTGTTTAATAAAGTGCTAACTAAATGCACGGTCACTAGAATTACTGCGCGGTAGCGCCGGCGCACGGTTATTTTGTGACGCTTACTGCACATTAGCTTAACTAACACTGCTTAGTAGGCTATTAGCACGGTTTTTAACTACCATGCTACTGCGCCATGCTATTAAGGTAATGCGCAGTAAGCCTCTCATGTAGACGCGCCCAGTGACTCCTTCAGGGATAGGGGAAGAAGAGTCAGTACCATTGTACCAGTTCCCAGTCAGACCTTTTCTGGAACAGCATGCATGGATCCTGGACACCCATGTTTCAAGCAAGATGCCCGTTCATGGTTTCTGCAGACTGGAGGGAGCCCCATAATCCACTTATCTATGGGGCTCATTAGAAACTAGCCGTGCAAGCGCACGCGTCTCTGTTACAAAAGCCGAGAGAAGCACGGGTGCGAAAGGGAGCGCGGGGTATCAGTTCGAAGAGAGGGGAGAAGGCGCGGTGGGATCTCCCTTGCCGCTAACAGGGCAGTTGTGCGATGCCCTCCCTGCTCCACGCCTGGGGACGCACCAACACTTCAACACAACCTGGGACGGAGATCCCAGGCTGTACCATCGACTCTCCCTGAGAAATATCCCAGGGACTTCCGGCAGCTCTGCTCACACACGACAGGCACCGATGCTCCTTGGAGCAGACGCCAGGTTCATATATTGCACATGCACGTCCCCATCCACCCAGAGACGAGGCGTGGGCCTTTCAGATGCTCTCAATGACTGAGCAGCCCAGGTCCTGGTGACCTTTGGAAAGTTGCTTGACTTTTCCTAAGTCCTTACGACTCTTCTGAACATCTGTCTTGGAGCTAGTGAGGTGCCCAGCCCCAGCTCCCCTCCGCTCACCAGACAGAGGGCTCTCGAGTGTCTGAGCCAAGGCCACACACCGAGCAGGGACTGGTGCCAACATCTTGTGCTTGGCAGCCCCGAGCTCTGTCCTCAGGGTAGTCACTCCCATAGCAATGCACCAGGATGGATGCCACCTTGGGGATTTCCAGACACGGCTTGCATGTACATATGGGGAGCACACGGGAAGGGGGAACATTTGGTGACCAGATTTCAGCAAGATTTCCTGAGGGAGATGAGCTGGGCAGAAGGGTTTGTGGAAGGGGAGCCTGGCACCTCGCCCATCTAGGTGATGGGCTCTCCCAGAAAGACCCACTTGTCTTCGCACTGGATCCCTGGAGCGGGGGCGTAGGTTTATGTCTCGGGAGGGCTCGGCTCCCACTGCCCAAAAGGTCGGGCTTTCGGCCATGAGAAGAAATCCTGAAAAAGTCCCTTAAATAAAAAAATAACTCCCATGCCCTGCAGAACTACATCTACATCTACGTCTACCTGTATAGATGAAGTAATGAAATGAAATACACTAATATAATAATTTGGATAGATAGATAGATACATACATACATATATACAGATATATATATATATAGCGAGAGAGATCTATTTATATTTGTATAGAAGTTCTCCAAGGGAGGCCTCTCGCTGGTGTTATTTCCATCAGCAGGCATGTTAGACTTGCTAATCGTGGCAGATAAAACCGACTCCCTGCAACCTGCAAGTGCCCATCGAGGAGGGAGAGAAAGAAATAAATAAAAGTTGCCATTGTGCTGTAAACAGTTATCAGGAAAGAGCAGAGAAAATGAAGTGAACTCTTCCAATGCATCATGGAATATCCCTGTATTTCATTTACTGTGGCACCAATTAGATGAGAGCTGGTTCTATTAACGTGCACCCTTGCAGATCCATGCTAAATTAACTACTAGATCTTCACTACAGCAGTAAAACGATTGATTTCTCCCCTTAATCAGTTTATTTCATTAGTTATACATTTATTTTTACATGCATTTTGCCAAGCTGCAGTGAAATGACCTATCAAGGTATGTGACATCACAGAGTGATTTGAATATTAACCAAATAGCTATTACAGCAGTGGCAGTGCTTAAAGATCATATGTAAATCAAATGTCAGGGGATAAAATTGCTGCGAGAGCTGTCAGAAAACAATTTAGAAGTGGTTAAAGGGACAGCTCACGGCTATGTGAATTGTGAACTTTGGGAATGAAAAATCTCATTGCCTTTGCTTTGGTTCCTGTGTTTCCAGAAGAGAGAGGGGGAAAAAATGAAATAAAGTTTCCCCTGTGCTGGACTTTTCTATTTTGTGAAGTTAATTGCACGGTTTTGAAAGCTCTTCCTTTATATTTAACACCCAGTTACCAAGCAGCGGTTGTAACTTTAAGGCTGAGCTGGTTGCGGAATAATTTCCATACCTGACCCAGGGAGCCGAAGTAAGTTAAATATAAATAGCTGTGAATAGTGAGAGGCAAAAATGGCTTATCCCGGGCCTGTAATTATGGGAAATGTACTCCCAAGGGGAAGAAAGAAGAATGATGATGTCTAATGACATGTTCTTAGCGTTGTGTATTTTAGGCAGGAGTGCCAATTGTTTTCCCTTCTCTTTCTACCTCCGTTGCCATTACCCGGTGACTCTCGGGGGTGATTTACTGCTGGTCGCTAGCGCTGGAGCGCGCCGAGCCCTGTGCATCGTGTGAGCACCCCCTCCCACCACCGGACAGGTTTGGGGGTGCATTTGGACCTGCCTGCCAGAACGGCTCTGCCCTTGCAGCAGTGGACAAGCCCCCGCTCTTGCAAGCCTGGACACGGGTGTGGGCATGCATGGCATCCAGCCAGGAGAAGAGGGGCAGCAATGGCAAGGGGGGCAGCGTCCTGCAGGTGTTGAGTCGGAGGGGTTCCCTCGGTGGGAGCAAATACAGTCTCCTCTGAACTGCTGGATCGGTGACCAGGGGGTGCCTTGGGGCTGCAGGGCCCTGAAGGCTCCCGAGCCCCTTGGCCAGCCTAGCAGGAGAGTAAGGCAGCCACTGCTACAAAGCAAAGGCATTGCAGCATCCAGGCCCTCGCAAGGGGGAATGCATGCTGGTTTTTGTTCTGGGGACCTGCCAGGCTGTGACTTTCCCAGAGCGAACCCGGACACGGTCTCATTGGCCCTTCGTGGGACCGTAAAGGTGAGACCGAGAAACGCTGCGGTACCGGTGCCCAGTCAGCCAGGAGCAGGGCGCACGGGTCAGGGGTGCAGGTTGGTCGCATTGGGGCAGCCCTGCTGCGTGCATGTGGAGCTGGGCACGTTTCTCCGGTGGTGGGGAGCCTCCTGGCTACCCACCGGCCCCAAATCGGGCACCTTCCCACGGCTTCTCTCCCTTTCTCAGCATCCCCAGATTGCAGGGGCAAAGCATGGCCAGGGAGGGGAACATCATGGGGCCTGTACCCAGACTGCTTGGCTTTGAAAATTAAAGGCTTTCTCTTTCCACGTCCATGCAGCCCTGTGCTCGCTGAGGCCAGGCAGGAGTGTACCTGACCCAGACCTCTAAAGCGGCTGAGGCTTGGGGGTATGAACCCCATGCAAACAGCTGGGGGTCCGGCTCCCCTGCTCATTCCCCCAAGGAGAGACATGGGACGGGCCACCATGTCCTGGCCCTGCAGCCTATGGGTCACGCCGAGAGACATTGGGGGATGCCGTCTTCTCAGACAGGGCACAGGGATGCACCAGTCGAGGGGTGGGTCCGGGGTGCTGCAGGTGTGCACGGTGCCTGCAGCACCCGCAGCTCCTTGCCTGGTCTGCCCAGAGCAGCACCTGGCATGGGCTTGGGGAAGGGCACCTGCCATAGGACCGGCACTTGGCGGCACGCAGTGCTCGTGGCTGTCTGTCTGTCCTCGAACTCGAAGTGCCAGCAGCAACTTTGCATTACACGTGGGCTTTGACTCCATCCAGAATTATTCCAGGCTCAGCTGGATATCGAGCTAGATCCGAACGGCCGGAGAAACCCACCTCTGCCTTTCTCGGAACTATTGTCTGGCACGAAAGCCAATCCGTCCTGCTCGCTGCCTGGCTGTAACACGGCGCGGTTTGACCTTGGGTGACTACAGTAACCTTAAGTGCACGGTAATATACTTGCAGTCACTGTTCAATGCTCAGGGGAATGTTTTAAGGCCCTTGGCTGGAGTGAATATTTTTATGCCGGCTATAATTTCTTTTAAGACCTTCGCAGGCAGCCTTCGCAATGCCCTTCCTTCCTGCTGCCTCCGGCCGGGCAGAGGTCTCACTTCTCCTGGGGGAGACTTCATCCCTCTCCCCTCCTCGAGTCCCCCCAGGTGCTGATGCCAGGGAGATGCTTGCCGTGTGCGTGTCCTCGTTCACCGGTGGCTGCAACACATCCCTCCCTGGGAGCATCCTCTGCGGGGTGCATGGCTAACGGGGGCAGCTCCTGTGTCCCACCAACCCTGGCATGTCTGTCTTCCCTTGACTGGGGAGCTCAGCGGAGGCAGGCGGGGGAGAGGTGACAATGAGGGATGGCAGAGGAGGGGTGCTCCTCCTGGCACCGTGTCCTCTTTGCATGCATGGGGCTGGCAGCCCTCCGAGGAGAGGTGAATAAAGTCTCTGTAGTTAAAAGCCCGGTTCCCTGGTCGCTGAATCCTGCTCCCTCCTGTCTCATGGAGGACATCCCTGCCTGGGATCATCTCTGACCCTCCTCTGCAAGCCGGGGGCAGCTGGAGGGGCACGTGGGCGCTGCCTGGCTCGCTAGCCTGGGCTGCTTGCCACCCGGTGAGCTGCAGGGAGGGCTTAGGTGTCCTGGCACGGTGCCCGGCTCCCGTCACGCTGGCTGCTGGCACTTCCCAGGGGTCTGGCCGGCTCTCTGCGGGCCGGAGGCCTGACTGGCTGTGCTCCCCTGCCTGCTTGCTAGCACCTATGGGCTGGCGGCTGGCACGTCCCGACGCGCCGTCTGCCAGGCCGACTTGCCACGGACATGCTCCTGGCACCGGCGAGCAGATGGGCTGGCTGGCTGGGTGTCTCCCCGGAGGCTGCCAGCTGCCGTCTCGGGGCTGGCGTCTGGCACCTCTGGGCTGACGAGATGACTTCCCACGGACGTGTGGCTGGCACCGGCGGGGTGACAAGCTGGCTTCCCTCCGCGTCTCCTGACAGAGGGGTTGGCTGGCTGAGTCCCCTCAGGCTGCCAGCTGGCACCGCTGGACGCAGCCGGCACCCCCGGCCCCCGGGCTGGCTGCGATGGAGGTTGCTACCTGCTCTCCCTCCGGCCGTGGCCAAGCCCAGCTCTGCTCTCCTGGCAGCAGTGGTGTTTGTAAGGGCTCACGTGAGCCGGGGGGTTTGTGGGTTATGGGGAAAAAGCACAGGGCCCCTTGCAGGAAGATGCTCAGGCGCGTGCACCTCTGCACTGCTAGGGACCCTCGCGCCGCACCCTCGCACGCACACGCACGCAAAGGCACGTGAAGGTGCAGGATGGGCTCGGCCAGGGCTCTTCACTTCCAGCCTGCCGGCTCCTTTCCACCCCAGCCCCCATCACACCTACCTCCATGCAGCTCAGCACTGACGCGATGCAATGCAATATCATTATATCAGATCCAGGGTGCCCCAGCCTCCCCCATCCATTCCTACTCAGGTGTGCAGCCTGCCGAGGCTCCCCATTCCCGTCCCACAGGCTCCCTGCTTTCCACCTCTGGAGCCCATTTGAGCAGAGATTACATTAAACTCAGCTAAGCCGAACAAACGTTCACGGGAGAGAAGCCTAAGAAACCCCCCAAACTGATTTTCATGTGCGAACCGAGCAGAGTGCAATTCGCAATTCAATTCCCGAAAGGGGCGGATTTGCCCAGAACCCCTGCTTAGATTTTATTTTAAGTAAATCTGGTAAAAATCCATCTGAAGGAGACGCTAACTCCATCCCTCAGATCCCAGCACACTGTCGCTGGGAACATGTGTTCAGGTCTTATATAATGAAAAGATGTAGTGTTTCCTCGTGTTGCCATATGTTTTTGCATTTATCGGTGCACTTGCTATAACCCTGTCTACGGTGTGTGTCGACAATGCTA
The DNA here is from genome assembly GCF_000455745.1 of Alligator sinensis. Taxonomy (NCBI): domain Eukaryota; kingdom Metazoa; phylum Chordata; order Crocodylia; family Alligatoridae; genus Alligator; species Alligator sinensis. The sequence continues at coordinate 6,343,316 of NW_005841833.1, read as the reverse complement.
TCTGTGTCAGTATTAGAATGCATCGAGCGAGTATCATTCATGCAAAAAATGAGCCTAAAATCTCCCCGAAGAGTGGAATATAATAGAAGAGGATTGTATCATTTAAAAAACTTTGAATCATATTACACAGGCAAAAAAAAGAAAGAAAAAAAAAGATAATAGATGCTATAGTGGTGGGAGCAAATACAGGAGGGTGTTAACCCCTTGGCAGCCGCTGCCGGGTCTTTACAACCCAAGCTTGTCTCAGTAGTCAGCTGTGGAAAACAGGGTCTCTTGGGTGTCCTGTGGCTGGTCTCCCGTGTTTCAAGCAGGGGTCTGTCTGTCTGTCTGTCTGTCTGTCTGTGGGGAACTGGAGGAGCGCCTCTTTCTTCCCCTGTGTCCTGTCCACACCATCAGGAGAGCCAGGTCCTCCCTGGGAGCTGGGGTGCGTGGACGGCTGGTGCGCGTGTGCACGCAGATGTGTGCAAGAGGATGCTCTCTTGCTGCTGCCGTTGCTCCAGGAGCAGAGAGAGGGTGTTAGCAAAAGGTCTCCAGGGTGTTTGGCCAACTTGGAGTCAGAGACAACTCCTGGTGCTCCTGGCAGAGGAGGACTCTTCCCCCCTTCCCCTGGCCAGGCCCGGGACAGCCCAAGGGCGCTGGGGACAAACATCCCCTCCGCACACTAAATCTCCGTGCTGCAAAGCACTGCAACACATTAACCCTGGTGCCAGGACCCCCGCATGCATGCAGGGCTTTAGGAGCCTGAAGCCTAGGATGTCTGCAGCCTCCTCAAGCTGGACCAGGGCAATTACAGGCTTGGAGGATGCTCTCAGCCTGAGCGTAAGGCCCTCGCCTTCCCTCCCTGCCTTTAATTCTTGCCTGTAGGATACCTGACAGCTGACCTGAGCGCTGCCACGGCCCAGGCAGGGCCAGCATAAGAAAGGAATTATTTTTTTTCCCCCTCTCCGAACTGTATCTGTTCCCACATCATGTATAAAACATTCGCAGAAACCACTTACTCCTCATGTATTTTTTATGAGTCCGATCTGAAGTTAAAATATATAAACATAAAAATATCAAGAAGTACTTTAGGAAAAAAAAAGTTGTTTCATAAAATATCAAGAGACCAATTTAAAACCTTGGCGCAGCTCTCAGCTGCCAGCGCGGCCCTGCCTGTCGGTGAGACGTACGGGGGGATTTCTCTCGCCGACAGGGGACACTTTCCATCACTTATCCAGCCTCTGCCTCTGGCGCTCCGGCAGGCTGAGGCTTTCGCACATGAGAAATAAACCCAATTGTTGTCTTTAATTCGGGGAATAATCTTTTTGTAATGTGCTGGGACAATGGTGGGAAGTTTCCTCTCCTGGGGTGTGTCTACATGTGCATTTTAAGCATGCCTAAATTGAATGTGCATTAGCTTAATGCGCATTAAGCAGGTTTAGGCAGGCATCTACAGGTATTAAAGCACATTAATGCTGTGTGGGGACTGACTTGGGACTCAGGTTAGTCCCAAGTCAGTTGATACACACAGCGTTAATGCGCTTTAACATATATGTTCGCTAATGCTCTTTATCTATTTGCGCCTAAATTTGATACTTTCATTTGCAGGTATCAAATCTGGATGAGAATAGCCTGCATTCGCCATTGTTAATGCGCATTAAGGATGCACATGTGTAGACATGCGCCCATTATGTGCATTAACTTAGGCTAACGCGCATTAAAGGGTCAAGGCCCCCGGAGACCAGGCTGAAGGCAGTTGTGTGCTGGCTGAGGGGGGCTAAACAAGTCAAACCAGCCTCTTTTCAGCAGTGGCTTCTCCGCGGGTAATGGGGGAGAATTTACAGGCACCTGGAGATTTATTTTTCCCATTTCAAGGACGTGCCTCCTGCTCTGTGCTCCCTCAGGGAAGGTGAGAGGAGCAGAGGTCCCGATTCGGGGCTTAATTTTCACCAAGTGCTAAAATCCCAGCAAGTTTTCATTTCCACCTGGGAGCAATTTTACAATCTTTGCATTCTCCTATGCCTGAAGAAGGGCGAGTGTGCATGAAAGCTTGCAAATAAAGACTTTTTTTTTTTTGCAAATATCTAGTTGGTCCAATGAAAGATATCACCCCCATCATTTCCAATTCTGAGTCCTTTTGCCTGTAGATTACTATGGCTACAACCTGTATCCCTGACATCCCAGGGGATTATTCTCCTGCTTCATATCAACCACATGGTGCAGAGCTGGGGCCAAATTGCTCAGTACAAAAGAAATTGGGAAAATCCGTCGTGTGAAGAAACCCCCCGGGACGATGCTGTATTTCCCCCAGAGCACGAGACGCCAGCTCGGTTCCACACATCGTATGCTTTAGCATCCAGGCAGCTCCTCGTGTCCCAGGCAAGCCCGATCGCAGGTGAAGGAGGTGTAGAAAAACCACTGGAGAAACTTCAAGCGCTTGGTTTCACCATTACCGCTTCATAATCAGTTTAACATCTTAAAATAACTCCACAAACACTGTCGGTTTCCAGAAACCAGGCCAGCATTTCTTCTTGAAACCCCTGGAAAAAGTTAACGTTTTGTTTTTTCTCTCTCTCCTCTTGACGTGGTCCTTAGCAACAGACTACGGTGAGGGAAGCGGGGAAACAACTATATTTAGCCTCCCCCGTGGCGCCGGGGGGGAATTCAGCACGCGCTCGTCCCCTGCACGCTCCTGACTCTTGTGTTTTGTATTTTGCACGTTCTCCTGGTTCACAGGAAAAACTCTGTGCACTTTTCACTGGAGCGACACCCGCCACATCCGGGCATCGGCTGGGTGCCAGGGAGGGGGGGGTGCAGCTTAGGACCACCTTGAAACCTCTTTAAAGCAGTATATTATGGAAATATTGTTCCACCAAAACCACAGGCCCGAGCACTTGAAAGGTTTTCCTTTCCCTGGTGCCCTCTGTCCTGTTGTCATCGCAGCCTCCCTGGGAAAAGCTGCGCGCTTTCTTCCTCCTAGGGCAATTTTAGTGGGAACCCCTGAGACACAATCCTGGCTCATGTGGGTAAAAATTGCTACTTTTGTTAATTTTGCCTCTAAGCATTATTAGTTAAATATTGTTTCTTTAAAAAATGTATTTAATTTAAACTAAAATGCTGGAAATTTCCTTTCGAGTGTACTTTTTTTCAAGCACATGAATATTAATGCCTTTCTCAGAGAGATCTACTTGAAAAAAACAAGAATAAATTAAATACCTACAGATTTTTCTAATTCCTCTTTTTGGTGACATGCCGTCATTACATCAAATTACTGAGATGTGCTCCCATTTTTGTGTGTGTGTGAAAATTATGGAATATAAAGTATATGTAAATGCAGCAAAAGGCTGTGAAGAAAGAACAGGGACAGAAGAAGCATTAGGTATTCAGCCGGCGTCGTCGTGAGCCAATTAATCAAGCAGTGGCGAGGAAAGATGCAGAAACGATGAGTTCGCCCTTCATGTTGATGAGGCCGGTCCAGGGCAAATGCTGCTGCACCTGAGCTCATAGTTAGGCATGCAGAAAGGAATCATGGGAATATCTTCACGCCTTTGTCTTTCTCGTGAAGGATGGAAAATGTCAAGCTGTTGTTTGGCTGCATGTGGGAGACTCGCTGAGAATTCACAGTCTGGCGAAGCAGGGTTTTAACTCTTTATGGACTCTCTCCGTGGCACATCTGCACCGAGTTTTCCCCGGAGCGCTGCGGCCGGGCGGGATGACGGCCGGCTGGTCCTTCCGAGGGCTCGGGAAGGGAGCGGCACCTCTTGTTCCCAACGGAGAGCCAGTCTCCCGTGCCTCTCCTCTCCAGCCCCTCGCAATGCAGAGGAGAGAAGAGGAGCACCTCCATTGCAAGCATCCTCTCCTCTCTGCTAGCAGTCGCTGGCTCCTCCTGCCCCTTAGCCCTCGGGAGTGACCGTGCTTTCTCTCTGGACCGGGGCCTGGCTGCTTTGTCTTGTTGCAGGTCTCCTTTGTGCCCGGGCTGGGGCTGGGGAGAAGATTTGATCGCTCTTTTAACAAAAGAGCGGTGCCAAGGGCCGCTAGCTGGGTGCATGCAGGGGGCACGGGCTCCTCCAGGACCTCCCACCCCGTTAATGGCATGGCAAGATGCACCAGGCTTTGCTCGCTCTCCCCTGGCAGCCCCGGAGAAGCGGGCACTGAGACAAAGGCGAATGCCCAGGACCAGGCGGTATGGGGTGTGTGTCTGCATGTGCAGAGTCCCTTTGACCTCAGGGTCTGTCTGTTCCCCTGAGTTCAGCACAGCCTGTTTTGGATGAGGGGTGCAGGGGTGCAGCAGCTGGGGTCGCTCCCAGCTCTCATGGGGTCCTGGCGCCCTGGCGAGGTGCGACGGGGCGGGAGGCATCGCAAGGTGCAGCGTCCCGTGGCTCAGTGCAGCTGGACCACGTGTCACCAGTAAGTGCCTGGGATCCAGCCCCAATCTCGAGCCCCCACTCGCTACTACCCCTCACGGGACATCGCTCTAACCCGAACCAGCATTTCTAACCCAGCAGGTCAAGAGAGCACCAGAGGCAGGGGCAGGAAGCTGAATCTGCACCAAGTCAGACTCGTATTAGGGTGTAAATCAGGAACAGAGAGAGTTCCCCACCTGTGGGGGGGTTTCTCTCTCGTGGTCAAGACAGGATGCCGTTAAAGATCTGCTTTCCCCATGCCCTGGACATTGCTGGCCTGCAGCGCACGGTACCTACATGGGCATGCGCCTGTCATGTATGTCCACACAGCGCCCGTCCGCGCGCAGGCTCCGCGCACATGATGCATGCGTCCGTGGCAGCTGCGTGTGTGGATGCGAAGCGGGAGGCAGGCGCCTACTCCTGCCCCCACCGTTTAAATCAAAACGCTCTCCAGAGTCTCCGTCCCAGGGGAAATTGCTCCAAGGCAGGAGAAAAATGTGTTTGAGCCATGGTGCAAAGCCTGAAAGGCTGGGTTTCACTTGAGAAGGAAAAAAAACTGGGGGGTTGAAATATTTCTGTGCAACTTTCTGAACTGCAAGGACCCCCTAAGCCCCCTGCGGTCTCCCTCCGGGGATCTCTGGAGAGGCCTCAGCGTCCCGCCGGGGTCCCCGCCATCCCGAATCCTCTCCGGTTATGCTGCACCGAGCTGGGGCACCCTGTGGAAACACAAGCAGCCTCTCTAGAGAGCGGCTTTCCAGAGCCGCGGAGGGAATGGCCCTGAGCCGGGGGCTCTTCTTGAGTCCGGTCAAGGTTTTCTACACGTCCACCCTCCTCCCACTTGCCTCCTCTGGGAAAAGCCCTCCTGATCCTTGGCAATCTCTTCGTACAAGAGCTCTTCCAGCCTCTTGAGCGTTCGGGCTGCGCTCCCCCAAGCTCCGCTACTTCAGCCGGACGCTCGTCGAGGGCTGGCACGTGCGCTGCATGCACTATTTGGATGAACGCGCACCACTGATCTGTGTAGAGGCTTTATCGTATTTTCCTCCTTCCATTCCCTGGGCGTCCTGTTTGAAGGATGACGGTGAGGTCTCTGCCCGGCCGCCCCCAGAGCTGGCCTGGAGTTATCAATGAGCCGTGGGGTGTCCAAGGTCTCTATTTGCACCCCCTCCCACATACATTGCTTTGCATGGATGGATGCTGACACTTTATTTGCAGGCATCTTGCGCTTCTGCTCAGCTTGACCGGCTCCCTCTAAAGTTCGTCACTGTTTTCTCTGGTCCTGCCTCTCCTAAATGACTTTGTGTTATCTGGGAGGCAGGGATTTTTGTGGGTGATATCTTGTCTTGAGCCAGCTGCGATAAAGTCAAGCCAAGTTTGAGTGCAAGAAGGCCTTCAGCATCAGGTCTGAGGAACAGGGTTTGCTGCCTCACTGCAGCCCTTTCTGGACCATGATGTGTCGCAGCCTCTTGAGGCAAGGCTGGTGCTGCCCTTTGCTTCGGTCTTGCTGACCCGCGAGATGCTGCTCGGTGCCTGCGAAGGGCTATTTCTGATCTCGGCTCCAGGACGGCGGAGTTGCAAGGACTCCTGTAAGGGGAGAGGCTCCCACATATGGAAGGAGTCGTGAGTCTGCAGGAAAAATGATGGTCCCACCGCCCCGAAGCCCAGCGCCACGTTTCCCTGTTGCAGCAACTCCTTGCACGAGTTGGCCTCACTTTCTCTTGCTCCTTGCCTTCCCTCTCCTGTTGTGGAGGATGGCACTATGCCTCGAGCGTGCTCTTCCATGAGACATGGGTCTCTCTGCTCGAGGTAGTTTGGAGGTCGAGAAACACTGATGCTCACTTTGCTTTCTTGGGTACTTCTTGCAAACCCTTTGCTGGCTACGTCTGTGCTGGCTAAATGCACGGAAAAGCTGCAGCGCTTGCCATGCCAAGTCGTCCCGTTCAGCCTGGCTCTCCTCGGCGCCTCTCCAAGGCCAGGAGGAGCTGGAAGCTGACCTGAGCCTAGTTTAAATTATCGCCTGTCCGTCCCCGTTCCCCACAAAACACAGGTTGTTGCCTTGGACTTTTCTCTTCCGACCCTTGTGGGGAGGATTTGGCTTTCTCCACATCTGTCTGCCCCCGTGCATGCTCACACCGCCCGCACTGTGCTCCCCGGGTTTCATGCAAGACCCCAGCATCCTCAGCATGGTCTAATTCAGCTCGGCCGCCCGCAGCTTGCTCTCTTTCCCTTTCAAGGTCTCGGCGGCTTCTGTCAGTGAGGAAGCAAAGCATTTTGGTGAAATAGCACTTCCTTGATTTACTCCAAAGCCTTGATCTTGATCTCATCCATCTCCTTGTCAGGCTTGCAATTTGCTGACATATTCCTGTAGCTACGCCGCGGCTTTGTCACCCTGCGTCTTATCTGGGTCGTCTTCTTCTTGCTGTCCCTGAGCCGGAGAAGCCGCCTCGGTTTCTGCCAAACCGTGGGCCTGCTCTGTTGTAGCCCGGCTCCTCGGGGCTGTGCCTTTCCTGTCGAGCGCGGCAGATAATGACAACAGGGGGATGCTCGGTTTCTCTGGGCAAGCTGGGCGGGGGCCCGAGCGCTGGGTCTGTAGAGCCGGGGCAAGAGCGGCTAGCTGGTGCGGTGCCTTGAACCCAGCCGGTCTTGCAGGGAAACTGCCTCTAGTTCCTGCTCATGTCCTTTGGGAGGCTTTGGGGATCACAGGGCAGCTTGCCTTGGCCCGGGGTAGCCCCACCACACATTGCATGTGCAATGGGAGAGCCCCGCAAGAGTGACCGGGCACAGGGGGCTTTGCATCCCAGGGAGAAGCATGTCCTTGCTCTCCATTCATCAGCACATCAGAGCTGCCACGGACTGGGCCGGACCCTAGGTCCGTCTTGCCCCGTCTCCTGTGTCCCGGGGCAGAGAGCGGAGGCTGGAAGGAGGAGTGGACTGGGTTTTTCCCCATTCCTCTCTCCCTTGCATTCAACTCCGGAAAGTTGAGATGCAAAGGCCGTGCCCTTCGCTCCCATGCTCAATAGCGACCGCTGCCCCTTTCCTCCAAAAACCGGTCTGATCCCTCGGGGCATGCGGGCATCTCAAAGCTCCCTGCCGACGGGTGGGTGTAAAGGGTGGCAAAGTCTGGGGGAGGCATCCAGGCCCCCTCCAAGCCCTGTGAGCTGGCTGGCAGGAGGCAGCCGAGTGTCAAACCCGTTCCCCGCCTGCTCTCTCCCCCCGGCTCTGATTGTATTTAACATCTCATTTGGTTTGCTGTGCTCAGGCCCCACCGGCACCGCCGAGAGAGCTGACACATCCATTCCCGCAGTGACGGATGGCGCCGTGGAGCTGGCTCTCAAGCGGCCAGCTCCACCAGGCTGCGGTGGGGGACGATGGTGCCTGGCGGGGACGATGCCCGGGCCCCGCTTCCTCTGCAGTGCATGGGGCTGGGCGTCCGCCAGGACTGTGCAGAGCCGGACCGACATGAGTGTCCATAAATACTGCTCCTCTGAGCTCGCCTCTCCCGGAGCTTGCAATAAAATGGAGCGGCTCTTGCACTCCTCGCCATGCTCAGAGCCGACCGAGCTGCACAGAGAGAAGATGCCCCCCACATTTGCAGGCGGTGCTCGGTCTGAGAGGCCAGCGAGGTAGCAAGGCCAGGCTTTGCAACCAGGCTGCAATCCAACACGAAGCCGTGAGCTAGCCAGGGATCGTGGGACACAAGCACCCCCGGCCCTTGCCACACTCGCAAAGCAGCTCTCGCGCCGCGTCCGGCGTCTTGACCGGATGCCAGGCCGGAGAGCGGCGTTCTGCCCAGCTGCATTTCCTTTCCATGCTAACGTTGACATGTTCGCAGTGTTCCCACGTCTCCCCTAATAAAGACGGGGAGGGAAAAGCAAGGACCATATGCAATCCCGGAGAATGCCAACCGAACGGGAGTCCCCGTCGCCAGGAGCAGCCTGTGCTCGGATCGCAGCATAATTCATTTCACAATGTATAAGAAAAGTTGAGTTATTGGGAGATGTGACATTTATTTAGTTACATATCTCCTGTGGGAGGTTTCTGGGGCCATTAATGTAGTGTATTTGCATGGCTAGTTTACATGCCTTTGCTTGTTATTGCTGTCTATATTCCATGCACCTCACACTCAATTTCAATTCAAAGTTTGGCAGTCGAGGTGTCATGGCTAAAAAATGGAATGGCCTCCCTCCGAAATGAAATAATTTTGTTGTTCAGTTCCGAGCGATTTTGTAATTTCATGCTTGTGTATGATAATTTTATGCTGTCCTGCTCCACGTAACTCAGCTCTGCCAAACCCTGACAGGTGATAAATACAATCTTTTCCGCCCGGCGTGCGACAGGCCAGGATGAGGGAGACGGGGAAAAAAGTGGCGATTTCACATCTGAGGTCTTAGCACAACTGGAGCGGCCGCCGGCCCATTCTTTCATAATTTCACGCCTCGATTCAGGCAGGCGTGCGCTCTCCGTCGAGGCTGAAGGACCCATGGGTCAAGGAAACTGTCCTGGAAATAGAGCGATGCTGGATGGGAGCCAGGCAATGTTGTGCGTGAAGGGAGAAAGTTATGACTTTGGCGTGTCCCTTCCCGCAGCCTCCTGGCCGCGCGGCGTGATTTAGAGCGCAGCCTCTCTCTAATGGAGTTCAATGGAATCGTAACCTTTTGGAGAAATTATTTTTACAAATCTGTTAAACATTTGAAAGACAGCGATTTCCAATAAAAGAATATGAGGCCTTAACATTTATCACCAGGCTACGGGTTTTATAACGGTTACTTCATATTGTTCTTGTAAAAAATGTTTCTCCTCCTGAGAGCAGATGAGTCCAAAGACTATTAAGGAAATGCCAGAGGTACAGAGGGGGGATATAATGGCTGCCAGTAAAATGAAAGCAGAAGCAAACCATTTAAATTAAAGTCGAGTGGTAATGAGAATCCTCCTTCCAGCTGCAAGCCTGGCAGGCTGCACGCCCCTGGTAGTGCCCGCTTCCCCGGGGCCGGCGGGGTCGTATCCTGCCGTACGGGGCGGCTAGAGCAGAACGTGCGAGAGCGGCACCAGGGCCTGGAGCCGGCTGGCGCGGCTCTGGCGGGATTGTGCAACGGGGCGCCGGCTCGTCCAGCCCCGGCTCCAAGCAGGACCAGCCCCAACTACATCATCCCAGACAGGGTTTGTCGAGCCAGGACTTAAAAACCTCCTAGGGTGGAGACTGCACCACCTCTGAGTAGACTGTTCCAGCGCTTCACCACCCTCCTAGGGAGAGAGTTTTTCCTAATAGCCAACCTCCACTTCCCTTGCTGCAGCTTGAGCCCATTGCTCCGTGTCCTGCCATCTGCCCCCACTGAGACCAGCCCAGCTCCATCCTCTTTGCAGCCCCCCTGCAGGGAGGTGAAGGCTGCTATTCAATCCCCCCTCGGTCTTCTCTTCTGCAGACTCAATCAGCCCATTTCCCTCCTCCTCTCCTCACCAGTCATGTCCCCCAGCCCCACAACCATTTTCATTGCCCTCCTCTGGACTCTCTCCAGTGTGTCTACATCCTTTCTGTAGTGGGGGCCACAGCTGGACACCGGACTCCAGATGTGGCCTCCCCAGTGCTGAATAGAGGGGAAGAATCGCTCCCCTCCAACTGCTGCAACGCTCCTACCGATGCACCCAGGATGCCGGTAGCCTTTCTGGCACCAAGGGCACACGGCTGGGTCCTGTTCAGCTTCTTGTCCTCTGTCCCCCCGGTCCTTCCTTGCAGAGCTGCTGCCCAGCCCGTCGCCCCCAGCCTGCACCGGTGCAGGGGATTGCTCCCTCCTCAGTGCAGGACTTTGCACTTGTCCTTGCTGAACCTTATGAGATTAACATTTTTTTTAAAAGTGCATTCATCTGAAGAAATACCAATCTTATTAACATTTGAAAAAATGTAATTTCTTGGAGTCCTAAAGTCTTAACAAGCCTCTAATGGTTGGCCAGCCTGGTAGGGGAAAGGACACCTCGCCTAGGTTTTAAATGACACCCTTCAAAAGAGCACTTATCGCCGCGTATCTGTGAGCGAGCTGCCCAGCAAGCCCCGCAGTTCAAGGCAGAAGAGCAAAGAGTCCGAAGTGAACCCAGGTTGCTGACCTCCCTTGCCAGGCTCACCATCAAAAAGCCTACTAAATAAGTCAAACATTTCACAAATGTTTCCTAGCAGGTTCTTGTCGAATTACTATTACTCTTAGCATCTTCTCTAACCCACACATTGCCTTGTTTGCCCTGCTCCAGCTCGAAGGCGGTTTGGAGGCTGGGCTGGGGATGGGGTTGATGGTTGGGGTTGTTCAGGGAAAGCCCTCGGCTATGAAGGCAGATGCTTTCCTTGTATTAGAGCTCGCACTGGTGTGGGGATTGGACTGGGTGGCCTTGCAGGTCCCTCCCAGACCCCTGGGCAATGGCACAGCAGAGCCGGGCTGATGTCTGGGGAGCTGGGGGGTAAAATCCAGGAGGGGGCTGAGAGCAATGGGTCACCGCTGAGCCTCTTGGCCAGGGCCTGGGCTGCAGTGGGATGGGAGGCTAGGGCAAGGCAGGGCATGAGGCATACAGAGAGGCAGGGAAGGGGCCTGGCGCTTGGGAAGCAGCGACTGAAGCAGACCCCAAAGGCCCTTTTGTCTTGCAAGCTCACTGGCACGCTTCCCCCAACGCGCTCAGGGATAGGGAGGTCACAGGCGCCTGCAAACAACGGGTGCTTGGCTTTGCTGTGCAAGCATTTGGGGGACTGAGCGTTCGACCAGGCGGGACCGTCGGACTCATCTGAGCATTTGCAACCTAGCCGCAGCCCTGAGGACTCGCATTCGCTGCTCTGGGCGACGTGCGTGAGGAGCGCATCACGGGGAACAGCATGCATGCAGCAGGGTTAGCGCTCCTCAGCCCCTTGCAAGTGCCTATCCACCCAGCAGCTATGGACCGCTGGAATCATTTGTTCCCCTGTGCTTAATTCTGCCCCATCCCATAGCAGCCAGCAAAACTTGTCCCTGGCCCTTTGCTCCGAGAATGCAAAGGGCCAGGGTTTCCCCCCATGCCACGTTAGCCGGTCAAACCACTCAGTGGCTACTTACTGCACATGAATCCACCCGAGACCCGGGGTAGCGATGGCCCCCTTCTTATCATGCTGCATGGCCGATAGCCAGCGACGGCTGGGAATCCTGCCACCTCCCCATCTGCGAGCCACTCGGTTTGAAGCTTGCATGTTCGCAGCGTTTTTGTTAGATTCATACAAATCTTTTTTATTAGGGCCTTGTGGAATCAGTCTGGGTAAAACAGGAATGTTCCCCGCTCTCGGCCTCGTGTTCAGACCTTGCAGGAGAAAAGCTGGGGGGACGTTTGCTCCTTTGCTTCTCTCCCAGCCTTTCTTCCACGCGAGTCTGCCCCTGGGCCAGGTTGGGGGCACGCAGGGAAATGCTGGAGGTTGAAAGAAGCTGGTGCTTCGTGCTCTGCCCTGACCAGGAGCTGCAATCCCTGGAGACAATTTTCCAGGAAAACTCTCCTGTTCTAGCCCTGGTCTAGTCCTATCCGTGCACTCAGGAAACACAGATTAGAAAGCAGTGCACAAAAGCCATGGTCTCCACTGAGGCTGGATGAACCTCCCTTTAGTTTTCATGCTGGAACATGCATTTAGGAGGACAACTGAATCTGTAAATGAAGAGAGACTGAGTTCAGGAACAAGTCAGTCCAAAAACAAAAAAAAAGGAGGGGAGAAGATTTGGAAAAATTAAGAATTTTGCTTCAACATTTTTATAAAAAAAAACAATTCTGGGAATGAAAAGCCTGACCATCTGGTTTCAAACAAAGTTGCCAGTTAAAATAAGGCAGGGGGAGGCTTAAAAGGCTTGGAAAACCTGCAAATGAGATGAAACCTTTGTTTTGGGTCATTAAACGCGTCAGTCAACCTGAAACGCCTTTGGGATTCCTCCTTCCACTAAGGGGAAAAAAATTGAAGGAAAAAAATTTGTTCTGGATCTACCCAAAACAGCCGTGGAAATGATCTGTCAGGGCTTCCCAGGGCTGGAGCCTCCACCGCAGGAGAGGAGCAGATCGGGGAGAGCTGGGAGGTGCCGTTTGCAGGTCTAGCTCAGCTGCATTTGGCAGATGCTCCTTCCATCTGCCCCAACCAGCAGCCACAGCCTGGGCACGGTCATTTCAGGGCTTCTTCGTGCCCACTTGCTTTTGCTGTGCTTCCTTGTCTGACAGCTGGCAAGGCCTCTGCACGCCAGAGACGCTAACTGCGCGTCTACACATTCATTAATGCGCTTTAGGTAATGCGCATTAAATCTAGCACCTCCGTTGTGAAGTACTAGAAAAACGCACATTAGCCTATTTTAATGCACATTAGCAAAAGTGCATGGTTTTTTTTGTCACACTTTAGTGCACATTAAAAGAGGCTAATGCGCATTAACGTGCATGTGTAGATGTGCCCTCAAAGGCACCATTCGGAGGCACTGGCAGCTCCGACTCCGGTTTGGTTTAGCAAATGCATTTTTCTAAAGGGACACCCATGAAAGATATTCTGAATCCACACGACTACAGCTCTGTTAACATAGGTTACCCTCAACCAGCAGGTCATTTCACATCGCTGTGCTCACAGGACCAAAAATAATAGATTCTGAGGAAACCGCACTTCAAAAAGGCAGCGTCTGCGCGAGGGGCCGCGCCACAAATCATTCTGCAGCATCCTGGAGGCAGAGAGACCGTGACTCCTGGGCCCTGTGCTGGCAGGAGGAATTTGGCTGTGATTTCCAGCCGGTGCTGGTGTTAACAGCAGGAAGGAAGCGGGCGCTGTGGGGAGGCTGTGAAGCCCCTCTCATGTATCAGGGAGCTCCAGGCAGAGGGATGTTGATGATGCAGCCAGGCTTAGAGTCAAAGTGAGCCCGTTAGTGCTTCCTTAATTAGCGCTGGCGTGCAGAGCGGTGGTTCTGAGAGCCCTGGAGCCCTCCCCGGCAAGCCCAGGGGAGTTTTCAGTCCTTGTGGTCTGCAAGTCTCCTCTACTCCTGCCTAAAACTGCCCGGCCCAGCCCAGCCAGCATCCTCCTTCTGTGACATCAGTTTGGTTGCCATAGAAGCAAGTGTGATGTCACAAGCAGCACTGGGAGATCAGCTCTCAATGGAAATGGGGGATATCTTAGCCTTCAATCCAGAAAAGCAGTCCTGTTAATGGCGTGTGCACAGCATCTGGGCTTCTTCCTCGGGGATCGAGTCCATCCCCGAGTCACCCTCTGCTGTGAGCTGCCCCCTCTGCAGCGGGGGGTGGAGGTCAAGTTTCCCGCAGCCCAAGGGCCCCAAACCCATGTGTTACCTGGGACTCGACGCAGATCTAAGAATCAACCTGAGATTCGAACCTGGAATCTGCATAGGCCTGAATGCGTGGCCCTCCTTGGACATGCGTCTCCATTGACTCGTACGGAGGGAGAGGGAATCTGCCCACATCTTTTGGTGGGCTAGGCCCTGGTTTCCACCAAGAGAGGACACAGGGAGACACTTCCCTGGGTGAAGGAGGAGAATCACACGCTCCCACCGCCCCTGGAGGAGTGCGGCCTCCCCTCCCACCGATGCGAAGGCGAGCTCGTGCTTCTAGCTGCAATTGGATTCTGGCGCCGGGCTCATAAATCCCCGGTACGGCCCCGCGGCATTGCTCTCGGCACGCTCTGCAACAGCACGCTCATGCTAATGGACCGCTGATGAAGAAGCCTTGCGCAAGACGGCAAATTAATAACCTCCCCGTGGTTTCCCCGGCGAGATCTCCGCACCCCGTTTAGGGCAGATGACAAGTTCTTTTGGATGTGCGGCTGGGAGCTGGCACTTTTACGCCCTCCAATTAATGGAGTACAACTGGGTTGCTGTTCACGCCCGCCGGGCCCCCTCGCTGCCCGGCTCCGCTGCTTTCCCTGGATGTGGAAATTAACTACATCACATACCTTTGTTCCACACGTGGCCATAAATTAGAGGCAATATTTTGTTGTGGTGGTGGTGGTGGTTGCATATTTTTACACATCACATATTTAATGTCTCTCGGAAGGTATAAATAAAACATACGTAACCATTAGAAATCCTTAGAATCTGGGAAGCGCCGAAGAATTTATTTGTTTGCAGGAGGATCATACATATTGTATTAAAACTATATAAAGGGTTTAATAAAATGGCGAAAATAAAGCAAGAGCGAAGGCTCTCAATCTGCACCGAGAGGAGGGAAGTGATCTTTCTTTGATGCCTATTAAATGTTCCAGCAGATGAAACCCTATATTCTGCCAGGAAATGAGTTTGCCACGAGCCGATTGGGTGCTGTCGTGTGTGCTCGACTTTACCACTGTCATTCCTCTTCTCCGAGCGGCAATACATTACGCCGCCTCCATTTTTCATTCCTCACTGCCCGAAATGCAAATTTCCTCTCTGTTGTTTATATTAGGTTTTCAAATATATGGAAATCCAGATATCTGGAGGAAAATGTCAGGGCCAGAAATACTCGCGATCTGTCTTTCCCCCAGTCTGACTTTTCTCCATCACTTACACGGAAGCATGTGAGGAGTATTAGCAGCAGGACTGGGGATCACACAGGTGCAAAGCCAGCATCGGCTGGCCCATGGGATGTGTGGGGAAAAGGCATTGGCTGCTTGTGGTAGGCTTGGTGTCCAGGTTTGATCACCTCCGTGGAACAGAAAGCGTGTGGCCCAGAAAAAGAAATGATCCACACTGGGTGCATCTACATGTGCACATTTACTGCACAGTAACTGAAAATTATTGCGCAATAAGGGTGTGCATCTACACATTCATGTCCTTTCTGCGCAGTAACTACGGTGACTTGCACAGACTTGGGTGTAAATTTGATACCTCATCATGCAGGTATCAAATTTACTCCCGATTAGTTACTGCACAGTAATGCCCATGTAGATGCCTTACTACGCAGTAACACTGTGTGTGTGGACTGACTTAGGACTAACTTTAGTTACTGCACTTTAATGGCTGCACGTATAGACGCCAGCCTAAAAGCCGCTTACTGTGGAGTAGTTTACTGCGCAATAACTTACTGTGCAGTAAATGCACGTGTAGACGCACCCATGGTGATGGAAATGTGGGAATAAAGGAAAGGTGTGTGATGCTTTCACTTACAGCAGCAGGGGAGGAGAGGGCATGGTCTTCCCCTTGGAAACACCTGCCAGCAGAGAGCTTGGGGGGCAACCAAGCCCAGTGGGTGCATGGCATGCTGTTGAGAGAGGGGCAATTTCTAGACTCAGTCATGCCTGAAGCATCTTTCCTTGCTGGAAAGCTTACAGCTGAACCCTACACAAAACCTGTGCTGTGTGTCAGTCTGGGGATGAAGAGGTCATTTCCTAAGCCCAGCTTGCAAACAGCTCACCCAACCACCCTGACTATCCATGACCACTTGTTGGTCATTGTAGAGGGGGGCAAGCAGTTTCCTTCCGATGCTGTGCTGCAGAATAGTTTGCTTCGACCACTTGCTGTTCATTCACCAAGTACTATCGCCAGTCACGTGGGCCCACCCAGCGCAGCTCGACCACCGCCCCATCGGCACCGGCACCTGCATGACCAAGGGCTCGTTACGATGACGATGACAATCCCTGTTGTGAAGTCGGTCTCCCACATCACGCAGGGCGCTGCTGTTCTTTCATTGAGTGACGGGAACATGGTAGATGGTAGGACAGGCAGGTGCTTTCTGGTGGGACTTGGTAGAAGAGGAACCACTCGTGCTGATTTATGCTAACCTCTTCTCAGGGCACTGGCCCGCGCTCAGCTATTCACCAGTAATGTGTGGACCCGGCATGGAAAGGGCTGTTTTTAGCCGGCAAATCTTTCCAGCTCTCCTCTGCTGCATCCTAGGCCGATGCCCATGGTGCATGGTGACCCCACACCGTGGCTCCAGTCATTGCTCTGATTTGCAAGGAGGGAACCTGTCCTGCCCAGCTCTCCAGCCTGATGTTGGGCTGTAGCGGCTCTGAGGAGCGTGGGTTACACATCCAAGCGTGGATATTTATTCAGCGTGACCAGCCTTTGGAGGCCTGGCTCCCGCTAATGGCCGTGCTGGATGGAAGGGATGTGGCTGGCTGCCTGTGTTCTGCACACACGCCGAGGCCTCTTACATGCACGTACCACAGGGCATTGCTGTCGTCCTCACGCCAGGATAGACACACAGACTGACACGGGCTACGGGAAGACAGAGATCCGTGTCATTAGGTACCCTCTCGTCTTCGGGAAGCAGGGGCGGGAGGGGTGGAGGTGCGAGAGGAAGGGCCAGGAGACCATGAACATATGGACTGTGAACGACACGCCAGTAATGAATGTGAATTGCATCCATTGCTGCTTTATGAACACAGGAGCTATTTCTGATGCTGGCAGCTGGTGGGGGGATGGCATGAAGGTAAAATCATTGCCTCCCAGTCCTGCAGCCTCAGACGTGGAGGTGGGGATCCGTCCCACGGGGCCGCAGCAGGATAGGCATAAATGTACCCATGTCCTGTGTGCAGACACCTTCTAGGTCCCTAGAAGCAAGGCTGCTAGGAGAGTGGAGGGAGCGTGCTTTAAAGCTGACCCCGAACTAATGGACTTTCCTTATTCCCCGTTATCTTTGGGATTGGATTTTTTATTTGGCATGAATCTCAGCTCCCCCTGGGCAACTCTCTGCTCCTAACATTTGGATGTTTATCTTGCTGGGATCCTTTGACCCTAGCTGATTTCAGGGCTGGACCCAGTGATCTTCCGAGGTCCCTTCCAGCCCCAGTGTCTATGAAATCCATCAGTATCTCCAGCCCAGCTGACTGCAGGGAGGCGAGACTCGACTCTCCTCCGTGGCGTCTGCTCCTTCCTGGGATGACCAGCGGTCCTAAGCTAGCCCCGTGCAAATGGCACGTTTCAAATGCAGCAGCGTGCAAGCTGTGAAACTTTTCAAGGGAGCGTCCCAGCAAAGCGTACGCTGGCCCCGAGCCTCAGGCCCAGCCACTTCAATGCACGTGCAAGATGAA
Source organism: Alligator sinensis (assembly GCF_000455745.1). Classification (NCBI taxonomy): domain Eukaryota; kingdom Metazoa; phylum Chordata; order Crocodylia; family Alligatoridae; genus Alligator; species Alligator sinensis. The sequence goes on along the minus strand of NW_005841833.1, from coordinate 6,325,964 downwards.
CCCGGTCTGAGGGTCCCACAAAGTGTGTGTTTGAGGAAAGTGAGTGTCCACAGAACATTTTCCCCCATTTGCGTAGCTCTGCTCAAAGGCTCCTTTGAACCCTTGCAAACCTGCAACAGCAAGGAGGTGCCAGACCCACGCACACCTTCTAACCCCGTGTTACGGGAAGCCCTGCTGCATCGCGCGGCTGACATCCTGGCCACTATCCAACAAGCAAGCAAACAAAACCCCTCTCTGCTGCAAAGGAGTCCCTGCCCCTTTCCATGCACACGGAGTAAGCTGGCAGCAAGCTTGGATCGGCTGTCACCCTGCGATGAAGGGCTCCCCTTCCAGAGATTTCTGATGTTGTCTCTTCCCGTTGTCACAGCTTGACATCTCTGCGCAACGAGTTTTCCCTTCGTAGCCACCCCCTCCCAGTTAAATTGTCATCTCGGTTGCAGAGAGATTGTGGCAGATCAACTCCTCCTGTGCTTCACTCGCAGAAGCATCATCCAACCAAGCACTTAAGCGCTTGCTTAACTTTAAGTACTTGCTCTGGTGAAGTCACTAGACGCTTTGCTGAATCAAGGCCAACATCTTTGCACAGTCTCCCTGGAAGAATGGGAACCACTGAGCGTATCAAACAGTGATCCTCTAAGGAGATCATCCCTGGAGAGAATCCATGAGGATGACAAAGGGTTGGGATACAAGCCAGGTGGGGAAAAGCGAGACAACCAGGTATGCTTAGTTTGGAGAAAAGAAGATATAGGGGGGGCACTGTGCCTGAAGGTGCCATGACCTTAGGATGCAGGAGTATGCCACGGCTCCAAAGCAAATGCCCAAAAGATCCCTCCCACAGTGCCGCCACCAAACAGGGGAGGGATCAAGAGGGCAGGAGTAGGGCTCTTCTACAGATTTTGTATGTCAACCTAAAGGAAGAAAAGCTGTTTCCATGAACCAACTCGAGATTGGCCTTGTCCTTACCAAGGACAGAACAAACACCTGGATTGCTAGAGCCAGATGTGCGTGGGAAGCTTGTATCGCCTCACCTCATGCCCCCACTCCCAGCCCCAGGCACCTTGCTGTTGTGCCTGCTTCTGGAGGGGTGTTTTGGGGAATGCAATATGCTCCCTCCTCTGCAATATGCTCCCTGGGTCAGTCGGGCTCACATGAGCGCCGGACAACCTGTGTTCCCGACATAGTGCAGGTCAGAAGAGGGCATTTGTGAGCCGGCTTGTACGTGCCCCGTGCGCTCCTGCAGCACAACAGAGAGGGGTGGCTAGCTGCATTCATCTGAAGTCAGGCATAGGCAGGGTAGAGCTGCACCTTACAGACTAACTAAATAACTTTGTTGCCCAGAGGAAGCTTCATTGAGAAGCCTTTCATCCGCAGCATGGGCTTCACTCTCCTGGGAGCTGCAGATGACACAACCTCCCATCCAGTGCTGCTCCCCCAAGGGAGGGGATGGCAAAGGATCACGAGACATGGGGAAGAGTTTGGGGAGTGGCTTCCATTCCCCATCATCAGGGCTGGAGATTTCCAGTTGTCCCCACTGAAGAGTGTTAATGTCCTTTGCATTTACAGAAATAGCGCCGAGAGGTTCAGCTTTTCCTCCTAGCTCCGTACTTTGTGGCAGACTTCTTGTTCCAAACCACTGGACCTCGCTACGTGTCTGAATGCATAATCCAAATCTTCCTTCCTTGAGCAGCCTGGAGCTGCAATAAAGCACCATGCATACCTTTTTACTCCTTTAATTATTAGCTCAACCAAAGCTGCTTGGAAGGATGTGTTTCATTAAGAGGGCATCTTTCCTCCTTTGCATGCCTGCCTTTCTCCTTCTCCCACAATCACTCCGATGTTTGAAACTGTCCCCATTTCCCTCTAACATCATGTCAGTGACAGCAACGTGCCAAACCGTTTGGAGTCCAGCTTCTGGCATGAGGGAGTTTGAGGCGGACATATGCCATGGGCAGGATTTGTGCCACCCAGAGCGAACGGCAGAGCTGCTCTGTTCTTCATACTGCAGCACTCCTGCTCTGGGATGAAAGATGCACAGGGATTATTTGGGCATTATAGACCCTTAGAAACCAGAGTAGATTTGTACCTTAGACTAACCAAAGTGTATATATAGAGATAGAGACTCTCTATATAGAAATAAATATAGAGAATACATATGTACGCATACACCTATCTCTATCTATATCTGAGACTTTATATATAGATATCGATATATATAGAATACATATATATATACACATACACCTATCTATATCTATATATGACACTCTATATATAGATATATAGAGAGAATACATATATATACACACATACACCTATCTATATCTATATCTATATATACGAGACTCTAGATATAGATATATATACATACACCTATCTATCTTTATATCTGAGACTCTATATATAGATATAGATATATATAGAGAGAATACATATATATACACATACACCTATCTATATCTATATCTATATATGAGACAAGGCAAAAGAGCACAAGCTTGACTTGAGACTAACACAGCTAACTACATGTCTCAAACCTTCTGAGGTCCCAAAATGGAAAACCCCACATGAACACAGGGTGATTTTAGTTTTATAGGAGCAGTCACCATGTGCGGTCAGCACGAGCGGGCAGAGAGTTGACTACAAGCTAGCTCCTAACATAACCACCTCCTAGAGAGGGAGCAGGTTGGGGCTGTTTTATGACATCCCCGTGACATTAGGTCAACAGAAGAATGGGCAGATCTCAGAAAACCCCTGAGCTGTACCCGATACGAGGGCGGTGCCTCGTATGGCAAGGTGGGCAGTTGCAGTTTTGCTCTTCTCCTGGGTAAGGGTCATCTTTACAGGCTGCGCCATAAGGAGACACGCCGTGGTAAACTGGGAGCCTCAGACATGAATGCCGGCGTGACAAATTGATCGCAATAACAGACCCATTTATACCCCCCAGATTTCAAATTCAGTTCACATTTATATGATGGGGGCAAATGTTGCTACCATCCATGCTTGGGAGTCAGTACGCCCCTTGACATGCAATGCCTGGTCCTCAGAGGTGCACAGGACCCTTTTTTCTTCCCCCATCTCATCACAGCTGCAGGTGATGCATTAGGATGAAAGCCTCCTGCGGCTGATCTTTATGAGCGCGCTATCCATCATTATTGAAGGTCAAGTCACAGGTGATTGCCATCATTTTACAATGATGTGCTCCCTGCACTCTGGGTGTACCGAATAAAGGGTCGACCCTTGCATGTGCATGCAGGTATGTGCACATCTGCTCCCTGGCTCGAGAACGAGTGGTGTATTTGAGAGCCTGTGGCATCAGCAATGCCTCTTTCCCCTTGTGCGTTGGGGAAAGTACATCCTGGTCCCACCTGGGAAATGGGTCGTGCAGGTTCTTGGAAGAAATTTAGAGGGCATGGAGGGATGCTAGGCTCAAATGGCACTGTCCCCAGGACTTCCCCAAATGACATGGGCCTTATAATGCATCGTTCCCCTACCCACAAGCCAGATGTGAAAACAGAGGCCAAACAGATGGCCAAACCAAGGGAGGAGCTGTTGGAGAAGGGCTGAGGACATGGAAGAGGAAGATAAGTCGGGGCTGCAGTTTTGGTCCTGGGTATCTGCCCTGTTCACTCGAGGGGAGACTGCCCCGGTCAGCCGGCATCCTTCCAGAGCTGGCGTCTCCGTATGGCATCCTGCCGGCCAGGCGCGGCTGCATCCCGCAGTGCCTACGCTGAGGCTGGCGATCTCCGAATAAGCCTCATCTCGAGCACCGTGGCTGCACTCGCTTGTCATCGCTGCTGCCTGTAGGCCTGACTGGAAGAGAAAAGCCCCCGACCTGGGAAAGCGCCGTGCATGCAACCCGTGCATGCATGCACCGCATGCACCTCGTTCAAATTCGCGTTGCTAAAACCATGAGGTTGCTTTTAATATTTGACGGGCCTCTTTGAAGGATGGCGAAATCTGTCAGCTTTCCTGGTGGGTGCGAGGCTCGTGTGCCATGGGGTCCTCTCCTTCGATGGGGGGTGGCCGCCGGGCTGGGAGCAGTGCCAGCATCTGTGGCATTTGTGATGTTCGTGGCTTCACGGGCTCGTGGCCCTCTCCTGTGGACCGGTGAGCACCCCAGATGTTGGCTGGCGTATCACAGAAGCAATGCACCTGAAACAGGAGGCCATGCAAGACTCAGAAGCCGATAGCAGTCGGGGGCTTACCCCGTGAAGAGGGAGGGCTTGCTCTCATCAAGAGGCCTTGCTCGAACCCCTGCGTCTTCCCCACCTTTCCCGAGCTCGCCGCAATTTCCCCGCCTCGCTGGTGTGCCAGGAAGACCCGAGGAGACGGGCCCGGTGTCAGAGCCGTCGGCGTGCGGAGGAGAGATGAACGTTATTGAAGGGAAAAACCATTAGGATTCTGTAGCGCTGAAAAATACATAAGTCTGAAATAAGACTAATGAGACATTTACTGGTATGGTCGGGTTGCATTAATGACCCTTCGGAGGATACGATTGCAAAAGGCTTTCACTGTAATTACCACGCTAATGATCAGCAGTGACATCATTTTAGGCCAAATGCGATGCTTGTTTTGGATCCGTTTCAAAGGCAGGACTTCTCCGCCTGGCATACTAAGCCTCTCGGCGGCCCGGCCTCCCGCGCGGCGCGGCACCGCTAGCCATCGGGTTCGGCTGCCTCTTTGGCTACTGGCTGTGGGCCAGCCCCGGGCTTTTTAAGGGCGCTTCTGGGACTATGAACTTGGAGCAGCAATTGGAGCAGCAATTTGTCAGCACCGGCTCCGTTTCTAACCTCGTCCGGGGGGGAGGGAACGGGGACAAGCCTCTCTTTGCTGCTGCAGGTTTCCACTAAAAGGTCTGGAATAAAGGCCGATGCATCAGCTCGCGGACCGCCCCGAAGCCCGTCTGGGACGCGGGAACGGTGCCAGCTCGCGGTCCGCGGGATGGGCTGGTTCATCCTTGGGGATCATAGCAACTCATTGATGAACCTCGTTACCCCGGGTCCATTCAGCAGGCTGGGACCGCCGTGGAGCTTGCAGCTGATGAGCGACGGGAGCTGCACCTGGACGGGGCAGGGTCCCTCCCAGTGCATGGGGCGAGCGG
>NW_005841833.1:6307288-6320832 GCF_000455745.1 Alligator sinensis | reverse complement strand
TCCCCTCCCGCGTGTGCTCACATGTCCTCCTCGCACAAGCCGGCCTTTCTGAATGGCCCTCCTGCACCCAGATGCACATCCAGACACACTTATGAACGTAAGAAGTGCCGTGGCCTGGATCAGACCCAGGTCCACCTTGCCCAATGTCCGGTGTCACCCGGGGGCAGAGAGCGGAGGCTGGAAGGGAGTGTGACGGGTCTTAGCAGGGTCCTCTCTCCCTCGCGGCCTCCGGCATCGAAGGTCTAGAAAGTCCCGATTTGGAGGCCGTGCCCCTCGCTCCCGTACCCAAAAGCAACTTGTGCCCCTTTCCGCCACGCACGTGTCCCATCCCTTGGCCAGGCGCTGCTTCCATCACATCCGGTGGCCGCGCGAGCACCACGCTTTAATTCCACACTGGCTGAAAAAGACTTTCCTTGTGTTAAACTGATTATCCTAATTTAATATCATGGCCCCTAGTGCTTGTCTGGTGAGCGCGAGTCGATAATACATCCCTCTTCGCTTTTTCTTCGGCATTTAGCAGTTTGCAAACCTTGCTCAAGTGTCTCTTTTCTGCACTGAATAGGCCTGGCCTCTTGAGTGTCTCCTGGTATTAAAGCCCCTCCATGCGCTCGTCATCCTTTTTGCCCTTCTCTAGCTCTTCTATCCCCTTTTTGAGGCGTGGGGACCAGACCTGGGCACCGAGGAGGTCCGGCGTGAGAGCAGAGCCAGCCTCCTGAGGCCAGCTCGTGCCTGAGCAGGAGGCGACCGCCTTTCCTGTCTTATTTTAAATCGAGTCTTAAATCTCCGGCGCTGCCCTGAAATCGGTGACTTCCAGGGCATCGCCAATCACAGGTTCATCCGGCACCTCTCGGCTTTGAACTCGGAGATCAGCGGAATAATTCCCTGCCTCCTTGCCTGCGCTGCCTTTTGTGCTGCTTTGAATGCAAAGCCCAGGCCAGTTTAATTTTCCTCTGCGTGTTGCCGGGAGATGGATGGACGGCTGTAAATGTCTCTTGACAGAGGTGGTGGGCGCTCAGCGCTGAGTGGCAGATCCCAGGTCTTCTGCAGGTGGCTCGGGATGATCCCCGGCCACGGCGTGGGGCAAGCCTGTCCGCGGTGGGGCTTTTCCGCACCTGAGGTCAGAGCTCGTATCCCATGAGGACCCCGTTCCAAAACCCTCCGCTCCCATACGATGCTTGGGGCCAAAATCCCCAAAGAGCTCATCTCTGTGGGCATCGGGTATGGAGCGCGCCCTTAACGCCAAGGAAAAGCAGGCATCAGAGCCAGCGACGTGGGGGTGAGTTTCAGGCCCCGAGAGCCAGAGAAAGCAAGAAGCCACGGGCTGGGAGAGGAGGGGAGCAGGAGAGAGAGCGAAGCCGTCTTCCTTGGAAGGAAGGTTTCTTGGAGGAGATTATAGGGGACGTCTGCGGAGGAAATTGCAGCTTTGCAAACACAGCGATGGCCACGTGTGGCTTGGCGGGGTGGGCACGGTGAAAGCCTGAAGCCGCGGTGAAACCTCCTTTGAGGGTCTATCTACAGGCTGGAAAGTCTTCCAGAAGTCACCCGGGTAAATACCCACCCACGTCACCCACCTGCTCTCGGGGGTGTCATCCCGGCCGAGGCGGCTATCGACCCCCAGCCCACTTCCTAAAGGGATCCGATCGCTTCGGGGAATTTGTTGCATACGATAAATATTGTCACTTGGGCGACGTCCAAAAGTTTGGCAGGAGGCTTTTTGTAACCGAGGCCCCTGACAACTTGACAGGTAGGAGGAGAGAGGGTGTAATTCGGGAGTTTGCTCCGGCTTCAAAGGTGGTGTCTGATAATGAGGAGCCTTGTTTCGGGAGGAAACTAAAAAAAAGAGAGAGAGAGAGAGAGGGGCCTTCCCCAGAGCAACTAGCCATTTGTGCCCTCCAGTCATTGCAATGCAAGAGATGAGCCCTGATGACAGTCAGGGAGAGGCAGGAGGTTTTACCCTAGCAGGGAAGACGGTGAAAAGAGCCCCGGTGCCCGTCTGGAGGGCGTCTCTCCTTCGCGCTGCTCTTATTTCTTCTGTGCCTCGTTCTCTCTGATTGTCCGTCTCTGTCTGCTAGGTGCCACTTGCGAGGGGAAATATCCCCGACTCCAACGCCTTGCCCTCTGAGCCCTCGGCTAAAAACCCCTTTATTAAATATTTGCCATCTAGATTGAATATCCTCCTGCAGGCTCAGCCCCCTTCCTCCTGGAGAGGTGCTTAGCTAATCCTAATCCTCTCTATTGCATTTTTTGAATAACCTTGTGATGGGGCTTTCGCTGAGCAAGATTCATTTCTCCGTTTCAATCCCTTTACCTGGTAAAAGCCTGAAGGTGTTTTGAAGTGTGGTGGCGAGAGCGGATTTTTTCCCCCCACCCTTGCTCCCCGCTCTGAAATGCTTCGTTCTCCTGGTCCAGATCCCGCGGCGGGGGAGCGCAGGGCGCCTAGGCCAGAGCGGGTGGGCCGCGGAGCACCTGCTCGTCCCACTAATTGATGGGCTCTGTGCTCCTAGACACTTTCACTTCCAGCGCTTTGCATTATATTCCCGTGCAGGTGTGAAATCTCATTTACTCCTTTCTCCTTCCCCAGTCACGCTGGCTGAGGGCAGAGGGAGGCAATGGCAGGGGTTTGCAGCTCGTTATTCTTTGCAGGGAACGCCAGAGGGAGAGCAAGAGCTCCGGCATGGCGAGCAGGCTGCAGGGACGGCCGGGGAGGATGCTCCTCATCCCGCTCCCCAAGGGCCTGCGAGGGCTGGCTCTCGAGCCCATCACGCTGGGGATGCCCGTATGCATGAGAAAGACAGGGTGCAGTGCCAGGCGTGCCCACCTCCTCCCTGCTTTGCAATGAAAACCTGGACGTAGCTCGCCTTTTGCGGGCCCGAATCTGCACATAGAAACCACCCCCAAATGGGCACGGCTGCCATGCAAGAGAGTCACGGAGTGGGCAGGGCATGGGGGTGTTTGCAGAGGTGTGGCGGTGCATGTCGGGACACTCTCCCAACCCCCAAATCCGCTGGCGTTTGATCTCCCAGAGAATCTCCCAGCAATATTGGGCCTCTGACACACAGCAGAGCTGTTGTCGCTGTGTAAAGGAGAGGACGGTGAGGCACCAGCGTGAGAGCCAGCTCGTCTGTGAGCCCCCGAAAGATGCTGAAGCATTTCACCACTGGGCCTGGCCCCAAGCGCCCAGCCCTGCAAACATCCAGCTGGAAGTCGGTGGGTTTTTTGGTGCGATTTACTTGGAAAAGGGGATCCACCCTCTGGGCCTCTTCATCTTGGAGCAACCGCCGCTCCGCTCAGCCACGGGACCAAGTCACGCGCCTTTTCATCTGGGACCACCCGCCGCTCCGCTCAGCCACGGGACCAAGTCACGGGAGAAAATGACCTCCAGAGCTGCCCACCGTTTTTGTGGGGACCGGTTTTCCATCGGTATAATGCTGATTTGGTGAAACCAAAGAGCTTCATAGGAGACATGCACCAATTTCTTTAAAAAAAAAAATATATATATATATATATATTTTTTTGCAGGAAGGCACGGACTCGTTTTCATTGGAGGCAACTGGAAAGCTCCGCTTGAGCGTTCGGCTTCATCCTTTCAACATCCCTATGAGCAACCAAGCAGGGAATTGAAAGATTAACGCTGAAACGAAACATTTGGGGATGCTTTGTTTTGTCTCAATCCCGAACAAAACCAAATGTCAGGATCTTGGAACGTCCCAGGGGGATGGAAACTGTCTCGTCGGCCAGCTCTATTTACAACGCACAAATTCTTTCCTTCCTTGCAAGGAAACTTGGCAGGTCCGTGCGCTGTCGGGACCCAGGCGAGATCTTTATCCAGGTCCTGGTTAAGTTCAAGCATATCTTTCTCATCCCACCCCCTTTCTGAGAGCAGGCCCAGTCAGGATTTGGCCGTGCAGTATGTCTTTAGCACCAAGTTGCATGAATATTTGGTGACGGATTCTTGCTAGGTGGGGACCATATTTGGGTGGTTTTAAACAAAAAATACCCTGAGAACTCCCCGAGTGAAGCCAATCTGCTTGTAGACACTTGTTGGACTTCAGTCATCAGGTGCAAATCAGCATAGCATGGACCGCTGGACTTCACTGGGGCACTGGGAATGGCAAGGCTGGTGGGTTTTGTAGGGATGGTGCCTGGAGCCGTGCAGTTGCTTCCTCCTAATGATCCCCGTGGAAAATAATATGACCCAAGATACTTACCTGGTGAAAAAGGCACTCCGCATCATCCCCCGTGGCTGTGGTCTAGTCTGTTCAGGCTTCTCTGCCCCTGGGAGCCTTTCCCACAATACTACTAGTATTTACAAATGATTTTCTTCTTCTGGAAAATAGTTTCAGGCTGAATATTAGGAAAAACTTCTTTACAACGAGGGTGTCCAGGTTGTGGAGCAAGCTCCCCGCAGAGGCGGTGCAATCGTCTCCCCTAGAGGAGGCTGGACGGTCGCCTCGCTGGGGTCGTCTGACCCCAGATGAATTTCCTGCTCATGCCGGGGCTGGACTCGACGGTCCTTCGGGGTCCCTTCCAGCCCTAGGATTCGATGATTTTTGTGGGGGAAGGTGGGGAGGGGAATCTGCTGTCACTTCCTGTTAAAATGTTGACTTTTCATTTAAAAACTCACGGAAAGATGAGAATTTTGATCCAAAGACTACTGAAAATTATCCTTTATCCTCCTGCTTTTGGCCAAAAACCTGTTGGTTTTCTGGTTTTCAGATGAAAAATGTCAATTTATTTTTTTTCCTGGGAAAGCAGTGCCAGTTTCGCGAGAGAGAGCGAGACTCCCCTGGCGGCAGAGGTTTCCAGTCTGTCCCAGTCAAGCTCCACCATGTTTCCTGGCTGGTTTCATGCAGCCCAGCTCTGAAGTCTTTCCCCCTTGGGGTGGTTCCTGGCTGGTACCCCAACGCCACCCCCAGCTGACTTCCCCTAGCTGTACAGAGACCCCACACACTTATCCCTCACTTTATCTTCCCTAGAAGACACCGGTGCCAAATTTGTCCATGGTCGCTGTTGGAACCGGTGCCGTTACTCCCAAGGAGCAGAATTTGGCATGTGCCGTACACGGGACGATGCCGAGATCTGCTGTCGGGACCTGCGCTTGGCTTCTCCACACACCTGTTTGGGCCCCATCGGTTTCTGACTCTCCAAATGACTCCACCTCTCCCTAGCACCTGCCCTGCTCTCCTCTCGGGGACGGGGACGCCGTGTTAAAGGTTGGATGTGGGGGGAAAAAAAGCCATCAGCAAACACTCATTTGCAGATTTCTAACAAGGTGGCTTGACTGCTTTCTAATCCGTGGCTTCCTCAGGTGCCGCGCTGTCGCGAGGATCAAGGCGGGGGAGTGGGAAGGGGGGTTTTCGATTCAAGGTCTGCTCACTGCTTGAGCGATCAACATCATTTCCATACTATAATTACATTGCCCAATCCTCTCCTGATTTTACTGCTATCTTGTAAGCCGTCCGGGTTGTGAGTAATTTAAAGCTATATGAGATGTCAGGCTCTGTGAAACAATCACCCCTCAAAGAAATATGGTCTGAGATAATAATTGATAAGTCCCATTAGGCAATGGGGCCCGTTATTTCCTACTTGGCCTCTTCTGAGATGGCCTTGTTGATTCACTTAATGCAGATTTTGTCACTCGGCATCATTGGGAGAACAATACACCCACCCTGGTAGCGGGGGGCCGCGCGCCGAACCTCAGGGCGACAGGCAGGGAAAGGAGGGGGAGCGCGGTGATTTCTTACCGCCGGGCAGAGCAGGGGTAACCGGTGCGACTCGACGCCCTCACTTCCCGGATTCCAATATTTCAGGCTGATTTATGGGTGTGTTTTCACATAAAACATATTATGAGTATTTGTTACCACCTGTATTTGCTCTATTGGCTTAGTCTCAGCAGTCCCTTCCCCTTCTCATCAGCCATCCGGCTACTCTATGAGGCATCTCCACTGATCCCTGTCCCCCGCTCTGCCTTCTGCTCCATGATAGCTGTGCTTCCCGCGGGTGCTGGTTATAGATCTTCCCCAAGAAACCTCTGCTGCTGCTTGCTCCGTCTCCTCCCAGCGTGCTTTCTGCAGCTTTGTCTCTTGACATGGTGGTAGCTGGCACGCTTTCTTTGTCTGAGTGTCATGCCTGCGACTGCGCTACCGCTCCTGTCTGCTCCTCACCGGCACGCCGAGTTGGGGTGGCTTTGTTCACTGCCTGATTGAACCGGTGGAGGCTCTGTCATTGCCTTTGATCCGGAGGATCCTGCTTTGGCGAGGCATGTCAACACTGTCGCCGTCTCCTTTTGCTGCAGTTGTTGTCCCCAGGATCCCCCCGGTTGCAGGAAGAACGCCTGGTACGACAGCGCCGTGGGAGACTTTCATCTTCGATAGCTGCTCTTCACTCCCAAATTTGTTGAGGGATTGAAAAGCTGCTGTTATTTGGGGGAGGGGGTGTCATATAAGTGCTTCTTTATGACCAGCTTTGCCAGGCGGTGCAGACCCAAGAGAAGTGCAGCTGTCAATCCCTTCCAGCGGTTCCTTTCCTACGTAAAAGCCGTCCCGTTTCCCGCCTGCTCCCTCTTGTCCCCGGTTGCTGACACTGAGGACCATGTTCAGCCTTGAACCCACCCTGTCTTCCGAGTTGAGGACCCCGGGCCCACCTGTTTTCTCCTTATTGCTATTTGCAGCAGTAGCACACCCCTGTGCAACGCTGTCTGCAAGGGCACAGCAATCCCATCCACCCCTCCCGACCCCCTTCCGGGGGTTCATCTCTGGCCAGGGGCTTGGGACGCCTGGGTTCTTGCACCGGCCCATGTGTTGACCTTGGGCTGGTCACCTCCCCACTGCCTCGGTTTCCCCATCTGTACAGAGGCGATAATGGTTCTGCCCTGAGTGAAGTCGAGTGATCATAGAAACTTCAGGTGGGACAGGACCTCCAACCCCCTGCTCAGAGCAGGACCATCATCCCAGACAAGATGTTGTCTACCCGGGTCTTCAACACCTCCAAGAATGGAGACTGCACCACCTCTCTGGGGAGCCTGGTCCAGGGCTCCACCGCCCTCCTGGTGAGAGAGGGGGTTTTTCCTAATATCCAACTTAAACCTCCCTTGCTGCAACTTGAGCCCATTGCTCCTTGTCCATCTGCCACCGCTGATGGCAAGCAGCCCCTTGGTGCCAGGCACCACCAGCATCTCCTATGTCCTGGGCTGCTTTCTGCCGTGCCCCAGGTCCTCGTGGCAATGCAAATCACTGCCATGACCACTGACGACAATTTGTGGATCCCAAAGGGAACCCACCGGCTCCCTGCTCAGGGCGTCTGGGGCTTTCGTCCTCCACATCGCGGGTGCCAGGGTCTGCGCGGTGCCTGGGAGGGCTTGGAGCGCTGCTGTAGGTGGGACATTTGGGGACCATACGGCGCTTTGCAGCTCTGCCTTTCCCGGGGCTGCTGTTGTAGCCGCTCTCGAACGCCAAAACCCGCACAGCACACGTTCTTGCTGTCCCCGGATTTTGTGCCGTTCCCTTCATACTTCGTCTCCAGCTTTTTAATGACTGCACCGTTTACACCCCCCCTCTCTTTAAACTTTTTAATTTTTAATTAGGACAGAGAATGTAAACTTAATTTTTTGTTGTCTGTACGATATGAAAGGTCTCGCCCATGACAAGAGAATGAGTGATGAATTATGCAAGCAGCGGGGGGAAGGCTGACTTTTTTGATGTGCTATTTTATAATTGCATGCATAAACTCCTGCATTCCTGAACCCGGCAAACCAGTATTTTACACATTCAGTAACCTTTAAAAAAGGGGGAAAAAAAACAAGGTGACAGCTAATTTATGATCATTTAATAAAAAATAAAATAAAGGCCCCCGTGAAACGCAGACAATTTCTGCCTAAAATGCAGAGAGTTCAAAATAAAACTGTGTCTGGTAATTGGATTTTTTTTTCTTCTTTTCTCCGTTTGGAAATGTGTACCCCAAATTAATGGGAGATCTTGCAGATGTCTCAGCCGCGAGAATAATTTGAAGTCCATGTAGGCTCTTCAAGGCGAGGACTGCCTTGTAGTTATGTTTGCATGCACAGAAACCTTGGTCTATGCTTGCACCTCCTCAGCGCTATTACAATTTTACAAATAAATCAAAATTAACATGATGTGCATTAAATTCATCCTGTTGATCCTAAAGGAAGCTGGGGCTTGGGGATGGGATACGGAGCTTTTCCCTGGCAGGTGACAGAGGTGTCCACAGTAACCCAGTCAGAAAATGGGATTTCCATCCCAAGGGAAATCCTGACTTATTTGGATTCAGAAACAGCGTAGTGGTTTTACCCAAAAGCTTTATTTGGGTAACGTTGAATCACGATGACAGAGCGCGGCGTATGAAATGCGGGGCAATCGGGGCAAGTTTGAAATGAAACCCAAATGAAAGAGAAGCAGGAAGATTGAGCATTGGCATCATCATCTTCAAGCATTGGCCATGAAAGTAGGGCTTGGCTCTCACCAGCTCCCCGTGTGAACGGGAGGAAAGAGCTGCACCAAGCAGCTGCTTCCCTCCCTATGTCCTTGACATGTGAATTCTCCGGCGAGCACACACAGGGCCTGGGTGCAAACAGGAATGAAGCTGGGCAGCTGCCTCCGAAATGGCTTTTCCTGAGCTGCAAACAGATGAAACAAAAGATGCAAAATGGTATGGAAAAAAATGATGCAAAACAGGATGCAAAAAAATGCAAAATGGGATGGGAAAAATGTTGCAAAATGGGATGCAAAAAAAAAAAGCAAAATGGGAATGGAAAAAAAAGGATGCAAAATGGGGTAAAACAAATAAATGATCTGGATGTCAGGCGGCGTAGCAGCGTTTCACTCCCTGGAGCATCACTGACGCCATTCAGCCAAAGGGCAATGCAGCTGACTGCCAAAAGCAGGGATGTGTCATGAGGAAACCTCTAGGCCAACAGTCCTGTCCCCATGTCTGCAAGCCCCACAGCCAGCGGCAACTTTTAACCATAAAAGCTGGCGAGCAGAGTGTGTTCCCTGTTCATCAGGGACAGGTCAACATGGGCCCCCCTGCCGCTCGTCTGCTGCGAGGCATTTGATATCACTGCAAGGCTTAGGTCTTGTCTGCACTGGGAGCTCGGCCACGGCCGGGGCCACTTTTTACCCAAAAAGGCTGGGGCGCAGAGTGTGTTCCCTGTTCATCAGGGACAGGTCAACATGGGCCCCCCTGCCGCTCGTCTGCTGCGAGCCCTGCTGCTGCAAGGCTTAGGTCTTGTCTGCACTGGGAGCTCGGCCATAGCAGCGTGTGCATGTGTACGTGTGCACGCGTGTGAGATGCTCAGGACTGCTATGCAGGGCGGTGGGCCGCTGGAGGCTCTGATAGAAAACCACCAGGTTTCTCCGCATGACAAGATCTTCCAGCACTTGGCAGTGGGAAGACAAAGCCCTGGGGATGCTGTTGGCCTTCCCGAGGCAAGTCAGGGGCTGTTGCGCTGCGGGGAAGAGGGCAGTGGGGCTGCTTCCAGGTTGGTACCTAGTTATTCCTTCCTCGGGGAGGCATCGCATAAGGATCCCAGCAAAGGTGGCCTGCACACCACGCAGCCCGTTGCTGCTCGCTCGCTCCTGTCCAGACACCGGACCCAACCAAGCCCCAGCTGCGTCCTGGTGCCAGCGCTGGAGGGGGAGCGACTGGGTGAAAGCCTTCAGGGCTGACCGCGGAGCGGTCCTTGCAGGGGCCGGCGAGCACGGGGTCTCTTCTGGCCTTGGGGCAGATGCTGCTCGTACCTTGTAATGGTTAGTGCATCCCCGGGATGTGGTATATGTTTTTCCTTTGGGGACTGAGCTGCAGAGATCGTTTCCTACTCACAGCGGGGACAAAGCATCCAGCCCTCCAAGAGCCGGCTGCAGGTACAGTTCGTTCTCCCTCTGATGAAGCCAAATTATCACCGGGTCCTTTGTTTTCACTCCATCTCGCCGAGAGAGGCTGCACGGGGCTAATAAGATTTCACTCAAATGGAAAGAGCAGCTCCTCGAAGGGAGGAGGCTGGGCTGACCTAGCATGTAATGAACCTGGCCAAGATGAGTCCCGCTGCCTCCAGAAATCAGACAGCGCGGGGAGAGCAGGTGGGAAAAGCAGGGAAAATGTCCGGAGGGCCTCCCTTCTCCAAACCCAAAATGCAAGCTATGTTGGCAGATTTAAAAATGGATCGGACCAGCTCTGGAACAGGGTGAATAACCCGCAGCAAATACGTCGTGTGCTCAGTCGCCCCTGTCCCTCTCCGCGGGAGGTCAGGCGTCCGGCCCATTGTCCCGGCTGTGTCTCACGGCCGAGAAGCTGGTGGCGAATATTCAGTGCGATACATGTGGGATTCAATCATGGAGCAGATGCTGTTTATCAACAGGGATGACTACTCGGGGAACATTTGGCGATGCTCGCCCATCCCTGGTACCCACCCCGGGACAGACCGGTGCAGTGGGGAGAGCCGCGAACCCCTGACGTCCCTTTGTGGCCCTGTGGGAAATGCCGCTTTCTTGCTTCCAGCAGAACCACCTTTCTCCCTATGATTTTTTTCGTGCTTTTTATTTCCCTGGTGGGTTTAACTGATATCTTGGAGGCCCGAGTCTAATGTTTGTACGCCGAGGCCCCGCGGAGGCATGGTGCGAACAGGTCACTGCAGCCCTGGTCATCCTCCTCCGCCTGCCACGGTGGGCTGCAGTCAGTCTGCATCAGGGTGCTACGTTTCCTTTGTAGATAGGGACTTTGAAACCATCTGCGGGGAGAATAAAGCAATCATTGACCTAAAAGTGAGCTCCCAGCCTCATAAATACACGTTACAATTATAATTCTGATCTGGCATTGTGAAGTGCACAGAGCTGAGGCTTCCCCAGGGAATAATATCTCTGTCAGTGGAAATTGGGTCTGAGGAGCAAATACTTTGTCCACACAAATCAAGTCTTGCATTACGGTGTTCGCGGCTCCTCTCGGCGCTGCCTCTCCAGTTCTGGAAATCTGCAGAGCATCTTGCTTTGCTTCAGTTTAACTGATGACTTCAAGCTACGCAGCGCTTTAATTTCACACTGACAGGACGTACACAATGTCCCCAGCCTCTTCCCATTGAAATCACCCAACGCAGAGACAGGAGAGCGGGGCCTTCCCCGCCTCGCTGCTGCTAAAATTGCTCATTAGAGACCGCAGGCATGCACTTCTGCACTGCCCGCCTCGCCAGCAAGGGCCCTGATGATGGGTCATTCGTGTCAAGGAAGCAACCCTTTCCATTGCATATGCAAAGGAGCTCATTGCATTGCCCCTGGTCCCCCACACCATGTTTGCATGCTGATGCAGGCTGTGCACGTGCATGCATGTGTGCACATGCCCGAGCCCACCAATGCAGCACGTCATGCAGTGGAGGCTGAGGCGTCACCCGGATGGTACCTCTCTTTTTAAAGCTGAAATGTTCCACGCTGAGCCCAGCGGTGAATTGTATTTTATTGCCCAGCTTGTCTCTTGGCTGTGCAGTCTGATACCCCTGATGCACCACTGCACTGCTAGGTCCCCAGCTGTTCCAATACTGCCAGCCCCAAATGTTCAGCAAATCTGGATCAGCCCCCCAACCAAATCAAGAAAGCACTTACAAATTGCAACAGGTATTTTGTAAAACCATTCTGATGTTTGCAGCTCACAGAGGTCAGGTTGTCCCAGCATTTCTCCAAAAATCCCACAAGCGAGGAGCAGGCTTCTTTGAAAACCATCCGCGCTGGGATGTTCATGTTCACGTGACTCTGGAAGCTGGAGCTTGAAGTCCTGCATTGCAGTGTCCAGCGTGCTGTCCACCCCCCGGGCACCCTGCTGCCAGGGCGGGCGAGCCCCTTCCGACCCCGCTTGCGCTTGCCTTGTCACGTCCTCTGCCCTCCCTCTTCCCCCTGCAGTTCGGGTTGTAAATCTGCGAGCGGTAATTAATTTATAATTGGGTTCCCCGCACCAGCCCCTCGCTTGCGCGGAGATGATGTCGGATAATCTCCGTTTGTCAAAATATGCCTGTCTCTTTTCAAAGCTGGAGGGAAACGCTGCACCGCTGCAGGCGCCGCGGTGTTACCCAGAAAGACGGCACGAGCTTCTGCCATAGAGGAGTCCAATCCGCAGCATGAGGGACTGGCCAAAATCCTCAAAACATTGTTTTTCCCCTTCAGCCTCAAGCATTTCTAATTATCGCCCTTGCCCCAGTCACCCCAGCAAGGCAGGGGTGCTGGAGAGCGGGCACCAGCTAGTTGTGCCTCCGTGGACTTGCACTTCATGCCTTTTTTTGCTTGCTACCCCCAGCCCCTTGGAGCCTCTGCACTGAGACCAGCTGGTGCCACCAGCTCATGACACCAGTGCCTCGCTGCTCCAGGGCACAATCCTCCCCTCGGTGCCCGCAAGCAGCAAAGGGCAGTGGAGTCTGGCCCACGAAGGAAGCCAGGGCCTGGACTCTACACGGGATGGATGCAAACCTCGAGCTACTTGTAGACATCCCGGTGCAGGAAAAGAGTCTGGGGGGAGGGTTTCCTGATAATCCCATGACTGTGATTGCAAATGATGTACTCAGTTCTCCTTCTCACGAGAGCACCAGAGCTGCCGTGGACGGGGTCAGGCCCCCGGTCCGCCTCGCCCACTCCCCGGTGTCGCACGGGGGCAGAGAGCAGAGGTTGGAAGGGAGAGCGACCGGGTCTGCGCAGGGTTTCCACCCCCGTTTCTTGCAACCTCCAGCATCAAAGGTCCAAGCAGGTCTGATTCAAAGGCAGTGCCCCTCACATCTCTGCTCCATATCTAGTGATGCCCCTGCCCTCCAAAACCCCTCCAATCCCCTTTTTGGGGAAAGCACCCCAAAGGGAAAGCACCCACGTGACTGTCAGAAATGCCCGCCTGACTGTCTCCATGCTTGGCTCTGTTTGCTGGGATGGGTAAATGAGAGGTGCTGCAAAAAATGCCTCTGCATGGGTTTGCAGTGTGAGAAGCCTTACTATTTCCCCTGAGGAGGAAAGGCACAGGTATGCCACGGCTGTACTGTTATCTTACGTTGCACCCGCTATCCGTTACGGTCCAGCTCGGAGCCGGGGGTGGCGAGGGAAAGACGAGAGGGTTACTTGGTTTCAATGCAACCAGGGACCCTGAATCCCAAACCCCAAAGAGTCAACCCTACAGAGAAACCCTTTGCTTTCCAGAAAGGGCTCAGCTGGGACAGGAGCAGCGGTCTCACCTACTCCAGATGGAGGAGGCTTGTGCACGTGCGCCATGCCCGGCGCTCCTTATGCCTTCGACCGCTGGCCATTGCATGGGTTTTTAATGATGCTGGGAAGAGCAGGAGAAAGGTGGACGTGCAGGGAGCATCGCTGCTTGGAAATGCCCATGAGGACAGGTTGGGGCGGGTTTGGGTTTCTAAGGAAATGACTCCCGAAGAATGTTTTGGTGGAAAGCCCCTCCGTTAGGCCTTCCCCTTTTCCAGCCAGTTCTCAAGTTCAAGGTGGGACATGCTTGGGGGCCTTCCTCGACGGCAACTTGAGCTTCCCCAAGTGCCTGCAGCGCGCGGGTCTATGCGC
>NW_005841833.1:6293238-6307278 GCF_000455745.1 Alligator sinensis | reverse complement strand
TGCACAGAAAGCCCTGGCATTTGGTCTGCCTTGGAAGCATCACCTGGCACGGCCCAGCGTCTGCAGCAGAGCCGAATGAAATAATAACTAATCCCTGTAGGAAGTGCTTAAAGCCATATTTAATACGGACGCGGACTGTAACCTGCTTGCCGTTTAATTGGCTCAAAACTAAACAAGCAATAGATATCCAATTATGCGACTGTATACAGAGTGTCCTCTGTCCTGCCGTAGCTCAGAGGCTCGGGGAAGCATTTAACTGCTAATAAACAAGGTGCTTGGTTTAATTTGAAAGGTTATTGCAATTTAATATGACTTGATGGCGGCCAGCGCTCACACAGCGAGTTGCTAATGTCATTACCATACAAAAGCAGGCTATGCCGTGTGCGAGGTGCTTGGTCAGTGTGCAGCAGAAAGAGGAGCATTGGCAGCCTGGGAAATGGAGTGAAGTCTGCTTGGGGCCATGCCAGCAGATACTTATGCCTCCCAAAGCCTACTGGACCTCACCGTCCACTGCAAATGGGTTGCACCTAGTCCTGGGCATCTGGTTTTATCCTGTCGTTGCCCATGAAATGAGCTTTCTGACAAAAATGAAGACGGGGCATGATCGATCAGGTGCTGGCATCCAAATGATATCCAGCAGGCCTCTCCAGGGCATTTCTGATGCAGCATTGCAGGGGTATTCCTGGGTGACCGGGGTCACACAACTGCCCTGACCACCAGTGACTGGACATTGCACCAGGAGACTGCGGCTGGGTCTATGCTAGCAACTTGGATGGGCCCACTAAAGCCAGGCAGGATGCGAGCTTTCCTGATGCTGGCAAAAGCCATGGTGGAGAGGCGGGTGGATTGGCACGAGTTGTCTCATTCAGGGACACTGGCAAAAGCCCTCTCTTGGCAGCACGAGGAGGAGGGCTTGCTGGGATCACTGCATCTCTGCCAGCAAACCTTGCCGACTGTGGACTGGGCCCAAGTCAGATCCCCGCTGCTTCCATTCGCTGCCTTATGCTGGTGTTTCACCAGCGAATGCAGCCCTTTGTTTCCAAAGACTTCCCTTAGGGGCTGGGCTGTCAGAGCTGCAAGCATGGACCGTGCTCCCTTCATTGCCTTTCCTCTGGATCTGGCTAGCCCGATTTTTCCCAGACACCAGAGATGCCCCGCTGCACTTAGCAGTTCCCTGTTGCAACGAGTGACGTCTCTCTCTCCCTGCGTGAGGGCTCTGCAGAGCACCCATCCGAGGGGTTTGCACAATTTATTTCCCACTAACGTCCTATACGAATGACTAATGAGGGCTGTGGGTGCATCCCAGAACTGGGGGCATTTCACTTGTGAGCCCAAATATCACTCACGCATGCTGCAAAGGAACTGAGCTTCCCCCACAGGCTTTCCAGAGTCGATGGGTTGGCTTTACTCTGCTTGCCAAGGTTGACTTTAGGTTATTCAAGCGCAAAGCAGACCGTGAGGAGCTCTGGAAGGACACAGGAAGCTGTGCAAATAAGCAGCCCAAATGCAGATGAGACACATTATTGACCTAATCACGGTAACGTCTAATGGATGGACTAATCTGAGCTGCTTGTGATCCTTAGTGGTGGTCGAGCCTCCCCAGGACAGCATGTTCTCTCCTATCGCCTATCTCAGAAAAGATTTAGCACAGGCCCGAGTGGTCAGAGGATGATGGGCGCACATGATTAAGACGCCTGGAAAGACTTTCCTCATAAGGAGAGACAAAAGGAGACAGACCGTCTCGTTAAAGGAGGAGAGAAGAAACTAGGGAACGTTAGAGAGTCCTTGCATGGCTTTTCCTTATAATAGCAGAGCAAGGGCCTCGTGCATGCAAAGCAACACGTGTGAAAGTTTCACAGTGAAACAGTAAAAAAAAGAAATGATTTTCTCTGCAGCCCGTAACCGGCCTGTGGACCTCACTGCCACAAGATAGCATTGCAACCACGAGCTTCAGGAAACGATTGGACGGTTTCATATCCATTCTTCTAGGCCACAAAACCCCATGTTTCAGGACACGACGGGACAGAGGACAAACGATCCCTTGTGCATAGTTGGTCTAATAAAAGCTATCACGTCTTCCCAAAGAACCTGCGCGGCTGCAACCAACAACCTTGTGCATGCTATTTAACTTGGTCTAATAAAAGATATCCGGTTCACCCAGAAAGCCTTGTCAGCCTTTGTCCTTAGACCAACACAACTACAACCTACACCCCTGTCACCTTGTGCCCTGTGTCCGTAGACCAACACAACTACAACCTACACCCCTGTCACCTTGTGCCCTGTGTCCTTAGACCAACACAACTACAACCTACACCCCTGTCACCTTGTGCCCTGTGTCCTTAGACCAACACAACTACAACCTACACCCCTATAACCTTGTGCCCTGTGTCCTTAGACCAACACAACTACAACCTACACCCCTGTCACCTTGTGCCCTGTGTCCTAAGACCAATACAACTACAACCTACACCCCTATAACCTTGTGCCCTGTGTCCTTAGACCAACACAACTACAACCTACACCGCTATAACCTTGTGCCCTGTGTCCTTAGACCAACACAACTACAACCTACACCCCTATAACCTTGTGCCCTGTGTCCTTAGACCAACACAACTACAACCTACACCCCTGTCACCTTGTGCCCTGTGTCCTTAGACCAACACAACTACAACCTACACCCCTGTCACCTTGTGCCCTGTGTCCTTAGACCAACACAACTACAACCTACACCCCTATAACCTTGTGCCCTGTGTCCTTAGACCAACACAACTACAACCTACACCCCTGTCACCTTGTGCCCTGTGTCCTTAGACCAACACAACTACAACCTACACCCCTATAACCTTGTGCCCTGTGTCCTTAGACCAACACAACTACAACCTACACCCCTGTCACCTTGTGCCCTGTGTCCTTAGACCAACACAACTACAACCTACACCCCTATAACCTTGTGCCCTGTGTCCTTAGACCAACACAACTATAACCTACACCCCTGTAACCTGGTGAATGGGGTGTTTCACAGCCGTCCATGATGGCACCTTCCCCAGAGGCCTCTGCTTATGGCCACTGGCAAAGACTGGACCCGACAGACATGGTTTGCCCAGGCCTGTGCCCCTGTTCCTCACCCTACCCCGGAGGACTTGGAGCAGCTTTTGTTGCTGGCGGGTCTGTAAGTGGGGACGTAAGACGTCCTCTCTCCAATTAACGAGCCTGATGAGAAGGCCACGGAAGCCAACAGCAAGACCCCGGCTCAACACGGCTCGCGCCCAGAGACCCGGAGGCACCGGCGGGCTGCAAGAACCCGGCGCATTGTTTCTTTCCGGGAGTAGCGAGAGCTAGGAAAACAAACAAGTCTAACTAAATGCTTTGGCAATTATACAGACAAACAAATCACTTTTCCAAATTGCTTCTTTGGGGAATTACAGCTCCTGGAAATGAAACACAAACAGATTATTAAAAAAGAGCTTCCCGTTGGGAGAGAAACAGTATTTACAATAGAAGATGTGCCTAGCTGGACCTCTAATTGCTGTTCATTATCTCATATTGATTTAATTAGTTGCTGCTCTCAGGTCTAAATTGCCTGCTGTCCTCAGCAGGGATTTAGGAACTGGGGTGTTTGAACTGACCTCGCGGGGTAGCGAGACGCACTGCCCCCCTTGCACGCAATGCCGGGGTCACCTAATGGGGTGCCGTTAATGTGGCTGTTTGGAGGTGGGCAAGGACGGTGGAACATCCTCGTGGGCTTCTCCCTTCTGTTTAATCTGTGGTGGCTGTGAAGAGCTAATTAGCTGAAGTAATTAGAGAGAGTGTCTTCATAAGGCAGAATTAGAGTGTCTTTGTGAAAGCATAGTAAGATATATCATCTGGGCTGCCTGCAAGAGTGGGAGGTCACTTGGAAAGCAGAAACTCTGTGAGATGCAGAGAGAGAGATAATCTTCTGGGACTGCACCACCCTCCCTGCCCCTGCTCCCGTGAGCCACATTGGGAATGAAAAATCCCACCCCAACCCACAGCCTCACCTGAGCAGGCCTCTACCGCAACCCAACCCAACCCAACACAAGCTGAAAGCCCGGCGGGCTCTTAACATTTTGGTGTAGTGGCCCTCAGGGACCAATTGTTTTGCAGATTCCTGCTTTATAATTGCAAGTGATTAATGAGGGAGCTGGCAATCGTGCTTAAGAAGATCACTAATTGCTTCTTGAAGATAATCATGTCCAAGCAGCCTGACGAGTTGTTCTGCGCACGGCATTTGGCACCAGCCGAATTCGTGAGCCTCCCCTCGCTACAGCGCGCCGGTCCCCCCGGGACGATCACGGTTTGAAGGGGGGCCTGGCTGCTTCACGTGCCTGCCAGAAGATAAGTTGGCTTTCCCTGAGGGGCTCTCGCTGCCTCCTCTGCTCTCTGCCCAGAGAGCCATCACCTCTGGGACTTGGCATCATCTGAGCATCTTCAAGCACCTCCATCAGGAAAAAGAGGAAAGATCAACTAGCAAAACAGCTTGTGTTTCCCCTCCCTAATGGGACAGGAGAATATTTTTGCACCCTGACAATTCAGTTTGTGGGTTCAAGACCTGAAGAGCCAGTGGTTTCTTTGTGGTGCCGAAACATTGCAGCAATGGGCATAACAGGTGGTCCCTTCACCTCATCCAGGGGGCTTGGGCATGCATCCTCCTTTGGGTCTCTTCTGTTGTTCCTCTGGGGTCTATGAACCATCTGATCGGCATGGACTGGTCTCTCCTTGCATGGTGCAAAGGACAGTCAGGGGGTCATAAAGCTCTGTAAAGCCTAGAGCAAAGGAAATCTCACCCCTCTCCATGCACGCCATCGCTCTTCAAAGACTCTCTGTGCTCAGGACGTGCACACCGATCAGCGATATTGGCTCTCAGTGCTCCTGCCTGTTTGTGTAGCAAAAGGGTCATGGAAATGTTGGGCTTTGAATAAGTGACCCTGGCCTTGCACAAGCTGAGTAACACCGGTTTGGAGAAGCAGAGGTCACGGGGAGAATCCCTTTAGCAGCAAGGTGTCCCGCGCTGCATGCGCCGCGCGCTGGACCCGGACGCGAACGAGATCTGAAGAAATTGGAGATGCAGCATCTGCTAAAAAATGATCCTGTGTGCATCGAATCAGTATTCCACAGGCCGCTCTGGATTCAATACATCAAAGGCTGAAGGATCATACCACCCTATTAGCTACAAACTTTAATTTCCCTTCGGGGCTGGTGTGTTACAATGGAACTACAGCAGCAATTACAACTTTTCCTCTGCTGACAACCTGTTTGGATCAATAATGTCCTCCACGTCTGGAAACAAGATGGGCTCCATCAGCCAAACAAGCAAAACAACCAGCCCCACGATTCTCCTCCAAGGAGCCTGCCGGCGGGACTTCGGCACCGTCTGAGCCTGTCCCCCGCCCCGGGGTAGCGCAGTTACAGACACGGCCTTCTTGGGACCGCTCCAGACGTCTGGACAGGGTGTTGGGTCCCGAACACAGTGTGCATTTTGCACTTGGATTATTCTTGGAAGAAGCCCACGTTTTCACCGAAGCTCGGGGGCTTGTGTCCTGCTCTCCGGAAGGAGGGACCAACAGATCTTTGGAAGGAAATATTTCAATACTTCTGCTGGGCAGGGGAAAAATATCCGAAGGTTGCTAAGGCTGATACACGTGTTTGTGCGTGTGCCACCGAATGTCTTCTTAAATGCTATGGAGAGCGAGCAACCGGATTCTCATCGTTATCATCGTGAGCTCTTTGCAACAATAATTAATGATGCAACGGGTGCAGGCTCCCACTAGTCAGGCCCCTGCCTGGGTCAGAAGCTGCGGAGAGCGGGGTTCCCCTGAGCTCTGGGGCAGTTTTACACTACATCTCCACCTGTGTGGCACACATGCACACACACACATGCATGCACACACGTGCATGCATGCACGCGCATAGTGCGGCGGTGCCATTTTCAGGGGACACGGGGGAACATGATGCTTTAGTTGTCCCTGCTGTATTGCCAGAGATGTGAAACCCCTGGAGCATGCCATGAAGGGAATGGGAGAGGGGGCAAGCAGAGCCCGATTGCTTCCAAAGCAAGTGTCTAAAAGCTCCTGGAGAAGTAAAGGCTTGGCTTGCTCTGAGGGGTGTCGGAGAGCTCAGGACAGAGAAACCAGCCAGAAGAGAGAGACATCTCCCTCTGGAGCCTGCCTTAAACAGAAAGCCCCAGTCTCAGAGTCCTCCCGGTTGCTTCCCTGGGGTCTGCTCACTTGCTTTTCACGTGCCCCCTGAGAGCAGGCGTGCACTGACATGCCAACGTCTTCCCCTCATCCCAAAATTAGCCTGACACGCAGACGTGAGCACACATGCGTGCACCTGCCCAAACACATAGACTCATTGAAAATGAGGGTTGGGAGGGACCTTCGGAGGTCCCATCCAGTCCAACCCCTGCTCCAAACAAGACCAGCCCCAACTACAGCATCGCAGCCAAGGTTTTGTCCAGCCAGGGTGGAGATGCCACCACCTTTATAGGTAACCCAGTCCAGGGTTTTACTGCCCTTCTGGTGAGAGGGTATCAACACCGCTTCTTCCAGCCGTGCGTTCGGCTAGCTGAGCCAAGCCCAGGGCAGGGCACCCTGGCCACCTGGGGAAGGCATTCCCAAGTTGGTTTTTCCACCAGCTTCCTGAGGGATTTGTCACACCATTTTAAGTCTCCTTGTGTGCAGCATCAGCTCTTTATTATGCACTCCTGTAGTATAGACACACCAGAGCAGCAACGCGACACTCTTCCCGGGTATGCCCCATCCCTTTGGAGGGCCTAAGTACCCACATCTTCTCGTATGTAGGCACCTAGACACTTCTGTGCTATGCACGTCACCCTTCCCATGAGATAGATGAGTTGAAGTTAGGAGCAAAGTTTTCCTGTACTTAGTACAGTGCCTGGGTTACTCTGTTCCTTGTCCGTGGCATGGAGCCAGGGCGCATAAAGAAATGGTAATAAATCTATTCACTGAACTAGAGCTGACTTGGGAACTGAAGAGAAGAAAAATCAAACAGGAGTGAGTGTGGTCTCTGCACCTAAGACAGATGGCTTGGTGGGGCCATAAAAAAAGTGGTACCTTACTTGTGGGAGGAACGGGATGCAGTTATTATGATCCTTGCATGAATAAGAGCAGAGCAGCTCCCTGCAATCACCTCCTCATCTCTAAGATGGTTGGACACCTGTCTTGCAGTGGGCAAGGGCCATGATTTAAGTCGGGTGTTTGAGATGTTTTAATGTAGCAGATGGACTGCACCTACTGGAAGCGTTTGAGCTTTTAGTGCTGGCGTGCTCCACGGGCCCGTGTGCCAGGAAAGGCAAGAGTGGGGGACAGCCCTGCTACTCTCGCAGCTCCAGGTGATGGCTGGGAAACTGCAGGGTTGAGCCTATAAAGTTTATAAAAACGCAAAGTGTGCCACACTGCAGGATGGGAGAAGCCAGTGCAATGGCTTTGAAAGAACAGATGTGCAACGTATGGGTCCCTAGGCCACCTCCTTGGGACCGAGTACTCCTCCTGACGGTGCAATAGGGAAAAGGCTCGTGGCTTGGCTTGCTTTGCACCTGAGCCCATCAGTGAGCACATCCAACAGGCATGGTAGGGAGGTCACTCATTGCCCTGGCCACAGAAACGGTGCCTTGCAAGCAGATATGCACAGAAAGGCGTTTCCAAGTGCATGGTCACAGGCACACACACATCCAGGAGCTGCTTGTGCCCAGGCAGGGCCAGGGGTCCCATGCAATACCAGTCAGGACAGCCGCCTGGAAGAGCTCAGAGCAGCTACGTTTGCAAAGGCTGCAGCTCAAGAAGCAGGCACAGAGCAGCCTCGGCCACCAAGTGCATCTGAGAAAGAGCCAGCCCTTGGCCAACGGTGAGCCAGGTACTACTACTGCTTTTGTATGACATTTTAAGGTGACAACATTCATAGCTTAATATCCAAATCTGATAACCATTCACCTGCCTCCGGGGTAGCTGCATGGATCGCCATTAAATGATCTAACTGGGCAATCGTTCACAATGTGCTGCACCGTCTGACATTGCAACCCAGATTCTCTCTGATTCTCCATTTATAGAGCAGTGTCCACATGAAGCGTCTGGATGCAACTCAGAGAGGGAGGACCAAATCTTTCTCAGTAGGTCCATTCCTGGCTGGGGGATTGGAGGGTCGCTGATGATGTATTTCTGCAGGAGGTTGGTACCTGCCCAGGCTTCCCTCCATCATTTTTCGGTGCTCTTGTTATCATCATACAGCATCTTGGTGGTGTATTTCCAGAAGGGTTTTGTAGTGATCCAGGTGACCTTCCATGAGCATGATGATACAGGCGTGCTTCATCCAGCAAAGCGTGCGACCGTGATGGTCTGGAGCTTCGTTTCTCCTCCACGAGGGCTCGGCTTCCCGGCTTCCATCGCCGGCTCCTCCGGGAAAGCCCAGCTCTTCTTGCCACGCCGTGTTTACCTGCTGCAAGTGCCGGCGTCAGCGCCCGTCTATTCATCACGAATTCCTGTCGCTTGAAGTTCCCGGTGTAATCTGCCGTGTTGAACAAATTCCTGCTTTGAAATACAGATGCTCCTCATCCCATAAGCATGTCTTTGTTACCTGTCATGTAATGTTATGTACTGCTCCGGGAACTGACAGTGAAGCCATATTTCCCTGCTCTCGATTCTTTCTGGCAGCTCGGGTTGTTTCTCACAGAAACTGATCCATTGTGTTGCAAGTAATGAATATCACACCACTGGGCCTTCTTTAATCAATCCCTTTTCTCCGTCCCTCTTTGAAATGGGCCTGCTATTTCTCCAGCGTTCAAGCTGCATGGGTATTTACAGCGCAAGGAAGCAAACCTTTCTGCTGCTAAATGTCAAAGTGCTGAGAAGGAGCGGTAGGGATTTAATGCGCCCGAACGCAGGAAGCGGAGAGGACCGGGACCTCCTGGTCTCTGGGCCTGGCTTTCACAGAGCTGCACAGGGTGGTGTCCTTGCATTATTGCATGGTTTTTTTCTATTAGCAGCTAGCAGGGACCAGAGCCACCTGTCAGAGATGCACCCTAACCCCAAGACAAGCCAGGCTGAGATTGTCGGGGAAGATGTAACTTAAGTGATGCTTTATAGATGGCTTTACAGAGGTGTGGAGAGTTTAAATGACTTGGGGAAGGCCATACAGAAAGTCTGAGCCCAAATCTACAAACTGAGTCTGGAACACTGCCTGTGTCTTACCCACAAGCCTATTCCTCGGGAGAAAGCCTTTTCTTTGATACGCCTCTAGCAAACCATTGTCTGGAGCTGCCTAGCCTGGTACTCGCTGGCCCAACACAATTAACATATTGCAGTAATCAAGGTTTGACCATTAATTGGAAGTCTCCAGGCCTGGGCTAGAATTGCAGGTTTCTGGGAGAGTCTTGTCAAGGCCCTGAGCGTGATGGTGCCGTTATGAACAGCAACACAGACACGATATAAAGCAATGTTAATCATCACGGGTGCATAGACCTAAGGCTGTCCTGCATGCACAGTCTAGTTGTCCAAAAGCCAAATCAGTCGCTGCCCTCACTCCAAGGGAAGTTATCTTAGGTGGCAGCATGTTGGGACGGCCACCCTGGGAAGTGGCTTTCCTTTACGGACACCCTGCAAAGCAGGTGTCTTGCTCTTCCATTACAAAGGGCCACGGAGCTGCAGTATAGTGTGGACAGAGCTGAAAAGAAACGCTAGCAAATAGGGACATAGGATGTGCCATGCTGGGTCCAGCCAGCGCAGCACAGTGACTTGACTCTCACCATGGCTAGCTGCAGATGCTTTAGAGGGCTGCATCACACCAAATGCCCCGATTAGCAAGGTGCCTAAGTGTGTGCTTAATGAGCAAATCAAAAGAGGGGTTAAAGTGTTGGAAGTGAGGCACACTGACTCTAAGGGTGCTCACACATAGGACCAACCTACCTAAAGAAGTGGTGGGATCTCCACCCCTGGAAATATTCAAGAGCAGGTTCAAGAGGCACTTGGCTGGGCTGGGTTAGTCAGGAATAATCCTGCCTGGGCTAGATGTGACCTTGTGAAGTCCCGTCCTGCTCCTGAAGGCCAGGCAGAAGTATGCTGCTTCTTTTTCGATGTAGATACAGAACAGCAACTATAATTTTACATTTAGGTGGTTGGACCAGACATTTGCATCAGGAGCAGCAGAGTGTATCGCTGTGATCCCCCCTTCATATTTGTGGATCGGGCATTGAGTCCTTATGGTCTGTTCCGGGTGACCACAGTCGCACACCAGAGAGTTTAATTTTCCACTGGTGCATCAAGTATCTTGCATCTCCCATGGTTTGTGAGGATACAGGTTAGAGTTGCCCATGAGCGGAATGACCTTGGAATGACCTTCTGCATTGGATCTATCACAAGATGTTTATTTAGGACTCAGTGTATCTACACGTGCATTAATGTGCTTTAGTTAATGCACATTAAATCTAGTCCCTCCATTGTAAGGTACTAGGAAACTGTGCATAAGCCTCTCTTAATGCACATTAATGAAAGAGCAGTTTTTAGTGACGCTTTAATGTGCATTAGCCTATTTTAATGCACATTAACTAATGTGCATTATTTATGCACCTTCTGCATTGGAATGACCTTGGAATGACCTTCTGCATTGGATCTATCACAGGATGTTTATTTAGGACTCAGTGTATCTACACGTGCATTAATGTGCTTTAGTTAATACACAATCTAGTACCTCCATTGTGAGGTACTAGGAAAATGTGCATTAGCCTCTCTTAATGCACATTAATGAAAGAGCACAGTTTTTAGTGATGCTTTAATGTGCATTAGCCTGTCTTAATGCTCATTAACTAAAGAGCACATTTTTAAGTGATGCTTTAATGCGCATTAAAATAAGCTAATGCATATTAAAGCGCACATGTAGATGCACCCAACTATGTTACTGAGTCTAAGCGATGGCTTGCTAGCATTTCTTTTTTGTCTTGCCAGATTGAGGCTTTGGTAGGTTTCCTAAATACTCTTCTCTTTACACTCATCCCCATTCCTGACACAACTCTGCAATTATCATTTCTCCACAGGCCGGAGGAAATTCGGAGAGGTCTCCTTAAACCAGGCTCGGCACGCTACCTGCCTGCTGCTCAGGGACGAAAGAGGATGGCATTAGCTTAGCTTTCAGGGGCTGCTTGGAGGTTTTAGACAACCGTAGAGTCTCATTTGATGTTTTCTTCTCTCCAGGTGTCAAGAATGCTTTGCTGGATATAAAGTGTTTGTCAGGAGAATATCTGGTGCTTTCCTAGTTACAGAAACTGTTTGCCAGCACGCTCAGAAACGGAGATGGAGAAGCCAACTAAATGTCAGCTAGTAACCTGTGGGGAATTTGAACTTTTCCAGAGCAGGCTTCATGCTTCAGAGCTACTCAGAAACACATTGATCATGTTTGTGTTGATGAACATGCTGCGGTTTTGGTACAGAACGTTCTGTTTGAGCCAGGATTCATATGTTGCTTTGGAAATGCACAGTTTGAGCGGGGACAAACATTGCTCTGATGTATCCTGCAGTCTGGCGGGGGGGTGGATGTGGTTCACTGAGTCAGAGGCAGCAAAAGGGCAAAAAAACCAAACCACCCTGGTGGCTTCGGTCTCAGAGACGCACGGGGAAAGCACCACCATGCTTCTGGAGCTGCTCCAGGTATGCGCTTGCGTTCATACAAGGTTTGCTTCCAGCATCTTATGTGTTTCCAAACTCCTCTGCAAGAGGCAGCGTATAGATGCGTAGCAAAACCCATGAGCTGACAAGCCAGGACTACACGTGGGCTGGGAAAAATGCACTTGTCTCTATAGGAAAATGTGTTCATCCTGTTTATGTGTTGGACCCGTTATAAAAACCACGCACTTGCTGTATGAGTCACGCTGATCATCCCTTTTATTGCCTATCCCAGCTTAATTGCAATGCAATGGAGTGCATCATTTGGATGCATTGGTCTCTGAGGGGAGTTTCATGTTCGCTGCAAACCTCAGACCTGGAGGTACAAGGGGCACGGCGAAGGACTCTCTGCAGGTGCCAGACAGACAGCGTGCCACGCACCTCCTGGGCAGGAGGACCCGTGCAAACAGCAGGATCCGGACCGTGGGCCTGCCAAGACGCTGTTTGTTCCAGCGAAAGCAAAGCCCTCTCGACCCCCAGCACTTCCTACATTGCAAATAAACTCACAGGTCAACATTTGGGCCTCGGTGAAGCCAGGGGCTGCTTTGCTCAGGATTTTACCCCCAGAGGGGTGCAGTCTCAGGGCACCTCTCTGTTGCTGCTGCTGCTGCGATGGCTGCTCGTGTAGACAGACCCAGGGTAGCGCTGAATGAGCTGGGCCAGGCACTGTAACAGCACAGAGCTCAGCACCGGCACACGGCCCTGCTGAGCTTTGCCCCAAGCCTGGGGCTCGGTGCTGCTGGCGAGGTCAGGTCCAGCAAAAACAAGTGAAAGAACCAGGCCAAGCTCCAAGTTGGCCCACAGCTCCCGTGCGGGTTGTGTGGGTTCAGACCCGAGGACCCCCCAGCACGCTACTGCAGCCCAAGGAGTTTCATTCTTGCCCGCGATGCTTCTTCTTCCCTTCCAAGCAAAATAATCAACCGGCTCCATAACTGTTAGTTATTAGCCCTTCCCCAGCAGCCGGTCCGGGGAGGGACCTTGGGTAGCCGATGTGACAGCACCTCTCTAGCTGCAAGCTTTCTTGTGACTTTGTTCACAGAGTATGGGGAAAACTGCCCCGGGTTTTATTTTCAAATAGATGCCGCCAAAATCTCCAGTCTCCATGGGGCACCCTCGCATATCCAGAAGCAACACCTGCACCTGAATTACCTCCTTCCTTAAGGACCTCACTTGTTCGCTGACCCGCGGCCATGGGGTGACTGTGGCTGCCCCACAAGCATCCCCCCCAGCTGTCTTGTATAGGGAGGGCCTGCTCCAAAGCACATCTGGGCACTGGTATCTGTGACAGGCATCGCACCCTGGCGTGTGGCTTTGTGACCGCTCGGGCAATAGGCAGTGCAAGGCAAAACCCTGCCACCCCTACAAAACTAGCGATGGAGTTGGCTTGCAGTCGGGATTTCCCTATTGCTTCTGCAGAGGTAAGACGTGACCTGAGAGGGGAAGGTTTTCCAGGTGCCTTCGTTTCTCTGAACATTTCCGTTTGCGCTCCCTCGGAGCTGAGCTAGGTAATGACGAGGGAAGACTCCCACGTATTATCTGAGCATATTCACATCCCAGCAAAAGCCTGATGCTTGCACACCCTGCGGTCAGCAATGCCTCTGCAGGGATGTTCTCCTTGGATGCAATGCACACCGGGAGAGGCCGGGCAGGCACTTGCTCCCGGGCTGCATCGCAGCCAGCAGCTTGCTTTGCCCCCCGGGAAACGGCGAAGGGATCAACTTTCTCAAAGTTGAAGAGATAAAGTTTTACTGCAGTAAATGACTCTGTTTTATCACGGCCATAAAAGCCCCTTAGAAGTTTGTCAGCGGCCTGCTAATCCTGCCTCCGCTTAGACCGATAAATCCAATCCCAGGCGCTGCTTCCCTGTGGGTCACTGTTGCTTAATGACTGAAGTCCGCAGGTGCCCGTCCTCATGAATAAACAATTGTTTAGTGAATAAAACAAATCAACCTATTAAACACCCTTTACCGCTTAAAAAAGTTTTAACCGTTATGCAAATAGGCCTGTTAAATAAAGAATATTCCTAGGTAAAATAATTATGCAGAGCCGTTTCCCCTCTGCATAAGGTGCCAAAAATTATCTCAATGATGCCAATTATCTGCTTGTTAGCACTGACATTATCATAGTCATTACACAGAACGGGTGCAGTTTATGTAAGATCTACACTGTGTTCCATTGTAATTTTTTTTCCCTCTATTTACAACTCTGTATAATAAATGTCATTTTTCAAATGTTAAGGTATTTGGTATTTAATCTATCATTACGGCTCGGAATATGTCTAGCCCTAATAGGGAGCCTGGTTTTAACACCCTGAGGCATAACGAGAAGAAAGAAACATCAAATCACATTTTTG
>NW_005841833.1:6232237-6293207 GCF_000455745.1 Alligator sinensis | reverse complement strand
AGGTCGAGTTGTGGGTGGGGGGGGGGGGGGGGGGGGATGTAAGGAGGGACGCGGTTAGGCACAAAACCCATGTCAGAGCAGGAAAACAGGCTGGAATCGCCCCGAGATTGTCTTGCGGGGTGCAGCGAGCAGGACACAGGGTTTCCCGGCCCGGGTGCACCTGGGAGGCTTGTCCCGGGTTAACAGCGCGGCATCTCCTAGCACGGTCACGCAGAGCGACTTTGGGATGCCCTCCGCCCACAGCAGTTATAGTATTTAACACATGTAGATAGCGATTTCCATGTACAGAGCGTGCCGCATACATTACCTCGGTAAACCCCAGACGTCTCTCCATCGATCATCCTGTTTGTCACCTGTCTGTCTGAGTCCTAGGGCATCCATCACAGCGGGAGCTAGACAACGAAAATAACTTTTCGTAGCCGCTTTGCAGGTGGAGGGGGATGAAGGGGACCAAAATCACGCATGAAGTCAAACATTTGGGTTAAAAAAAGCCATGCTCTTTTTTTTTTATCCCCCCCAAATGCTGCGATTCTGCTTTTGCCCCGTGCTTTGCCCAGCATGACCGCCTTCGCACTGTTTAAGTTGCCCGCGGACTCCTGTTCCCACAAAATGACCCTGCGCCACTGACCGCTGCCAATGTCCTTACAATCGGCGGCATTGGAGATGCAGTCGCATCCCTGACTGCTGCCAAAGCTAGCAAAAAACATGCAGGGCCTTAGATCTCCGCAGGTATCACTGATTAACAGATTTGTATTGCCTGCACGAAGGACCACCCACCTCCGGCTCGTCGTGCTCTCGATGAACCCCGGGAACGACATCTCGTGCAGAACAGACTCTGATCCGAGTAAGCCTGTGCCTCGCCGTCGTCTTGTGGGCACTTGGTAGATACTACAAACTACAAACGAGGGAGTCGGAAACCAGCCCGACGGTGGTCCCAGCTCTTTCCGCCTTCTTCGGATGCTGCAAGAGTTTGCTTTTTGCAATCACCCCGAACACCAGAGGTTTTGGTGGAATCTGCTTTCTACCTGGTGTCAGGGGAATACTTTGATGGTCTTATCCCCGCTGTCCCTGGCTGGTCTGACTCGAGACCCCTGGGCTCACCACGAGCCTTGCTTCCACGTCCCGCGTGGCGCACTGCAGTCGTGGCTCTTCTGCTGACCTTGCTCGCTGTTGGCCCCCCTTTGACATCATAAACAAGAGCTTGATGAATCTGGTTCTCCGAATGGCCATCTGGTAATGTCCGGGTGTATTTATGAGTGTTCATACATTTGAACAAAGTGCCTCCTATAACAAAGGTATTAATCTTCAATAACTCTCTCTTTGGGCCATGCTCCATTGTCATTTTTCTTGTCAAGACCTTGTTTTACCCATAACTCCCTCCTGCTGGCATGCTCTCTGTGCCTCTTCATTTAATTCCTCTTAAATTATCAGAAGTCTTGGATACCGCATCTTTTACTTGATCATCTGCCCTCCTCCGGGACACGACTGAACTGAAACATTGCCATGAGCCAGCTGAAGGGACGCGGTGGGCTCTCACCGCCGCCGGATCCTGCTTTCTCCGCGCTGGGTGCCAACCTGGCCACGGCACGGCTCTCTAGACCCTTTCTGTTAGGAGTGGGTGAGGGCCACCCAGCCACCCAGCCTGTCCTTTCCCTTCCCAGGGCTCCTTTCCCGACCGTGTCTGCCGAGGTGAGGCCCAGGCGAGAAACGTATTCCCTGGCTGAAGTCATGGTGCGACTAGTCCTCCTTCGATGAGAGAGTTAGCTTATTGCTACACCTACTAGTTGTACCGAGAGGCATTACTAGACCTTACTAGTACTAGACACTACTAGTTTTACCTAGAGGCACTACTAGACCTTACTAGTACTAGACACTACTAGTTGTACCTAGAGGCACTACTAGACCTTACTAGTACTGGGCACTACTAGTTGTAGCTAGAGGTATTACTAGACCTTACCAGTACTAGACACTACTAGTTGTACCTAGAGGCATTACTAGACCTTACTAGTACTGGGCACTACTAGTTTTACATAGAGGCACTACTAGACCTTACTAGTACTAGACACTACTAGTTGTACCTAGAGGTATTACTAGACCTTACCAGTACTAGACACTACTAGTTGTACCTAGAGGCATTACTAGACCTTACTAGTACTGGGCACTACTAGTTTTACATAGAGGCACTACTAGACCTTACTAGTACTAGACACTACTAGTTGTACCTAGAGGTATTACTAGACCTTACCAGTACTAGACACTACTAGTTGTACCTAGAGGCACTGCTAGACCCTACTAGTACTAGACACTACTAGTTGTACCTAGAGTTACCCTGGCCATCTTGGGTACTGTTGATTTTCGAGGTGAGCAAGAACATTGTAGCTCCTTGGCCCATGAAGCCGCGGGGCTGGTGGAAACCGGGGGGGGTTCGCAGGGTCCGCGAGCTTGCAGCCTCCAGGAAAGCGCACGTCAGCTTAGGGAAGCCCCTTGGGACCTGAAATCCTGCTGACTTCTGGAAATTTACTCATCACTAAAGCAGGGCAAAAGTTGCCAAAAAGTATTCACAAGCCGAGCACCTTCGTCCATAGACCAAGGCAGACAGTAGGAATAAAAAAACAGTGAAAAGAACTTTTCCTAAAATCGTGAAAACACTCCCAAATTGCTCACCCCGACATGCTCTTGACTAATTGAGCTAGAGGAAAAGCTTGCTGTTTTCCCAGCAAGCAAGCAAAACAGCAAACGGCAGCAGGTTGGGGGGGTTGTTTTGTTTTGCAGATTCGCGTGTGACAAAACTAAAAGCAGATTAAATGATCTTAAATGGAACAATCACAGTATTTATGTTAATTGTCACTTTATGTTGGGGGGAATCCATTCACCTGCAGTAAAATACTAAGCTTTAGCACAACGAGGGAGCGTGTCTAAGGTTTTGCTATAAGAGGAGACGGGACGTGCGTGCTATATTTAGGGAGGGTTTTTTTGGCTTACTTCAGAGGATGCCAGTATCTCGAGGGACGCCGGGAAAGCAGGTGCTTGCAGGGGCACAGAGATCACCGCCGGATCATGGCCTAAGTGCATAAAGGAAATGAAGGCTCCCTGATTCATTCTTTTCAGGGGTGTTTTCAAGTATGGCAGAGAAAGGTATGAATCATCGTATCTATTTGACTCTGCCAGACCTCTGTGCCAGGTGCGAGACAATCATCTATTAATTATTGTGAAATCTCTGATAACGCGACTCGCAAAAGGCTGTGAACCCTCTCTTCATAACGTATTAGCACCAAAGCATTGCTATGAATCATTAATTAATTATCCCTGCTACCCGAAATGAAAAATGGATGCCTGGAGAAAACAAATGGAAAATCAGGCACGAGCACATCAGTAAGCAGGGAAGGGAAAGGCTCGAAACAGTTAAAATATCACTGGAAAGCTGAAAAGGAGAACAAGAGGCAACTCAAAGGGAACGCAGATGTTTGCTGAGAGAAGAGGGTACGAGGCCCGTCTGGGAACGGACAGGGGAAGGACCGCGGGAAGAGCTAGAAGGGACTTCCAGGGCCATCGGGCCCCGTGCCCGGCATAGATGCAGGATTTGCCGTCCCGACCGTGTCCAGATAAACGCCCGTCCTGCCTCTGCTTGGAAAGCTCCAGCAAAGGGGATTCAGCCCGTTTCCATTGCCCTCCTGCTCTTACTATCTGCATCCCCTCCCCTTTCTTTACAGTCCTTTAAAAATGCAGAGCCCAAAACTGCACGCAGGTCTCCGGCTGGGGCCTGACCACTGCCAAGCGGACTGGGACTGTCGCCGCCTAATGCAACCCCCAAATTGCATTTGCTATTTTATTGTATTTTATTTTTGCAAAGAGACAAACATGGGGGGAAAGGAGAAATCTGCACGGTTTCAAGAAGCAGGGCTGAGAGATGCGAGGGAGACATGGGAAGAGACACGTCTGGGATCACGGGAACGGCGGAGAAGGGCAGACTAAAAGCTACAGAGACAGAGGGAGAACGGGAGTCGGAGCAAGTTACCGTAGCAAGGAGAAAGGAGAAGTGTGTCACTAGGGGAGATGTTTTACTGGTGTTCGGCACAGTACTTAATAGCAGAGGGTTACCAATGCACTTGATAAACTAAGGCTGTGAGTGTAAAACAAGCGATTTCTACACCGGAACTGTTTAACCTACAACAATTAAAATACCTGTTATTAAAAAAAGGGTAATTATGCTATAATTAGTTTGACACAAGACATTAAGCAGATTATTATCAAAGTGAGGGAAACAGTAACTTCAAAGCAATTGCCTCCTAAAAAGACATTTACATTCCACCAGGAAAATGGAAACCTGACTGGAGGCATTTCTTCATGCAGTCGAACTGCGGTCCTGGCACCGATTTGGACTTCGTTAGCGGGGCACCTGGCACCGCAGCTCGTTTGTGGAGCCGGCTTCCCATGT
This sequence comes from Alligator sinensis, assembly GCF_000455745.1. Taxonomy (NCBI): domain Eukaryota; kingdom Metazoa; phylum Chordata; order Crocodylia; family Alligatoridae; genus Alligator; species Alligator sinensis. The sequence continues at coordinate 6,288,772 of NW_005841833.1, read as the reverse complement.
CGCGAACTGAGCATGGCTAGGCAAGAAGGCCGAGGGCAGCCGTGTTGCTATCCTGTTCCCTCTGGACCTGGGGTGCATCCACCGGGCTCGTTACCTGCAGAGCTGCACTGCATTTCATCCCTTGGCCCATTGCTTTCCTCCTTCCTCCGCACAAGGCTTGGTGCACGAGCCCAAGGCCCAATGTAAAGGGCATTGCAAATGGACCCAATCCTGGGAAAATGCCCCTTTTGTGAGCGGGAGCCCCTGGGGGTATTGGGCTTCCCGGTCCCCGCGAGAGGTCCCCCTCCAGCATCTCGCACCAAGGAGCTCCCCCTCTGCTGTCACCCCTTGCACCCGGGAATACGTTTGCAAATCCCCCATGTCAGGCCAAGGCTGCGGACTCGGTGGAGACCCAAAGCAAACAGCAACCGGAGAAGAGGCCAGGCAGCACCCGGAGCCCGGATCTTCAGTTTCCATAGCAACGGCGTTCCCATCAATCTTACTCCAGAAGCCATTTTCCAGCTCGCTATCTCTTTACTTCCTCTCACCTCCACACCTGACGTGCGACCAGGACAGAGCCTGCACGACAGGCAGCTGACAACACATCTGGAGGCAGCCGGGACAAACCTACAGCCAGGGAAGGCGAGGGGAGGAGGCCGGGTGATCTCCGTGCCTGACTTGAATGTGCAGGAGGGGGAAAAGCAGGTTAACGAGGACATAGGAAATCATCGGGCAGTGCCAGGGGGTGGGCCAATGGATGGCAAGGAGGAAGAAAGAAGACGCCGAATGCGGTCAGAGCACATTGTGAAGTCAGGAAGAGGCAACCGAGGTGTCTGTGCACCGATGCCAGGAACGGGAGCAACCTGACCCCCTGGTGCAGCGCACGGTGGCATGGAGAAAGCAAGGACGCGGTGGCACAGCTCCCGGGCCTGGGCACGGGCAGGGAAGGGAGTGCCCCATTCAGGGTGGATGCACTGGGGTAGGATGGTGCATGAATACTGCAATGGGCAACCAGAGAACGGTAGTTTTGATGTGAGCGTGCAAGGTGGGGTGGCCATCGTAGACAACCTACCCGTAGGCGAGAGCATGGGGCCTAGTGCTTGTGAGCTAATGCAATGGGAGGATGAACAGCTGTGGGTTTGCAGCGGTGGGTCTCGCTTTCCAGGACCTCTGCCTCGAGACGCTAAGGGCATCAGCGAGCGGAGCCCGCTGCCCTGAAGAGTTCAGATGGACGTGGCGGGATCAGGGATAAGTGAAGAGAGTAACTAAGTCCAACTAAATCCCAGATAATCTGCTCACACACGCTGTAAACCCACTGTGGGAATCCCCTTCAATACCTGCTTGGAAAATCACCCTTGCAACGGCTATAAATACATGGGGCCGAGCTCTCCGCAGCTACCGGCACTCGCAAGGACACACTGGGTTCGCCCAGGACCTTTCTTTGCACCAAAATGCTCTCATTTACAACTCCCTGGACTCTAATGGAGGTGCTTATTGATGAATTAGGAGACCTTTAGTCAACAGAAGGCAAATGTAAAGTTCTGCAGCCGGTGTGTCATTCAAGTCAGAAGAGAGCGTTTATGGAAGTGGTAAAAGTCATTTTATCAGGGAATTTCCAAACTTTCCTCTTTTCCAAAATTCCCTGCAGGTTTTGTTCATGCATCTCCTCCCCCGAGGCTTCCTTGTTTGTGAACTGCCCCATGCACGATGTTCTGGGGACAAAAACATCATGGGGAAAAAGGAAACAGTTGGAGAAAACCATGCCTGTTAGCCGCACGCTGGAAAACGTCTTGGAAACATTTTCACTGGGCCAAAATATTGATTTTCCTCCAGACCTTTTTTTTTTTTTTTTTGCTCAAAACACCAGCTTTCAGCTTGGCTGGGACGAAGAAGTGCTGAGCAGCCTGGAGCCCAGTTGTGAGGGTGCAATGGTCACCTGCTCCTCTCTGCACCCACAGCAGAGAGCAAGTGTCTGCAGGTGCGAGGAGCGTGCGAGCCTGGCTCGTGTTCACCTAACCCCACCTTCCCGGAAAGCAGTGCAGGGTCGGGCCGGTCTAGCAGGATCAGAGTCCTGGCGAGGCTGTCCAGGAGGTGGGGGGATCTTCGCCAAACATCTGACGCTCCTAGGCTTATTCAGGGACTACCGTAGAGCTCAGCTGCGAATACAGCACAGAGCCAGCACCCGCCTGCTCCAGGGAGCTCTGCTAGGCTTGGTCTGAAGCACACCTTCAAAGCAGGGCTCCTAACAGGGCTCCTTTCCTACACAGCCCTTGTGCATGCTTGCTCTTCCCCCGGCAGAAAGGGCCGGCTGAGACTGGGCTCATCGGACGACCCTACCAGCGACTCTGAATCTCACCTGCGCTCAGGGAGCCGCATGGGGAGCTCTGATCCTCGTTGCTGAAACTAGTCTCTTTTGGGTTGCAACGCTGTTCCTGCTACAGAGCAGACCCACCTTTTGGCCCCCCCAAGGGGCAGGTACATCCTGCACTGTGCTCTCACAAGTACACACGTGACCAGTGCATATTCCTGGGCACGTCGCTACCACGTGCACTGATCTGCACGGATCACATGCACCATGCGCATGGATCCGATCTCCTGGGCTGTGAGTGAAGGAGCAAATGCCACGAGGCTGATGGTTAGCCATGCCATTTGATGCGCTATGTATGGAAAGGGACTGGGCTGCTACGATGAGGAGCCTGGTGTGCAAATGTGGCACCACCCTTTTCATCTGTGGATCTGATCTCTCTGCTCCCGAGGCCTTTACGGTCATGCTCCTGAAGCAGTCCCGCAGGAAGGGAATGGGGCGCCGGACCCCGAGCAGGACTGGCCCGAAAACAAGAATGCCATTTTGTGGAAAAGCCTGAGCATTCACAGCATGGTTTTTATTCTGCATTAAAGAAAGGCCTTTAAAAACATTTAAAGTGAGCTCCCCAAAGAGCCAAGGCAGGCCAGGAGGTAGGACACTTGCTACCTACCCACTGGGCCACCCAGCCAGGCACTTCTCCTGCAGTGATTGCTATTTGTGTAAAGAAGGAGCTATTCCCTGGGCTACATGGAGAGAGCCTGGCCCGCGGGCTTGCTGCACAATCAGGGACTTCTGGTTGCCTGCTTTTGACCCAAAATTATGTCCTGGATCTGAGAAACCTCTGTATGGATCACTTGGGGCCCTTACACCCAAGCAGCCCATCCTGGCTATTTTTTCCCCCCAACAAGGTTGTGTTTTTATTACCGGTTCTTCCCTTTCCTTTGGTCTTTAAAAAAGCATAACGTGTAACTTCAGAAGTGTCCCCTTGTATATTAGGGAGGCTTAGAAATATATAAAAAAAACCCACCCCTATGAAGTCTAAAAGCCTTGAGATTATTCTGCCTTTAAAGCTCTGACACAAAGAAAACTCTGATGGAACTGTCAAAATATTTGATATTTTGCAGAAAAAAAGAAAACAGCTCTGCTAATGGAAATCCCGCTTCCCTGTACCTCCACGCCACTTGTTTGATCATTGAAGGGCAAGAAAATAAATGTTTCCTTGTAACTGTGGATTTCAAATTTCAGTGTGAAATCCAAGCAAATGTACCCGGACAGCAGAGAGCGAGTGTGGGGAGCATTAACTCTTCAGAGAGGGGCTGATCTGGACGGGCAGCTGCAAAGCGCTCCCCTGGGTTATTGCAAGCGTGCTCTTCACGGCGACCCTGTATTCTCGTGCAGACTCTAGAAATGTGCCGTTCCACCAAGGAACACTTCTTGTCACCATATTTAATAACCTAGCACCTGGCTACAGCTATCTTCACGAAACCTGCCAACGAGAAGGCTTATTGCTACCCCCTCTGTATGGCAGAAAGGCATTGCCCGCTCGTCTGCAACCATCTCCGCACTGAGGAAGTGGCGGCCTCAGGATAAATGCAACTCATGGAGATGGGGGAACCCGGTTTCTAGGGTCTGCAGTTTCCTCCTGACTTTTCACAGTAGATTGCAAGCATAGCAAATAATAGTCTACCTGTGTCTGCGAGCAATGCCCAAGGGTGCAGAAATGAGCAGGGCCAGAAGCAAAGGGCCAGTGCAGCTGTCCAGGTTATTGGAAGGGATATATGTGTGTGTGTACATATACATATCATATACAAGGTATAGCCATAAGGCTACTAGGCTGAATGCCTAACTCCCCCAACGCTGGGGTTGCCCACCTGTGATGCACACCCACCGGGACCCTCTTCTCAAGCCTCCCCTTGGTCTCATGCCTCCAGGTTTGGCCCAGCTGGCAGAGAGTAATAGCCCTCAAACTCCAGCCAGGAGGGAGAACAAGTGTAGAGGGGAGTGACCGTGGATCAACCTGCTCTGCAAAAGAGTTCGTAGCCTTGTGTCTGCAGAGAACGGCTGCAAAGGGCCCTAGAGCATCACCCTAATGCCCCCAACATCGGGATACAGTGAAAAAGGCCCCCACATGCCCTATTTTATTATTTTTTTAAAGGCCCACCTGATTTTTAAACCAGCCTCTTGGTTTTTAAGCCCCTGTCCCTGTGAACACTGCCAGCTGAACTTTTTCAGGGTGAAGGAAGAAAGGAAGATCAACCACCATCTTCCAGGTCGTTGCCAGCAGATGGAGGGCAGTGATTCCTCCCCCCTGTTCAGCACTGGGGAGGCCACATCTGGAGTCCTGTGTCCAGCTGTGTGCCCCCGCTACAGAAAGGATGTGGACACACTGGAGAGAGTCCAGTGGAGAGCAATGAAAATGGTTGTGGGCTGGGGGACAGGACTGGTGAGGAGAGGAGGAGGGAAATGGGCTGATTGAGTCTGCAGAAGAGCAGACCAAGGGGGATTGAATAGCAGCCTTCACCTCCCTGCAGGGGGGCTGCAAAGAGGATGGAGCTGGGCTGTTCTCAGTGGGGGCAGATGGCAGGACAAGGAGCAATGGGCTCAAGCTGCAGCAAGGGAAGCTGAGGTTGGATGTTAGGAAAAACTTTCTCACGAGAAGGGTGGTGAAGCACTGGAGCAGGTTGCCCAGGAAGGTGGTGCAGTCTCCATCCTTGGAGGTGTTTAAGACCCAGCTCAACAAAGCCTTGTCCAGGATGATGCAGTTGGAGCTGGTCCTGCTTGGAGCAGGGGTCGGACGAGATGTGGCCTCCTGAGCTCCCTTCCACCCTCCTTGTCTCGGATTCCAGGATCGGTGCCTGGCTTAGGCAGAAGCCGACGCGGGCAGAGCTGGGAGCATCGTATCCTCACCCCCGCCTCAGCGAGCGGCTGCTGAGCGCTGCTTACAAGCTGCATTACATATGTTCAGGGTTTGTAGCACAATTTAAAATATTGAATGGAACTATTAAAGGATGCAGAGAGAACACACCGCCGTGGACGAGCGGGCTCCGGCTCCAGCCTGCGTGATATATCAGACAGACAGACAGGACAGATGTACGACCGCTTGCAACAGACCCCCCCACCCTCCAAGCCACTAAACTTGCCAGTTTAGTGGCTTGGAGGGGGCCCAGCCAGGAACCCATGTGCATTTTTATGAAACAGTATTTTATTAAACAAACAAACTGGAGCAATTCCAGCAGATTTACGAACACTTCCTCTCCTCTCACTTGTTCGACCTGCTGCAGATTTATAGTCCTGCATTAACCTCGTGAGCACTCATAAAGTTTAGTAAGATAATGTTGGCAGGAAGGAGAAGGGATTTTTATGGCCAAGTAATAATTACAAAATGCAGAAGTGCTCAGGGAATCTGTTTATTAGTTGTGTTCACTTGGTCAACAGTTATACCGCGCGCACGAGCCCTGCTTTAGGGAACGCCTGCCCAGATGCAGGTGCCTCTCCTTCTCCGGTCAATGATTTGCTTTAGCTTCCCCTAGTTTTTCTTGTCCTTTGGACGACTCTTCACTTCTCCACTGGGGAGACTGGGACCAGGGACCATATAGCCATCCTCCCGCTGCATACAGCGCTGCACAGCCCTGGGCAGGGTCTGGATGGGACCCCACAGCCAGAAGCTACCCGATGCAGAGCAGGGGGTCAGCTCAGGGCTTCTGCAGCCTCCGGCCACCTGGTGCTCACCCTTCCCGTGTAGGCATCTCTGTGACATGAGTGGAGCTGGTGGGCCTGGGATTTCTCTGTGTGAGCCTGTCCGTAGCAGCGGGGATGTGGAGCAGAGGCAGGTATTCGGGGGAAGCGGCAGAGCTATAGCCATGGGGTGGTGAAAGGCCAGAGGGATGCTATTAAAGGCTTTGGATGGAGGTGGCCCTGGCTAGGAGCAGAGCCTCTGGTGCAGAATAGAGGCAGCATGGTCATTTTTTACAGCAAAGGTGCAGAAGTGGAGTACAGAAATGCATGCTCCCCGGGGACCTACCTCCCATGTCCAGTGCAAGTCAGGGACCCCGTGCCCCCCAGAGCAAGGCCAGCACCCCCGCGGGAAGGGCTCTGTGTCCCCCTCCCCATGCTCTCCCCATCCCGGGGCCGGTGGGAAGGGCTCTGCATCCCCTGCCATGCTCTCCCCATCCGGGGCCGACATCACACTCGTGTGAGCCTCCCCCTGGCACGTTTCCCCGCCGGCGGCACCCGTGCTGCGGGGAGGCAGGGAGCGGGCCTGGCGCGGAGCGAGAGCTGCATTGGGAATGAGGAGTTGTCAATTAGGTGGCAGGACTTTTACAACCTCCCCCACTCCTGAGCGGCGCAGGTCACTGGCATGATCTAAATCCCCCCTCGTCGCGACTTCCTATGATTTGAAACTCAAACAAGGCGGCATGAATAATGTAGCGTGCTCCTTCTTCTCTTCTTGCCTTCAAATCCTCAGAGGATGAGTGAAGCTTCTTGTCTGCCTCATTAGTGGCTGTTCAGCCATTTGATTTCTGTAACAATGAGCCTGCTCACCAGAATTTTCATACCTATTTGCGTCATGAAGTCAACACTGAATTTTTGAATCCGCATAAAATTTTAATGGCGCAATCTGCATACTTCTATATTTCAGCCTCTCCTCCAGCTTCCCTTACACGGAGATAACGACCAGGAAGAGTGCTGACTACACAGAGAGCAGCCATCAAAGGGTCCATTAATAACAAATGAGCAGATTGGGTTGTAATGAATAGGAATAGCCCTAAGCATTGGTCTTTTAGACTATCCCAGATGGATAGGGATGGAGGGGAGAGAATCCAGAATAACTGGGGCTAATTTGGATAGTCTGGGTAATTTTTAGCCCTTGCAATGGGCTCCTGATGGGGACAGGCCTGCACTGGATGCAGCTGATATCCACCCAATGGAGAGGCACGGTCTTGGGGTCAGAGCACCACAGGCCAGCTGAGAGTTTCCATCCTGGTCTCCACAAAATGATTGGGGGCCAGGATTAATTACTTAAAGACTCGGAAAATGCAAAGTGCTATACGAGTGTGAAGTGTCCTCGCCCAAGAGATACGAGCGTGCTGGTTCTAACCCATGAGAGGCAGCCAGCATCATTTTGGGGGAGGTTACAGATAAATCGCAGTTTTACGGGATTCGGTTTAGCTCGAAAAGAAAAGCTTCCGGCCCGGAGCAGCAGGGGGGCGTTTGGCGGGGAGGGGACCTGAGGGACGAAAGGACATGCAAGTGGGCTCCTCTGAAAGATGCAAGGCCCGGGGAGTTGGGGGTTTCAGGAACGTTTGCATTTCATCCAGCTCCCATCTCCCCCTTCCTTGCACGGGGTAAGAAATTGGAGCCTGTCTCTGCTGATAATACTGATTGCCACCCTGCTGAGATGAGCTGGGGAGGAAAATCAATTCCAAGCCTGCCTGACTTCTGTTAAGGGCGTGTGTGTGGGGAAGCGTGCAAGGGATGGGGCGCCCTGAAGGGGTCTGTCCTGGGATCCCAGAGCCCACGGCTCACGGTCCACCACACTTCCACGCAGCATCCTCTCATGTCAGCAAGGTTTCCCTCCCATCTCATCTGCAATGACCGCGACGCCTCTTCTGTGGATGTCTCACCTGCTCAGCATGGCGGGTTAGGAGATGATTTGCTCGTGGCCTCAGCCTGGGTCGTGGTTATATCCAGGGGGCAGGTCTGGTCTGAAATCGGTCAGGATGACTGTGGACTGCCCCTCTCTCCCTTGCTCCTGTGCATAGCGGCATACGCTGCACACATCCCTCTTTGTCTCTACCTCTTTGCAGCACTACTAGATGTGGAGTTTGTGTTCCAGCTTTGGGAGAGCTGGGAGATGAGGGTAAGCGCTGATGGGGGAAGGCTGGCTTCCCTAGCGGGGCAGAGCTGAAGGTGTGAAAGCAAATTGGAAACAAATACCTGTGCCAGGAGATCTGGGGAGATCTATAGGATTTTTCGATCCATGCAGCACATTGCACTTATAGCAAGTTACCTGTCTTGTTGGTTAGTGGGTGCGTCTACACGTGTCTTTACTGCGCATTAAATTTACTGCGTAGTAAGTTGCTGTGCAGTAAGCGGTTTTTAGGCTGGCATCTACACGTGCAGCTGTTAAAGCTGTGTATGGGCTGGCTTGGGATTAAAGTTAGTCCACATACACAGTGTTACTGCGCAGTACGGCATCTACACGTGTGTTACTACGTTGTAACCAATTGGGTGTAAATTTGATACTTGCTTCATGCAGGTATCAAATTTATGCCCAAATTGGCATAAGTCTCCGTAGTTAATGCACAGTATGGGTGTGCACATGTAGATGCATGCCATACTGTGCAGTAATTTAGGTTACTGCACAGCAGATGTGCATGTGTAGACGCGCCCAGCATGTGTATGATGTGTGTGTGGGAGGGGGGGTCACAATTCTTGATGCTTTTTTCCTTGATCCATCAGGCTCTGCTTACCCTAGGCACAATCTTTAAAGCACCCACTATGGAAGTGTCTAGATGCTATTTATCTAACACAGCGCCTGATTCGCACACACTCCTGCACCCTCCACACCAAGTTTGAAAAATCGATTGTATTCATTCTTTTTAACCTTATCCCAACCTGTCCATAAATTGTCTCCATTTATAATGCTTCTGGCACACTGTGCGTTTTACATAATGACACAAAACGATAATAAATTTTGGGCCCCAGAACATAAAGCATCTAAAATGCCACATGCCATTAATATTGACAGGATCTAAAAGTAAACTTGGAAATGTTTCAGGTGACATAAATTAATAGATATACAGGGTGTATGTGTGTGTGTGTCTGTATATGTATATACACACACTTGTGAACAAAACTGATCAAACTAAACACTGAAGATTTCTTATAGAAAGAAGTCTCCTCAAACACATACTTGCTTTTCAGTTGCAAAACAAGCACTGCCTACTTTACACTTCATTTAGCGTCTACAATATAGACCTCTTTAAAACATTGCTGCCTCTACTTTGCTTCCAACTGGAAGTTTCTGATAGGCGTTAAAATGTCTATCCAACCTCACAATGCTACGACTCCGGCCAGACCCTGCCATTCTTATTCCAGCAAACTTTATGACCCAGAGAGCAGATTCTCCAACCCAAGGATAAGTCCTGGAGCCATTTCTCACCAATGAATCGCAACTGGCTGCGAGTGTGGGAAAGAGATGAGAAACTCTGGATCAGATTATAATTCAATGTGATTCCAAATGATGGCTTGTTTTTTGGGGGGTGGGAGGATTGTATTTTTTTTTAAATCCATTTTATGGGCATCTTGCAGCTAGAGTTGATTGGAAACCAAAGTTTCTGTTCAGTAAGATATTCTCCAGTTTTTTTTTTTAAATCATCTCAAACTGGGACTAAAAGTTGATATTTTTAAATTTCCGGAGAGCATGAATACTGGAAAAATTCATTTCAGAACCCGTGAAACATTCCTTGTCAATGCTGCTGAATGACGTCATTTGGAGAAAGTCAAAACATGATCATATCACATATATTTAATAGCAAGCACATAATATAAAAATTAACATTCACACACAGGACAAAAATGGAAGCGCAAAACTACTTGGACATCACAGAAGTGGAATATTTCAACATTATCAGAACGCAGTGAGAAAGTCTACATAGATCATTTTGAAATAGTCCTGTCAAACTTCACATTCCTGCACTAGTGCTTGTATCTCGGCACAGTCCTCTTTCCTGGTGGGAAAGCTGCTCGCTTGAAAACTTTTGGCCAGCTGTACTCGCTGCCAACAACCCAGCTCCCGGATAGGCCTGTACCTGTGTGAAAACACTTACAGAACCACAGAAGAGCAGCAAGACGTGGTGGTAGCCGTAGTCAAATGGAGACTAGGGGAGAGAAGAAGAGATGCAGCGGATTCATTAAACCTCCTTAAGCCCCCAGTGTGGTCACTGTGGGCCCATCTACACATGCATTAACACGCTTTAGTTAATGCACATTAAATCTAGTACCTCCGGTGTGAGGTACTAGGAAAATGCACGTTATCCTGTGAGCGTTAACTAAAGAGCATGTTTCCTTGTGATGCTTAATGCGCATTAGCCTATTTTAATGCACACTAATGAAATAGCACTTTTTTTAGTGATGCTTTAATGCTCATTAGAATAGGCTAATGTGCATTAAAGCACACATGTAGGCATGCCCTCTGATTCAGATTAAAGCAGCATTCATTTGGTTTGCCTTAATTCATTTCCCAAGTAATTGAGCTAGACCAAACTAAGGCCGTAGTGAGCGCGGCTACACGTGCGTACTTAAGCATTACAATAACTGTGCTGTAAATTTAAGCGGGTGTAAATGCACATACATGCCCTGTGATTCTGAAATGAGGCTGTCTGCCTTAGGGTTTAACATGGTTTCACTAATCCACTTGTCATTTGCACAGTGGACACGTCTACACATTCGTGAATGCAATTTAGGCAATGCACATTAAATCTAGTACCTCCATTGTGAGGTACTAGAAAAATGTGTATTAGCCAATTTTAATGCCCATTACCTGAAGAACATGGGGTTTTTTGTAACACTTTAATGCGCATTAAAATAGGCTGATGTGCATTAAAGTGCATGTGTAGATGCACCCACATCTAGCAAATTTGGATTAACTACCCTGAGCGTCCCGTGCAGGCTACATCGGGGCCCGAGCCGCAGAGATGAATTCCATCGTTTCCAACAAGCGATTCACATGTTTGTGCACCCATTGAAATAGCGGGTTAGAAGGAGCTGAATGAGTTTTCTCTTCAGATTTCCTCCCGTTCCATGGGGCTGTTTAGCCAATTTTGAAGTTGTCTGGATGTTTTCAAAGTGATTGGGGTAAAAGAGCCTCACTGGCTTTGGAGAGCAGCCTGCACTCATAGTATCAGGTGTAGAACGGCAAGATTATCGCCGGCTGATGTCAGAGCTAACGGATTATCTGTCGAGTGATGGATAGCAACAGACTGATAACAAACCTGCAATTCAATCAGTGGCTTCTGATGATATCACAGCCCAGCGAGTGGAGATGGTGCAGTCTGAGGCATGATCAGAACAATGGATTATTACAGCTTTTGCAATCAATCTTTTCTCTGCCCTATCTATTATTATTTTATTTTATTCTCTTCTATTTGAATAGCTGGAGACAAGGACTGCAGCCTTTCTACAGTTTGCTTAGAGTCCAGGGCAGAAGGTGTGTAAGGAAATAAGAGGCCTCCCTCCTGTCATGTTATCAAATCTCACCTGATGGCTTGGCCTTCCCAAGTGGATGGACAATGACTTGAAGCATCCGGGCTTGTTCCCGAGTTCTCCGCTTCGTGAACAACAAGCACACCTGTTGCTATTTGCGGCTATCTCTGCAGATTTCCACCTCTGGCCGTGCTTTCTTCTGTGCCTGCCTGACTGCCTCCCCGTCCGGCGTGGTTCGTCCGCTCAGAAAGGGAAAGCCCACGCGAGTGTGGCTTGTCACCGTGTGCTTCCGAATATCTGCATCCCAGCATGCCGGGTGGAAAATTAAACCCTTGGTTATTCCTAGGCTGGTGCATGCACCATAAAATACTGTGAGATGACTCTTTGGCCAGCAAAAATCAGCAAAGCACAGCTCCCCGCAAGTCACGCCAGCTGCCCGTCTGCCCTGCATGGATCGTTGCTCTCTGACACTGGGAGAGTCTGGACACTCGTGCAGACATCCCTGGCCAGCTTCAGCCGAGCTCCCTCGGGGACCCAGAGCAGGCAACACAGGTTCCTGCTTCCTTCTAAGTACCCGGGGTCCCAACAGCGAGGCCTGAGCTGCCGCTACCCCTCCGACCGCAGCGCCGAATTAGCCTGGGGGCCACGACGGGGTTCATACTGCTCACGTCTGCGAGCATTTTACTCCCCCCTTTTCAAAAGGATTGTTCCAAGTGCAGCATTTCACGTGCATGAAAGCTACACGTCCTTAAGACCACAGAAAATAAGTAGAATGCATAGTAAATCCACTAATTAATTAATGGAAAAGACACAACAAGGAGAAATAATCCAATATGTCTGCATCAGCACAGCACATCAGAGGACACTAGTGACAGCCTTGAAAACCACTCCATGCCAAGGCAACTGTTGGGGTAACAGCCAAGAGGGAAGAGATTTGGATGGGTTTACTACTCTTAGCTCGTTCATTATGGATAGCATTTAGGATTTGCTCTGAATCGCACAAACCCGTGCGTACTGATTGCAAAGCTGACCAGCAACCTCGCAAGTTATTGCCATTTAAAAGCTGCTCAGACCTCGGGGCATGCCTAGCTTTGATTTTAAAGTTACGCTTTTAGCACCTAGGAAGGGATTCCTATAACTAACATGACTGTAAAGTCTAGTGTAGACAGGGCCCAAGTGTTTGTTTGCTAAATAAATATTTGATTCCCATAACGGAGGCTTATGTGGTGTCTTTCCCTGAATTTACAATCGCTTTGTTAATGTGCTAAAACACAATTAAAATGCAAGTGTAGACGAGAAGGCTCGCTTTCCAACGCGGGCTGTTTGAGCATTATCAGGAAGCATAAATCAAACATCAATCTGAACAGCACGGCCAAATGCTACCGTCTTTCCTGTAGCCTGGACAGCGTTGACGTTGTCAATAAACACTTTAAAGAAAGAAAGAAAAGGGTCTGATGGAACAAGGCAAAAGGACAGCCCGGAACTGAAATATTTCCACTGAAAAATGATTTCATGGTGACATCAGAGCGTGAGGTCTCTCGCACCAGGTCACTGGGGACAGTTCTTGTTTTCCACATAGTTTACCTAATCATATTTTCCATTTATGACATGTAAAGCTTTGGATATCACCAGAGAAAATACTGTAGTAAAACCCCAATAAATTACTACAGGCGTAAGCAAACTCTCGTAATTTATGGAGGGTTTCGACTTTAATAATGTTTTGTCTTAGATTTGGTCCTAATTATAAATCATTTGTAAAGACAGTTTAAAATATAAGCAAATCTTACATGGCATTCTTATTATCTACTTAATATCTCAGATCAAAAGATTTACTGTATTGCATTCTGGGAATTAAGCAAACTAGGAAACTAAGTAAGAAAGAAGCACAGTAAAATTATAGTTTTGTCATAAAACTTTGATTGATCAATGATTATTGTAAAACTATGGTAACTATGCAGATGCCAGCATAAATCTGCAATAGAACAGGATTTATTATACAAAATACTATATTTTCCACAATTTTGACTATAGAGTTAATATGGGTCTGACAGATTTACTGTGGTTTTAGCTTAATTAACTCTATTTGACTATATATACCCTTATAATGCATGTATCCCAAGGTGCATCTGTTATATATTTCGCTTTCCCTTTCAATTGTAGTTTAAGAAATATTTAATCCTTGTCATAATTCTAAACCCTTGTTTGGTTTGCGAGGCCACGGGACATATCATCGCGTTTAGTCCAACTGATAAAGCAGCCGTGCAGTTTTACATCCTTTTAGCATGCAAATGAGTTATTTCCAAGGGCCACGTTTTTCTCTTGTACGCTGGCAATGTCTCCTCTGTACGGACGGGCTTGGGCTGCGTCTTCCTGTTCCTGCGCTCTCAAATCTGCCTGTAGGTTGGAAGTCAGCTTCGGTCTTTGATGCATTGCTGCCTGCTCCGTGGGCCTGAGCTCTCTAAGGCAAGCACCGAATGCAAAATTTGAACACCTAAATAAGTGCTTTGCTGCAGAGACTCCTAGATTATAAAACTGGAAAGGGCCACCGCATTCATCTAGTCCGGCGTCCTGCATAGCACAAGTCAAAACTAACCCGAACAAACTCAAGGGCAGAGCACCCACAGCTCTTGTTGGTCCAAGACCATGGAAAGTCCTGGGGCACTCGGTTGCTTGGGACATGGCTGTTTGTTGAGGGCCCCAGTCCAGAGAAACAGCTTTGAGAAATCGGGTTCCTCGGCGCTGAGCCTTGACGCCTCCTCGGCGTGGATTTAAGAGCTAAGCCCTCACAGCTGAAAATGCTCGATTCCTCATTGACCAGGTGGAACAAGCTCATATGGAGAGGTCTCAGAAGTGAAGTCAGGTAAGAAACCTGGATTTTTTTGTGGGTGGTCCCTTTTATCGGACCAACTGCATGGTCGGGGCAGACCGAAAGAAGTTTCTGAATGCAAAGTGTTCTTCATCTGGTCCAATAAAACAGATCGCCCACAAAAATCCTGGATAAATCCTGGACCGTCACCCCACACATTTAGCCCATAAGGGCATGAACCAAGGGGATGCACAGAGAATAGGGAAGAAGATTGCACTATCTGGGGAACCTCGAAGAAACCATTTCCAACTAAGCTTGGTTTGCAAAGCCTCATGCTCCTGCTCTGGGACTATCCGGCAACCTACCCATCTCCAGCAAAGCCTTAGTCACAGAGCAGGAGCATGAGGCTTTGCAAACCATCAGGCGACCTACCCAGTTTAAGCAGCTGCTCATTGTTAGCCCCCTGGCCTGGTCCTTTTCCAGACTGGCACGACTGCAGTTATTTCCTGAGCAGGTTTGTTGGGATGCGAGAACCAGTATGTGCTTGGTGCAACGTGGTTGTAGGATGAGCTGCCCCTTCTGCTCATGTTTCTGGAGAGGGGGTCACCCACAGGCACACACTGGTGGTCTCCTTGGCCCTGGACATCACAGCGTGGTGACCCTGAGGTCCACTACATTGCACAAACTGGCTTTGGGCAATCGGAGATCCTGAATGTGGGACGAGTGGCAACACCGCTTGCTTATTCCCGAAGGAGATGGTCTGTCCAGGGCTCAGTTCATGCCTGGGGGCAGCTTCCCCACCCACTACCTGAACGTCCAGGAAAGCATCTGAAATGGCTGATCCTGGCTGGGGCCATCACGGTGTCAAAGCAATCTCTGCATGACACTACACGGACCTCACACGCACGTCGACTTCAAGAGCATTTCCGCCAGTGGGGAGGGATTGTGTTTCTTTCTCTGTCGGGGTTTTAAGAGAATTTTGCACCAGAATAAATCTATATAAATGAAGTGCCACGTACATGAGTGTCACTTTGGTTTCTCTTGCTCCGGAGCGGGAGTTACCGGCTCTGCCCGTGCTCAAATCGATCCTTGCCGGCGCCGGAGCTGGGAAATCAGGTTTTGTTCCATCCTGGGGCCGCACCTCCTAGTCGAGTTGCCTATTTTGCCTAACCATGAAATTACTAGACTGCCCTTAAATACACTTCTGCAAATGAGGACACCGGAAAAAATGCAATAATTGTGACAGTAACTCACTAGGCCAAGCCTGACATGTCTCTAATTGCCTGCTAAAATTGTCTCTGTCTCCTAAAGTGCAAATTATCACCCGAAATGACAAGAATAATGAATGAGTAACTCTGATGTAATGCAACAATTAGCCCTTAAAGACACTGTCTAATATGCTAATTCTGAACACCCACTCCTTGTTATTAAGTGGCTGATAATTATTTAATTATCTATCTGCCAGGATGATTTACTTCGTTTATTTAGCTGCAGATGCAGGGCAATAGCATTCAGGTTTAGGGTCAGAACGAGCTGTCCCAATCATTGGGCAGCGTGTCTGGTTGCGTGTGCGGTGTCCAACTGTCTGGCTGTCGTCTCTAATCAGCGGTGTCAGCTCCACCAGCAGCAAACAAACAGGCTCTACCTGCCTGGGCAGGGTCCCTGCTGCTTGCAGGTCAGAGGGATGTCAGGCGAGCTCCTCGGCGAGGAATTGCTGTTTCTGTTGTTGCTCTGTGCTGTCACAGATGTCCTTTTATTGGGCGCCGTGACGGCTGAACCTCGGGAAGCTCCGATCCGGCTCCGCTCGCGCGCTGGATGGTTTCTCTGCCCATTTTTGGATGATGTGTTTGAAGGTCAGAGAAGCATCTTTTTGCTGAGAGTTTCCAAAATAGCCCTCCCTGTTTCACATCCACAGAAAAGAACTCATCAGGCAGCAGGAAAGGCTGAGCATCCTCCGGCAGGGAGGGGAAGATGCTCGCTACCAGAGATCCCCCGAAGCCCAGGGAAAGATCCTCAAATCTGCAGCCCCCGGGGACGTGCATGGCCTGGCTCCGTGCTCGGAGCAGGCAGGAGGGACGTGGGGTGGCAGCAGAGAGCTGGGCCAGGGACAGATGAACGTGGCCGAGGTGAGAGCCAGCCGTGGCCGATTTAATTAAATGAAAGCGAGAGACCTTTCATCGGGGGCTAAGCTCCCCTCCCCTTTCCCCTTCTTTTAATTTTGGTTCCAGCCAAGAGCAGCCCAGCTAAGCAGCCCGTGTTTACCCAGGTGCAAATCCTTCCCGTCTGCTTTCCACGAATTATCCCCTTCTCCAGCCCTGGTAATTAGTCATTCGCCTCGATACCTTCCCGGACAGGTGACCGACCTGCCGACGTGTCTCCGCCTAGCCCTGGAAACGTGTCCCAGTGCTCCTGGGTGTAGCAGTCCTGTGTCTGCACCTGTCCGGTCCTTTTGCTCTGTGCAATTAAAAGGCCATGTTCATATATGATAGCTGAGCCCAAGGGCAGCAGCCGACACCTCCGGAGCTCTTGCCCGGTCTCTGCCACTGAATCCCATCATCCAGGCATCCTGTGTTGGCTCCCCTTTGCCTGTCTATCTCCTCCTCGGGAAAATACCTTGTCACCGCCCGTGGCCCCAGGTCAGCGCAGCACAAGCGTGGAGGGCGCTGGGACGCTGGCTTCGCTTCTGGCCCCTTGAACACCTGCAAGACCCAGGCAAAGCAAACTGCTAAGCTTGGAGATCCGCGCCTTGCCGGGCAGGAGCGTGCGATTTGCAACACATCCCTGCCCACCTGACATGCAGGAAAACAAAGCTCTCCCTCTGATTATCACCGCCATCCATCAGCCTCAGACAAAGGAGGGGAACAAAACCCACCGGGCTGCGCTGCCCAGATACCCAGCCCTGCCTTCCTGCGCCGCGCTTTGCTAAGGCGGCAAGGGCTGTCCTCGCCAGAGAGCCGTAGGGGTTGTGCGGTGGCTCCGGTTGCAGGGGGGGATTTAGGAGGGCAGGTGGCATAGCTCTGCCAGGGCAAGCGGGTGTCACTGCCTTGCCTTCCTGGAGCTGCCCCATGCCACTTGGCCGCATCTTTCTGAAGCCTGAAAACATGTGCGGCCTTCGGCTGGTCATTGCAGCATCGCGTTTCTCTCCGGGGCGGTCAGCAGCCCTGTGATCCGTGTGCTCTGTGCTGAGAAAGAGCAGCGATGGGGCAATGCGGCTGTCCCCTGCTCCAAAAGGGGTGCACGAGGGTGTGCAGGGGTACCCCCAGCCAGCACCAAGCCTGCAGGGAGGGGAATGCAAAGGGTCTCAGGTCAAGCTCTCTGGATGTGGCCTGCAAGAGGGAGCTACTCTGGGCACAGTCCCGGGAGCCTTTCCCCAACCTGCCCGTGCTGATCTTTGAACTTCTTCTTTCTTGCAACTTGCCTCGCAGATAAAGCCACAGTCAGAGACCTTTCTCTCCGGGGGTCCAGTTCCCCCCATGTGCTGGGCACTTAAACCATGGCAGCCCTCAGTCGCATTGCTATACACCAGGCCTGGAAGCAGTGGCATTGCTGTCCTTATCAGCTCAGAGAAAGACAGACAGACCGTGCATCTTCCTGGAGACCCTCGCAATTCGTGACGGTGTGAGCAATCCAAACAATGGAGGCAGGAAGGCACGGGAGAGAAGGAGAGGGTTTCAGCTTTGCTCTGTGCTGTGAATCATGGTCTAATGAGCAGCGCGGTGCAATGCAACGCCCTCAGAGGCCTTGCAAACTTGTGTTCCTGAAGCTGCCTTAAAACCCTAGTTTTTCTCCTACTGAGCAAATCCTTCCAGGACTAGCTGAGAGCACAGGGATGCGCAGCAAACTGCGAGCGCATACATGGACGCATGGGTGAGCCCCTGCTCCAGGATCAGCCAACCGCTGCAGAAGCCGGCAGCTATCTGCACTGCCCATCTGGCAATTAGCATAGCATTATTTATAATGCTTAATACACTACCTCGCTGTAATGAAGAAGAATTCCAGTCCTCGGCTTCCATGGTGAATTTAGTTGACTTTGGAGATTTTTTAATGCAGTAATAACTCCACGCTCACTCTTCCCCACGCGAAGCCAGGGAGCTGTTCATTATCTGAGTTCTGTCTAGAAGGGACTTTTTATCATCACATTCCTGGGACAGGAGCAGAATTTAATCTTCTTGCTGCAGCTGAGCCAAAGAGCAAAGCCGCTTCAAGGTCACTTGACCCAAGGGGAAGCCCAGGCGCATCAGGGCGGTATGGAGCGCCTCGCTGAGACTCCGCAGCCGCCGGCCCTCCCAGCAGGACAGCCTGTTTCCTGCATAATGTGGCTTTTAGCCCATGGGAGCTGCATGCACAGAGGATTTGGGAAGAAGCTGCTCCTGTCCCAAACAGCACTTGGCAGGGGACAGCATTTTGTGCTTTTAGGGGTGTGTCTACACATGCATTTAAGCCTGCCTAAATGTAATGCACATTAGCTTAATGCGCATTAAGCAGGTTTAGGCAGGAGTCTACGCGTGTGGGCATTAAAGCGCATTAACGCTGTGCGTGTGTGGACTTAGTCCCAAGTCAGTCCACACACACAGTGGTAATGCGCTTTAATGCATCTACATGTGCATTAATGCACTTTATTTGCACCTAAATTGCATACCTGCAGTTGCAGGTATCCAGTTTAGGCACAATTAGCTCAAAATCACCATTTTTAAAGCACATTAAGGTGCACCTTAATGCACCTTAAATTTAGGCTAATGCACCTTAACGTATCTCATGTAGACGTGCCCTAGAACAAGCTGGCGAACCTGTTGGAAGAGATGCACCGTGTAAAGCCCCTGTGTACACAGGGCAAGCTGAAGCGTCTCCTCTGGGTTCATCTCTGGATGAGCTGCCTCCCTCCGTCGGGATCCTCGCTCTGCCAGCACCGATGCTACTATTTTAATCTGTATAGTGTCCCTAGCACTAGTGTCTCCGCAGAGCACAGCTGCACTTGCACGGCATCCAGCTCTTGCGCTGGCCCTCTGCAGAGAGGCAAATGTGACTGTGTCCCTTGCCCCGAACACAAGGAGTTTGATGCTTATCCTGTGACTGGGTCTATAAAAATTGGAATAAATCTACTTCACCCAAGAGATGCTGAGCTGAGCCACAGTCCCGCACCGCGGGCCAGCTGTGATCCAGCTGTGATCCAGCTGAAGGTTTGGAAAGGACTTGCCTGTTCCCTTGAATCCCAAAGGGGATTATTGAAAGTTCAAATGCACGAGCTGCAGTGTGTTTGCAGTGTCAAAATCCCGAGCTTTGCTGCTTAGAGCGCAGAAATAGCCCAAACCTTTATGCCTTTCTGTATATATGCATGGCAGAGCTGAATGGCGCGCGGGCCATCTGAAAGCCCCGCTGCACCCCTGCCAGGGCTGGACGCGACAGTCTTTCCAGCTGGCGCACCTCCAGCTCGCCAACAGGTTCGGCAGCTCTGATGGCAGGCTGGGCCGTTTCCATGCAGACATTTGTCGGGCTCGTTTTCTTGGCATCGGCTCTCACGCTTTTCTGTCCTTCAGTGTTTCCAGATGGGATCCTCGGTGGGGAAGAAGCAGAAGCGTCCCCCTCCAAAGATTGGCGCAGGCCTGGTGAGAGCCGCCGGGGTGACGTTTGCAGGGTGGAAACTCAGAGCCGTGCTCGTGGACATGTGTCCCATTGGGGAAGGAGCGGGATTGCTTGCTCGGACCCTTGCACGCTTTGCTGCCCGCTCACAACCACTTCCAAGGTGCAGCCGGAGACAAAGGCCACGCTGCGCTCGCCGCCCCGGCGCACGGACACGCGGCGCAGCTGAGCGGACGCTCCTGCTTGCACAGGGTTTATCCTCCACATTTTTCCTAAAAGACATTTTCTCCCCCCTCCGCCTCCTGGGGGAGGAATGTCTGGGCCTTTGTTTTGCTAAATTGCTCCTGATTTTTTTTTTTTTCCCAAGGATTTTGCTTTTTTGTTTCAAGGAGGCTCATTTGCTTTTTTTTCCCTCCTTCTTCCTTTCATCTAAAGAGAATCTGATGTGATGGGTAAAATATCAAGTGGAATAAGTCAAAAATGCTGACAGAAATAATAGGCCCCGTGCCCATTTCAAACTCATCTCAAAGTGATAACAATTAAGACCTGGACAGTTTGAACTTTTTTTTTTAAACAAAGAATTAACGATGCTTGGGAACCTTTCGGGGCGGGGGGGTTGCTTATCATTTATGAAAGCTCCTTTTTGGGTAAAGAGAACAAGTTTTGTAAAGTGAGGAAAAGATTTGAAAGGTAAACACTTTGAACAGCAGCCGGCATATCTGCTCTGTCAATTTAGACTCTACTACATACCATTAACCAACCTAAAATAACTTCTATGGTAATAACCCTTCAGATACAAACGCTTGTGCAGACAAAGGTATTATTAAGTTAAATTACCCTAAAAGTGTTGGATTGACAGAAAGGTTCAGTCAGTGGTTTGGAAAACCAGAGGCCTCGGTGACACGAGTAAACAGTTACATATGCTCTGTTTCTCCCAACCCGGTTTACAAGACTCGGAGTAACGGGATTTCAATTTTCGTCTTTAAATATTTCATGGCCAGTCTCCTCTGGAAGACGCTTTACGGTGCATCTTCTCCCGCGCTCTTGGAAGAGGCCCCGCTCCCTCCCAGCCCCTTCTCGAGGATCGTGTTTGAAGGACTCTCTGGGACACTAGGAATGAATGTAATTGCATTGCCTTTTTTTCCACGGTCACGCTGCATCGGTGGCTCGTGCACCTAGAGAGGCATTAGCCGTGCTCGTCCAAAGCCAGTTAGGAGGGAGAGTGGCGCTGCCTCCCCTTCCCTGCAGTCTCAGCATTAGTCTCTAAATGCACTTTGTGCTATGAAATGAATCCCATTTCTCCTTCTCCGGTCCTCCCACGCAGCTGCAGAGCAGAAGCTTTGCTGAAGCCCAGCACGGGTCTTCCTCTGCCTGCTCCAGACGGCCCCTGCACTACACCCCAAGGTCCCTGTACGACCTACGTCGAGGGGCGCTTGTACACGTGATGGTGCTCCCATCCGACGGGGATGGCAGCGGTGTAAAACCAGTGCCGGATGAGTGCTAAGAGCAGCACTGGTTGCTCTTTGGGCATGGGTGTGATGTGCCCAGGCCTCAGCGGTCTGCACTGCCCAGCCCGTGCACAGGTGATGAGCACCGGGGACGGGGGCTGCTAGCTCCTGCTGCCGTCCGTGCTGCTTTCCAGTGGCCAAAGCCAAGCGGTGAGCCCGCTCGCACCGTTTGGGACGGTCTGGTCCCTGGGCTGAGCTTCTTGGTGGGAAGATGTTGGCTTCACCACCTCGCTCTCTTGTGCCCACGACTCATTCTCCAAGCTGAAGTGGGTTGGAGAGGGGCACGCTTCCTTCCTTCCTTCCTCACTAGCACCCAGCTACACCCACCTTAATTAAAGCGATGGGATTTGCTTGTCTCGGTTCACATCCCCTTCCAGTTTCTCCGTTCCCCTGGAAGATGCCCCAGGCTACAGCTGGCAGGTACCAGCTACACCGATTTAATTAAAGCTATGGGACTTATGGGGGGTCAAGACGCAGCCTGCCAGCCCTCCTCCACTGAAGTGCTTGGGGTAGTCGGGCAGGAGGATGGATGTGGAGACGTCTATGTGGAATAACTCTATCTGGAGAAGTGCACGGGGGTGACGGGGAAAGTGCTGGGGTCGCCGCGTGCATTGGGCCCCTGCACCCTGGCCTGGGAAGGGAAACGTGTCGATGGTCCTATACTGCAAATCAAGTGACCTTAACCCAGGAGCGCAATCCTTCCTAGGTTAAGGTCGACTAGGAGTCGAAGGCGCTGCAGGTTGTGGAAGGGGAGGGAGAAACAGCTCACTGGAGAGCGGGGATTGCAAAGAAACAGCTTGGCTTCTTTCTTTTCCCCCGAGGGGGTGAGGTTGGGATGGGTCAACTCCGCCGCGCTTGGGCTGCGTGAGCACGCCACGGTGCAGGGAGCGGAAGGGCTGCTGCAGACGTGCAGCACTGTCACCGCACAGACACGAGAGGTGATAACTTCCTACGTACTGTTTATTTGCTAACACAGCCCAGAGATGATTCTCGTCACATTTGACAAAACTGTAATAACAATAGAAAATCCCTCCCCGTCCCTCACCCATCTCCGGGTCTCTGCCTGGCAAGAACTGTGTTTTACTACTTCCATCTAGTGGCAGGGGGTCAATGATTCAACTCTCCGCCTTCCCTTCAGCGTCCTTTACCCAACTGGCTGCACCTGCGTGTCCGCACTCTTCTCCATCTCGGGTGATTTTAGGGATGGGAATAAGAGAGCATACGAAGTTAAGTCAGGGCTGGCATGCACGTTGCTGTGTTAAACTGGCCGCATCGACACGAGCAGCAAACCGCACAGTAACCGCACAGTTATTTAGTATTTGCATCTAGTACTTGCATTTACTATTTGCATTTAGTACTTGCATTTAAAGCTCATGCAAGTACTAAACACCTGTGCAGTAACTAGCATTACTGCACCGTACCGGAGCTGCACTTTTTTTCCAGGCATGACTGCACAGTAGCTCGTTACTTCTGCGCAGTAGCATCACGTCTCGGTTGATGCCCACCAGCGCTACTGCACAGTCGTGCTATGGCTGCGCCGTAGCTCGTTGCGACTGCGCAGTAGCATCTCGTGGAGACGCGCCCGCTGAGACTTGCATACATTTTGGGCAAGGCTGCTGATTTCCTTTCCTGCCACAGCAGAGACAGATTTCATCCCAGAAAACTGAGAAGAAAAACATTTTTTCCCCTTATTTTACCAGGAGAAAAAATTGGATGAAAGAGAAATGCTTTTGTGCAAACTGACCCTGAAAAAAAATGTCTAATTTTATAATTAAAAAAAAAAAATAGCAGAAAGTTTTGGGGGTTGCACCAGGAATGTTCAGTTCTTTGCTGAAAAGATTTTGTCAAATGCTCAGGATTTTCTCTGGAGGGCAGATGCTTTTGGTGGGGGAAAAAAAAAGCCCAAATGAAAATCAAACAAGTTTGACGGGAATTTTTTTTACCACCCCTCAGCTGGAGCTAAATCATGACTTTGTCTGGGCAAATCTGCTCCTGGCTGGGTGAACAAATGCCTGAGCTGTTTCAACATGTGTGCGTCATGCCTGCATTTAAAGGTCCCATCTGGAAAATGGCTTTTCAACCAAACAAGAGAATTTTTGCAGCAAAGAAAATGACTTGATCTAATTTTTCCAGTGATTTGATTAATCAACAACAAAAAAACAAATGTTTCCAGGCAGGGAAAAAAGCTGGGAAGGGAAAGGAGAGAGAAAGAGAGATGGACAAAAAATACTGTTTGAAAATCATTTGTTTGCCAATATCTAGTTGGTCTAATAAAAGAGATCACCTCTTCTACCACTTTTGATTCCTTGAAACCTGACCTTTTGTTCAAGTTTTCTCCCCACGTTGAAGCAGAAAAATCAGAGCAAATAAATAATAAAGCAAATTAATCGATGAATAGAGAGAGGGAGCCAGGCCACCTCCCTGCAAAGCATGAGTGAGAAGGTTTTACTCGACCGGGGAGTTTAAGTCTCCCGGGCCCCCGCGGTGCTGATCACAGGCCCGGGATGCAGGTGAGCTCCGCGCTGCGAATCTCGATCAAAATTGCATCCAACCCCTACGCGGGGACAGGAAACGTACCTGGCCGAGGGGTCTGAAAGCAAATATCTCGGCAGTCGGGGTCCTCTCTGCCCACCTGCTCCGCGTAGCTGGAGGTTTTCTCTGCCCCGCGTCCGCCAGAAGGAAATTCAAACAGGTGGCCTTCTCTTTCCTCTGCTTTCGCCTCATTTTCTCCTCCCGGAGCTACCTTTGAAATCTCCCGACGTCAACAGGAATCAGCTTTAACTTGTGCGCCTGCTAATAAATTAAAAATGCCACATTCTCCCAAACTGCATTATTACCGTTTATAATTTTGATTGTTCATTTGCATACGAAAATTAGTCCTGTGACACGCGTGAATTTTATTTTACTCTTGAACTAATTATAAACAAGAATGCCACATTATTTACATAACTAATTATTGTTCCTTCTGTTCTCCCATTTTTAAATCACAGCCCCATTCGGCGCTGGGTAGCGGTGCAAATGAACAATCACACGACGTTTCGGAAGTTTCCCCATTCAAATGCCTTGGAAGAGCAGATAATGCGCGCTTCTGTTTTAATAGACATAAATTAGGTTGATCTTAATTTATAGGGAATTTGAATGAGTGATTCCTGTCTACCTGAGTGTATTTTTTTTCCAGAGGCTAATTGTAGGTGTTTATTAACCCATAAATCTGCCCTTCGCTGTACGCAAAGGAGATGTTCGCATCCAAGGGAAGGGAGAACGTGCCTTCTCTGTGATTTGCTCTCCTTCTTTTCTCTTTCTGTCCCACCTCTCGCTCTTTCTGCTCCTTCACCGTGGTCCTAGACCACGCTCCGTGCAACAGATGCTCGCCAATGTTGGTGGCGGATGAGCCCGGGGCTTGTGCTACTGACGGCCTCGATCTGCCCGTCTGACACGCGCAGGCGGGCAGAGTCCGGCCGGGCAGAGATATCCACTGACCTTGGCTGTCCTTACCATCCCATCCCACCACTGCACCATTTGCGTGTTTCAGGGCCTCTGGCATCCTGACCCCTGGGCAACAGGGCTATTATCCCCCCTTTCCGGCAGGCCATTGAGGCTCAAAGCAACCGAGTGACTTGCCCAAGGTCACAGAGGCTGCCTGTAGCAGAGCAGAGACCTGAACCTGCCTCTTCCAGGTGAGGTTTCGCACTCTGGCCGTCGAACCAGCCTCTGTCTTGCCAGGTCCAGGGATTGTCCCCCTCCGTCCATCTCTAAGCTGAGGCCAGCTCCTGGGAGTGGGTTGAGATGACGGGCTTTGTCTTGGGCACGGCAGCCCCCGGCCCTGTGGGAGGGGGAGACATTGCCCAGGGCTTCGAAAGGAGAAGATGAAATGGAAATGCCCCCCAAGCCGTTCAGCCCTCCTCGGGGCTCCTCTGACAACTGGGTCAGGAGGCCACCCGTACACGGCGAGTCGGCTAATTGGCTATGAAGGGATTAGGAACCGAACATGGGAGGGTGGGATTGAGAATTTAATAAACTCGAATGTGAGAGCAAGGGGAAACAACCCAGCTCTGCTTCACAAACCCCCTTGCGCTGGTAGTGAGGGTGCAGGCAGTGGCAACCGGACCGACAGCTGGGGATGGGCATTGCCAGGCACTTGGGCAAACTTTCATCCCAAGTTTCGGACGTCAAAGGGGTGGATCGACGGTGATATGCGGCACTCTGCTATCAGATCCCGGGGCGGTCGGGAGCTGGTGCTCCGGGGATGCCCTTCCAGCTGCTGTTCCCAGGGCACAGCCTTTGCTTCCTAATAGATGTCGTCTACTTTCTAACTCGCCAGACTGTTTTACGGGCACCCTTTGTGGTTGTATCCCTTCTGCTTCTGGTCTCTTAACGGCAGCATCCAGGGAGAAGCAGCACAAAGCAGGATGCAGCAGAAGAGGCTGAGAAAGGTTCATGAACTACTACCTGGCGAAGAGGAAGTGAATAGGGATTTATTATTGACTCGCTCACACCAGGCAAGAACTAGGGGTCACAACATGAAGCTAGGAGGTAGTGAGTTTTAAAATAACACAAGGAAGGTCTTTTGCACCCAGCGTGGCATTAAAGCATGGAGCTTGTGGCCACCAGCAGTGGTAGAAGTGGAGAGTTTACCCAGATTTACCAAGGGGCTGGACACGTGCTTGGAGGAAAGGGGTGGCAGCTGCTATTGAGCACAGGAGTGAAGGGCACAACCTCTGCATCAGACCTTCCTGGACCTTCAAAGCAAGTGAGAGAGGAGCAGGAGGGAGAAAACACCCTAATTAGACCCAGTTCACTCTCCCTTTCAGCACACACTCTCTGCGCCCATATGGCATGGGAGACTGGGCAAGACGGACCTGGAGTCTGACCCAGTACACAGCAATTCTTATGATCTTATAACAACTGAAAATAGCCTCATTTGGGTTTGTATTTTTGGGGGGATGGGGGGGGGGGAGTTTGCATTGGTTCCCCCCTGAACAGCAAAGTCTGGATCCAGACTTGAATGTGGAGCCAGCACCATGGTGGCTCCTGCCCTGATTTGGGTCCAGCGTGCCCTGGCAGCCTTGAATGGGGTCTCTTGGGTGCACAAATCCTGCCTCTTGCAGCAGCAAACCAAGGAGAGGCCGTGTCCTCACCCAGGTCCTCATGGCAGTGGAGAACGGCCCTCTTCAAGGAAGGAGGACACGAAGAAGAGATGGATTGAAAAAGCCCTGCGCACGCGTGCAAGCGCCCGAAGAGATGGGGTCCAGAGAGCACTCCCGGGTTAGCCACTGCATTACACCCCTTGCAAACTGGGCTCAAAATGCATGTATGCCTTAAAAGAAACAGCTCTTAAAACAGATCTATCTGATCCTCATGAAACTGGCTCCCAAGGAGCCATTCTGCTCAATGTGGTAGAAAATATGAATTTGAAAGTAGCTCCTAAATGCGGCTTTGATATGCTGGAGCGTTGCAGCTCACAAAGAGCAAGTCGCAGTCTGGCAGGTGGGTAATGCACCTCTTAATGATTGTCTCCATCCCCACGCGCTTGCACAAGGGATCAGTCTCAGTGCAAGGGAGACCCCAGGCAGACCATCCTCTGTCCCATAGCTGTGCTCCGGGCACGGGGGCTTGAGCTATATAGCACTGACTTTTGCTGCTGAGGGGTCACCTCGCCTCCTTCCTCTGAGCCCCTCTTGGAGCAGATAGCTCTTCAGGGGATTTGGTGACACTGGCCTAAGTCAGGAAGGGCCCCGGCCACTGGCAGTAGGTGGTCAGCTACTCTGGAGCCAATTGACCATCCGCTGGACATGCTGTATTGCCCGTCTCTGGTCCAGGCGAAGCGATTCCCAAAAGAATCAGTGCTAGCACCTCCATTTCTTTGCTCACTGATTCACAAAAAGCCCCATTTTGGCTCAAATGCTCCAGTATTCACCCAAAGCAAAATCTATGTCAGATTGCAAACCCCACGGTGTCTTTCCACTTGGCAGTGAGGAAATGCAAAAAACTCTGCATCGCGTTTAAGTGAATGACCAGGCGATGTAAGAGACAAAGAAATAACCTTCTCGCATGGCTCCTACACCCCCTATTTATTGCCAGCCTGCAACAGAAGCATCTCTCTGAGGAATAGGTACGGGATACTGCTGTGCACGGGATAAGTGGCAATGCTGTATAGTGAACCAGAAATACCAAAACAGCTGACAGACGGGTTAAAAGAAAGAGTTTGATGAACTCAGTCCAGATGAACTTGGCTGTTCTAGCCTAGTGGTCTTTTTCTACTCCCATCACCCTGGTCTCCACATGCTTTATATCTCTGCAAGTTCCGGCTTAACTTGATGTGGAAGGTCTCTGCTCAACCTCTCCGTTGCTGTGAATACCGCCCTGCAGGAGACCACAAATGCAGCATAAAAATACTGACTTGCATTTGTTTATGTAAATAAAAAATTGAAACGAGATGGGCATTTTGCATGGGGATTTACATAACTCTGTAAAAATTCATGAACCCAAATTTAAAGACTTATTTTTTTTTAATAGGTCAGCCTTTCATTGACAAGTTGTCACTTCTGCTTCAGTGCTGTATTTGCTGCCTGGGCAAATATGCATGAGCAAACCAATGCCATTTTATTAAATGCCATCGTTTGATTATTTTGAGAATAATCAAGAATCAGGAAGGGGGTGGAAAGCACCTGTTTTTAGTTGGACTTGCCCTTGTGTACCAGCTCTGATATCCCGGGGCAGATCTGACCCCCTTAAATTGCATAGCCCTGTCGCCTGGATTCAGATAAAGGGCAAAATTTGACTCCCTGCCTCTCCATTCTGGCTGCATTGGTACGAGTCTCCCATCTTCCCGTTCACCCTAATGAAGAGGCTGAGTAATGCTCTCTCATTTCAGCTCTGAATAATTGGTCCTGGCCTTTCCCGGCCCAGTCGAGCTCCCATTAACGTCCATAATCAGATTCTGGTTGTCTCTAATCAGCACTGGTGTCTGGGCAGCTGAGCAGGTGTCTTTGGGAAGCTGGATGCATGGGCTGGGTCTGGCCAGGAGCGTGTCGGGGACAGCTGGCCGCAGCAAGCTAGTTGGAGCATGCATTACCAGCAACTCTGCAGCAATGGGGAGAGAGCCTTTCCCTTGGGGTCAGAGCATCACGGGGTACAGATGCTTGGCACTCTCCCTCTGCAGAGCCCTGGCAGGAATGACCCCGGCGCAGATTGCTATTTCCCCATTTACAAGGGGCTGAATATGTGATGGTGACATGCTGCGGTTATGGACACCGTTTCCAGCAGCCCTGACCAGGCTGTCTTGTGGGGTCTGGTTGGTGCTGAGTCCCTGGATGAAATGCATGGACCTTGGGTGTAGTTGCATGGCCAGTGACGTGGCCCAAAGCACACCAGTGACACAGGGAGGCCAAGCTGGCTTGGAGCCACAGGTTGAGATATCAGGAGCTGATGGACGCGGCCACAGCACCACTCACTGCTAGTAGGGTCTCCAGTGCCCTGTGATAAACCTGATCCAAGTGCATCATGTCCCATTTCCTACATGAGTGCATAGGTGTGCACAAAGCTGCTGGTGCTGCGCCTGTAGTTGTGCATTGCACTTTCCTTCTCCAAAGCAGCGTACAGCGGTGAGCTACTCCATCCACACAGACCTCTCCCCTCCCTGCAGACAAGGCTTGAAACTTTGAGGAGAGAGTCGTGCCCGGCTGATGGTTTGTCTAAGTGAGTTCACTTGGGGAGATGGGCTGAATCATGACCCTGGAGGGTCCCAAGGCCACTTCTCAGAGCCCCTAAGCGAGGCTACAACATGGAGGCAGTTTGGACATTTGCCCCAGGCTACAGACCCCAAGCTGGGGAGTTGGAAAGTGGAGCGCCAACGGAGGTGACCAGCCCTCTCCTTTCTCTGCATTAAACCCTAGAGCTTCCTGTCTGGAAAACACCACCAGCAACCGATGTCCATCACGTGGGCAGCTCAGGGCTTGATCCTGTGCTTCAGTCACCAAGCGCCTTCCCGCGCCCTGGCTCCAGCTCGCCCTGCCTTGGATTTTGCTTGCAATCAGAAATTGCAATTCCAGGCTGGGAACTTTTAATGACAGTGCACAGAAGAATGCCTGCGAGGCTTAAATTGCTTAATTTGCATTGTCTTGGAATATTTTTGCATGTAATAAAGATCTGTGTTTTGCTTCCCCCCTGTGTTTTTCATTTAGGTAATGTCAGTGCAAAGCCCTCAGGCCCGATTAATCATACACTGCACCTGGAGCCAGAGCTCTCCTGGCTCTCTCTGCCCAGAGCTCCCTGGCGGGGCGGGTGCCAAGCCCCGCAAGAGGCCGTGGCATTGTCACATTCACCCATGAAGGAGGGAAGAAATCTCTGGCCAGGTCTCTCCAGGAGCTCAAATCAAGCAGCAGCTAGCACCAAGCTGCCCTGTGGATCTCAAGGCTCGGGGAGCCAGCAGGGAGCATCCATGGTGCCATTTCTGCACATCCTCCGCCAAGTCCAGACCTTCTTCCGATTCACCAAGTGATTTATGCCAGTGGGCTTCTCGCTGGGGAAGGGAGAGTGATTCCCAGCCAGGAGTGCTGGACCAGTGGGAGACTTTATTGGCAGTTTCTGAGACAATCCCAGCCACCTCCACGGGGTAAATGTTCTCACTCTGTTAATGCAGCCCTCTCCTCCATAGCACCAGGGTCCTGAGTGCATTTCGACTTCCCCGTTTTAGAGATGCTCAGGCAGAAAAACAAACTTTTCCTAAGACTCTGGGCTCGGGAGGGACCTCAGAGGCAGGCCCCGCTGTTCCTGTGCCCGCTCGGGCAGGCGCCCGTCCTGCCTCTCCTGTAACCCCTCCTAGAGACCAGACCACCCCTTTCCTCCTGATGCCCCTGCCCTCCTGCTCTGACAGCCAGGAGCTTTTTTCAGAGATGCAAGATCAATCTGCATTGCTCCGTGGAAACCCAGGAGGCCATAAGATGTCAGCATCAGAGCCCAGCATCTCCAGAGCCCTGTGCCCTCACCCTCATGCTTCCCAGTAGCAGGAAGCCTGATCTGAAGGCAGGAGTCACTTTTGGGCAATCACTGCTCAGTGCCCCAGGGATGCTCAGGTATCGCCTTGGCTCAGTAGCGTCGACTAGTCGAGAGTAGGGGTTGGAGCTGATCCTTTGCATGGGTCAGCCTTGCTGCTGTTTGGGGGTGAGCGGTATCCTGTGTGCACAGGCCAGGGCTTCTTGCACTGCTCTCACACCAGTGCAGGAGCTGCGTGCGGCAAGCCCAGCTGGCCGCGCAGAGCTTGCCGAAGGGGTGGCTGTTTGCTAAGTCTGATGTCCTTGCACCAGTGGCTGGGGGGGAAATGCAGCAGAGGAGGGAAAGCTGCAGGAACCTCATGGTGGAGGCGGTGCAGGAGGAGACGGAGCGATTGATAGCTGTCTGGTCCTCTGCACCTTGGAGGGATCATTAGCATCTGATTAATTAGCTCAGCCACGTGCCACGTGTTGCCGATGCAAAGCACTGGATAAGGGCTGCATATTGATATGAGGACGCATGCAACCGTGGAATAGCCATCCGAGCCAAGCTCTCTCCCCTCTTCCCTTGCCGGGCCCAGCCCCAAGCTCCTTTACCTGCATAAGCAACTCTCCAAATCCCCCTTGTTCCTGGCTGCAGTTGGCAATCCTAACCAGCCAGCAGCAAGGATGCTCCATCTCCCTGCGGCCCCTGAAGCCTGCACTGATGGGGGGAGACCCATGTGAGCTTGGTCTTATTCAAAGCCTAAAACAGCTGGCCCAGAATATCTTTGCTGCTGTAGCAGCCAGACCCACTAGCTCTGAATGCACTTCAGTCACTGCTGCCCGGAGCATGGACTGATGCCTGGGTGGAGGATGAACAGAGCTCGAAGAGGAGCCGATGGCAGAGCTGGAGCTAAGCTATGGGAGGGTGCCTAATAGTCACTGATACCAGCGTACAAAATCACTGGTACGGGAGCCCCGTGTTAACCTGGGTTTTTATCACACTGCATTAATGAAACCTTAAACAGTATATAGGAAACTCAAACCAGTCCATGAATGGAAACAGTTTACCTCCTGTTATGTGAGTGGTGCCTTTTACAGTGTCTGTGCTCAGAGGCAGTGAGGATGCCATGTTAATTGTTTTATCTGCCTATGTCTGCCTGTGTCCTTACACCAACACGGCTGCAACCTACACCCCTGCACCATGCTAATTAGCACTTGATGTCCCAAACTGCCGGCAAAGCATCCCATGGCTTGGCATCTGAGGAGCCCCCCTCGTCTCAGACCCCAGCGCCGGGCAGGGGCCTTTCCTGTGCTTACCAATGGGGAAAGAAAATTGTCTCCAAGATGCACCAGGAGAGGCAGAGCTCAGGGGACCCTCCACACCTGCCCAGGAGACCCCAACCCATTGTGGTCCTGGGCTGGCCCCGGGGTGTAGGGGCCACAATCATTGAATGCCCTTTGCTTCAAGAGCCCCTGAGCAGAAGCCTGTGTAATGCAGCCCAGAGCCAGAGCTGCTAAGGGGATGCAGCGTGCTCCTACCTACCCACATCCCTTGCACCTCTTTGCACTCTGTAAGTGGGGTGTGCTCCATAGTGTGCATAGAAACATAGAAAAACAGGGCTAGAAGGGACCTCAGGAGCTCACATCCAGTCCAAGCCCCTGCTCAAAGCAGGACCAGCCCCCCATCTCCCTGCCATGTGCCTGTCTGCGTGCAGAAGGGAGACTGAGAGCCACATATCCCTCGCCAGCTCCGTAACTGATCTCTATCTTATTAAAGAGTTAATACACTTAAATGTATTTTAATAAACTCCATTTAATGACCATACATTAATTGTCTGATTAATTCTAATAAATCCTTATTTGAGATGCTTAATTTAGAGTGTGACTGATCGTCCTGTCATGGATGGATTATATAATTGTTGTCTGAAATGAGATCCTTTCGCAGATACTGGACAAAGGCAGAAATCTGGGGACTGCGCTGATAATTGAAAATCACATGAGCATGAAGAATGCAGCCCGGAGCCGTACGGCAAGGCTGGGGACGCTGCGGGCGCCAGGCACTGCCCGTTCTGCCCGGGCCGCCTTGCAGATCCCGCTGGGGGGTGGCAGGAATGGGGCGCAGGGCAGGAAGGAGGGGGGATGCCCCTGCTCCCCCTGCACCCCCTGACTTCAGTGCACCGTGCACAGAGCACT
The DNA here is from genome assembly GCF_000455745.1 of Alligator sinensis. Taxonomy (NCBI): domain Eukaryota; kingdom Metazoa; phylum Chordata; order Crocodylia; family Alligatoridae; genus Alligator; species Alligator sinensis. The sequence goes on along the minus strand of NW_005841833.1, from coordinate 6,256,222 downwards.
GCGACTCGCTCTGCACCAGGGAGGGAAGGGTGGGATGTCTCAGGGCTTTCCCAGTTGCAGCTGCTGTCCAGGCATCTGGAGTGCATGTACACGTACGCTTTAATGCACTTCACCCTATTTTAATGCACATTAAAGCATCACTAAAAACCCATGCTATCTAGTCAATGCTCATTAAAATAGGCTAATAATATGCACTAAGCATCACCACTGGAAAAACCGTGTTCTTTAGTTAATGCACATTAAGACAGGCTAATGTGCATTTTCCTAGTACCTCACAATGGAGGCACTCGATTTAATGCGCATTAACAGAAGGGATTTTCCTTCCGCTCTTTCCAAACATTTCCCTTTCGGCTCAGCCTTCGTGTAAAGGCCTTCTCCGTCATAATTCACTTTGCTGCCAAACAACAACAATCACTACAAAGCAAAAAAAAACAGAAATTTAAAAAAAAAAAAGAAAGAAAGATGGAATGAGGCTGTTTCAATCATGTCACGACTTAAAAAAAATAATAATTTCAAGATGGGAAACATGTTGAAACCAGCCCTTTGCCATGAGAACCTCTGGTCTCACCAAAAAAGCATTTTCTGGCTAAAAAAGGTTTAAGTTCCCAGCCATCTCTCCTTGGCCTCTGCAAACAGTCCTTTCAAGGCTTCATTTGGCCATGGTAGCCCCTGCTGCCTTTGCCCTTAATTAACCCCTGTGGGGCTGAATGCCACTCCCCGCCTCTACCACCCCTTCCCAAATTCCCACTTTGCAAGGGGACGTGGTCACGTCCCTTCAGGGTACCATAAAGTCCCAGCCCACGCTGCCTCTGGACTCGGGGTGTGCTCCCCGCACATCGCGCCACTAGCAGCCACATCCTCCCTGCGGGCTGAGTCCTTCCCGCCGGCGGCGGGGATGTGCACGGGGGGGAAACGTGCCTGGGGAGATGCTGGGCATGTTCCCAGCCGATGTAAATCAGGACTGCCCCCTTGACCTCCGCAGAGCTGCAGAGATTTAAGCCAGCCAGGGGCTTGGCCTGCCCAGTGTATATGATCATCCATTTAATACTCCATAAAGCCCAGAGCCGCCGTTACCTGAGTATCGATTAACCCATAACATTGTTCGCTGTTAAATGATCGCGTGCCTTTGCGTCTAGCACGTCCCTCGTGCTAACTTCTGCAGCACCTTCCCTCCTGCGTGGACCCGATCTGCTGGAGGGGGTGAGCAAATGGGACCCCCGGGGGCATCGGCTGCACTGAGGGGCACTCGGTGTCTTTATCAGGCTGCTCAGAGCCTAAACGCCAAGTCCCACAGTGGTATTCGCCCTTGCTCATCCTCTGCCCCAGCCGGCTCGGCCTCCTCCTTCCTTGGCAAGCAGTTCCCCCCCATTAAAAGCAGCACCCCCATGTTTGCTGCTCCCTTGTGCATTTACCAGCATCACCCCCATGAACTGCTGAGTGTCTAGGAGCCACCTCCAAGAGAAGCAGGGTCTTGCCAGGCTTGCACCGAGCCCGTCTGCTGCAGCTGCAACCAGGGCACGACCATGCCGTTGTTAACACCACCAGATTTATCCCAGTGCCACGGGATACCACTATGCCCCATTACAGAGGGAACCAGCATCCCTCTGCCCTCTGAAGACCTCGGGAGGGGTCTCCACCTGAAGCCACCAGCCACCTTTCGAAGCTGTAGCTGCCTCGCGCTTGGAATATTTTGCAGGGATATGAAGGGATGAACGGACTCTGATTCAGCTGGTCTATAAGGTGCACGTCTCCCCTGCCATCCTGGCTTCAAACAACCTGCCTACCTCTGCCCAAATTTCGGGCTTGCTGCCTACCTCTCCCCGACCAAGGCAGCACAGCTCTGCTTCTGCTGCACCGCCCTGCCAGCCACGGCACCACTCGGCCCACGAAGCACCGGCGAGGATCCTCGGGTTTGCAAAAACAAACTGTCAGTGCAGTGCTGTAATTTCAGGGTTGGTTAGGCATGTTGCACACTTAGGAAGGAACAGAGCACACTCAGCCCCACTGCCTGCCTTGCCTTCCTTGGGAAAAAATAGAAAAAAAGCCAAACAAAACTGGGTTTTATTTTCGCAAAAGCTTTGGCTCTTCACTTGATCGCGGCCAAAGTGAATTTGTTATCGTACAATTATCCCCCTGCTAAATTAATATATTAAAATGTTCAAACAATTGTTCCAGTAATTAAACAGACAGATATTAGAAGGAATGAAGGCATTTTAGTTCTGCTCTCTGGAATCGGCTGACCTTTCCCCTTTCGTAGCTGCTTCTCAGGCAGAGTAAAAATGATTGGATAATTGGACGGTTCGTGTTCTTGTGAAATCATCAAAGAGGGAGAAGGAACAAGGTGGCCCAAAGTTCGTACCGAACCGTGCGGTTTTGTTAATTAGATGTCTTTTTTTTTTCCACCCTCCCCCCCCGCCCCCCTCCTCTCGCCCATTGTTAAAATTTAGAAATTATTGTCTACAAAAATTGTCAAGGTCATTCCTTAACCTTGGCAGGCGTTTCAAGCATGTGCATCCTATTCTTAATTACAGCCTACATATAGCACTAGAGCACCTTTGATACGGGACCAGCGGTGCACGATTGCCTGTCCTCGGCCGCGGCTGGGGACAGCGGTGCCCGCGCTTCCCGTGTCGCTCACAACAGCAGCTCAGCGTTGGAGCCGGGCTGAGGATGCACACTATGGTGGTCTCACCCCCGCCAAGGAGTCGTTCGGGAAAATCAGGGGTGGAAAGCAAAGAGGTGCCTCTGTTCACGGTGTAACAGCCATGTAGTCCAGCCTCCCGTGTAATGCAACCCAAAAAACCTTTGGGTGGTTCTGCATCAGGCCGTGACGTCTTGTCTGAGCTCTTGGAAAGACATCCAGCCTTGATTTCAACACCGCGAGTGCTGAGGCAACGTGTGGTTAAATCCACTGGCTGTTAAAAAGCTCGTTTCTATATTGAGATGAAAGACAAAGCCCGCTGACCACCTTAGTTTCCCTGGTGCTCCTCCAACGCCTTTCCTCCCATAGCGAGGATGCCCTTCTCTCTCCACGGGCATGGCAAAAGTCCAGTCTGCAGAAGCTGAGGAAGGTGCAGAGGGCAGGGAGAAAGCACGGGCATTCCCAGTGTCGAGTGTGGGCGATACGTGCACAATGCTCGACCCTCTGCGGTAGCCTGGTCTCCCCTCCTCTGACCCCCATGCACTGCCTCGTGCTGACCTTGCACAGAGAGTGGGGAGTGAATGCTTCTCGGCAGCTTCCTCCCATCCAGCCCTCCCCTCTCCGCTTGTGCAACACACCTGAGCTGGCTCTGCTGCACAAGGGCCCTCTGCACCCAAGGTGGAGCTGGACCTGATTCTGGATGGCAGGGAGAGGCGCTGGGTATCACTAGTCCTGGCCGAGCCATCAATATTCAGTGCACAGAGCAGGGTCCGGAGCGGCTCGGCTCTTTTGGAGGAGCTTGTACATCAGGAGGGTCAAGCATCAGCTTTAGCTTCCATTTATCAGCCCTTATATTCAGGGCCTTACCATTTGGACCAACTAATATTAGCAGAGCTCACGGGAAGAGTATGCAATGCAGCATTCGTGACATCATTCATCTCGGCACTGTCAGAGGCTGGCTTTGGGACAGGCATAAATAAGACTTTTACTGTCTTGCACCAGCATAACGTGCTCCAGCTGAGCAAAAACTTTGCAACAAATAATTTCTTTGGACAATTTGGGGAGATCTTCACAATCCGGCTTTGGACAGTTCCCTACCGCATTAAGTACTTCAAATAATGCCCATCCTCTTCTGGGAATAACCTTTGGTCTTTGGGGAAATGTCCTTGTGAGTGTCCACCGTTTGAAATGGGTCGGCTATCACACCGGGACGTTGTTTGGATAACTTTGCAGCACGCTAATAAAGAGCAAGGTGCGTAGTTTCCAACGGAGCTCACGGTTCAGGGTAATCAAGGGTTACCTACACCAGCCAAGTAAGAAACACAAATGAGACTAACCAGCACGGAGAAAATTTGTCCTTGTTTTGGTTTTTTGCTTCTTTTTTTTTTTTTGCCTGGCTGTGTGAATAACTGTTAATGATGTGGGACTCTTTCTAGTTGCTCCCTGGATAGTTCATGTGATTTGCTAACCCAGCTGAGACTGGGACATGCACACTGCCAATGTTCAGTTGTGACTTTCCAGCAGAAGATGGTTTTAAACCCACTTTCAATGAGTATTTGCCCTGGCCTGCACTTTTCTTGAGTGTTCACACCAGTGAAGCCCAAGCACTCAGAAGTTTGCAAAACATGAACACAAAAGGGTGGCAGATACGGCTGATGAGAAAGGTGCCTTCTAATTCACCCCCATTATTCATTCAAGGTTTGAAGCTAACATAACCCAGGTGGGTCTGCATTGTTGCACAGACCCGGGGCTGACCCTGGGCAGAAAATGCATTTTGCTCTCAGCTCCTGAACCCCAGCTGCGCCGCGCTGGGACGTACTGAAACCACGACTGCCTTTCACAGAGGTTTCTTGGCCTTCGACACTGAGGAGCATCAGGCAGCAGCCTGTTGCTCACTTCTGAACCAGATCCAGCTTCTTGCAATGGGAAGGCATTTGGGGTTCCTACACGACCAAGGGATGAAGTCAAATTCCCACCTCCTGGAAAACAAAAATGACTTCTCAAACTCCAGGAGAAATATTTTTAATGATAAACTCAAGGCTGCGAAACTACCTCCCTGCACTTCTGTTAGTCTCAGCAGAGGGACTCTTTGATCACATACGGTAGGGAACCTACCGCGGGCACAGTCCGGTCACTGCTTTCACCACCTCTGCACAGATGTTTGAAGTGTTATCACAGCTGGACTTTGTGAGCGAGGGCAAATGAGTAGCAATTAGTGTGCCTCTCCGAGGCAGCGCGGCCGTTCCAGCCAAGACCTGAACGCTGGACAAAGTCTTAGCCAACGAGCCATGCCCAACGCACAGAGAAGTCCAGAGCCCAACTCACTTCCATCCACGGTACAGAATAGGAAGGGATGGAGACTCAAAGCACCTTTCCAGCTCTCTGCCAGGAGTGTTTCTGAGAGGGTGTCTCAGATGCAGGAAGCCTGGTATCAAGGCTATGCACGACAGCACGTGAATTAGCAGAGCTGCTTTATAGCCCAGCACGTGTGCACAGCTGGGCACGCGTGCAAGTCTGCAGTAGCGGGACCTTGGCCTGCCGTTTCTTTGTGGTGCCCTCGCTGAGTATGGGTTTGTCCAGCACCTAGCACAGAGGGACATGATCTTAGCTGTGGCTTTGAGCTGTCACTAGAAGACCAGAAAAAAGGAATAAATAATAATAATTCTGCATTAGAGAAAGTCTAAACTCTGAATATTGGACAGCTAGCTGAAACAAGAATATCTGTCTACCTATCTGTCTATCTGATCGTCGTCAAACTATCTCGATCTTTTTATCCCCGTTTTTTATTTTATTCTATGGTATTTTGACTGATCCAATAAAGTTTAAAGAGGGAGTTTTGACCTTTTTGCAATGCGCTACAATTAATTTTTACTTTGGACTTATAACGAACACCTATTATCCATCACATGCAGATCACTACCCCGCACTAATAAATCATCCTTCGTCGTATCGTAAGCTGCACTGAAGGTTAGACATCCCGTCCCCTTCAGAGAGACTGGCTGTATTCTTTTAAGTGCAGTTGGCTCATTATCCATGCCAGTATACAGATTTGAACCAAAAAGAGTCCACTTTGAGCAGCTAGCTGGAGCATAATCATGCTATAAAGCTGTACTTGGGAGTAATATACTTTTAGTGTGTTTTTAATTATGCTGCGTTTTTGCGAGCGATAACTGCCGAGCTGAGACTGACGCGCTGTCCCGGGGAAATCGTAACGGAAATCAAATGCAACGTGACAAACTCCCCGCTGGTGACCCAGGCCCCGGCACGGATGGAGCAGCCGCCTTGCCTCCCGGCTCTGCGGGCACTCTGCTACCTGCAATGCTCCCGGGACCGGCTGCCATTAGAAATCTCTTCTCAGATGTGCCGCGATGATCCCTCCAGCTTTGCACCCCGGGGACCCGGCACCCCTGCCTGGACCGAGTGTGGTCGGGTGCCAGGGACCCTGCCCAGTGTCTCAGCTGCTCGAGTCCTGCTGGATCCAGGACAGAAGTTCAATAAACGGATTGAACCTAAATCAGTTAAGTCTGATACTATATCCATGCAAGTTTATCTTAAACTGGTTTCAACCATCTTGAAAGCAGTTTACTTGCACTGAACTTCTGTTGTGTTACGGACTTGAACCAGTTTCCGATCACTCCTGTCGGTTGATGTGTAGCCCTGGAGTGCAAGTCCCTTTCGTTCAGGGCCTGGTCCAACACCCTCCGGCTGATGGGAGTCTTTCAACAGCCTCTGGCTCACTATCATCAGCTAAATGCCGTCCTTGCCCCTAGCTCCAGGAGCAAACCCACACCCCAAACCACCAAGGGCTTAGCCCAAGCAGCGCTTTCAGCCTGGCTGTAGGATCAGGTTAGGGCAGCTGATGTTTCCAACCCAAGAAAGAGGCAGTCCTTCCTCTGTGGCTCATATTTTCCTCTCCCTACAACACCCGTTCTCGTACCGACACGGACCCGCTGCGTTAAATTTCCACTCCCTTTCTCCCGGTGCCACTCAGCCCGTCTCTTACTGCTATTCTATTATGTCGCCTGTCTGCGAGGCGGAGACAAACGGAGATGGATGTCCCGGGGATATGGACGCCACGGGCTCCGTTTCCTTAGCAATAACAGCAGCGGGAAAGCGCTACGGGATCCTTCCCCTACCCAGAAGATTTTTTACTTGCGGCAAACAGAATTAGATCCAAAGCATTCCCTTCAAATGCAATGTGACGTGACCTAATGGAGTAAATACAGGTAGAGCAGGAGCTTAAGGTGTCTGTAAACCATGCGCCGTTTCTTCTCAGATTGCACTGACGAGGTCCCCGAGACAGCACAACGCTTGCGCTGAGGCAGCAGCCACACCGCCGCTCCATCCCTTGCCCGGCACTGCTTGCAGAAGGGAAATTACCTGCATCCCAATTTTTTTTTAGTGTATTTCTTGCTCTCATCTGCTCCATACGCACGCAGGAGAGTGACTCCATAGGCTTGTCAGCAACCGGGCACGCGCTGTGCCAGCACAAGCAAAGGGACATCCTCCAAACTTGGGCGAGCAGCTGTGCTCTGTGACGGTGGCACGGGGACGTCTGTCGCGCAGATGATGGACAGAGTCGGATATCCCTGTTCTATCGGGAAGGCTTCATCTCCTCGGAAGAGGCATGCAGGCAGTGGCTCCATCCCATCCCTAACACCGTGACGGATTAACCTCAGTTTCGAGCAGGTCCCGGGATGGAGAGGCTTACCTTGACTTTTAGACTCTCCTTGCACTTGCAAGGCAATCAGAGTAGAGGCCTGGGGCAAAGGTCATCTCTAAGATAACCTAAGGGAGCAGCTGAATTTGATAGAAAGGTTCCCGTGTGACCGTGCCCAGTTGCAGAGGGTTAATAATTTGGACACCTGGCCGTGGCTGTCCAAACCTGGCCTGAGATCTGGGACGTAAACTTCCAGCGATGCATGAGCAGGTGGCCTGGGCAAGCTTCACAGCCAGTTATTTTCTCCGCCCTTGGTTTAAAGGGTGCAGGTGACTTCCCCGTCTCCTCTGCACCCCAGCAGACCGCTATCCCCTCTCCGATTTCCAGGGGAACCTACCTACTGGCCCTGCATAAAGAGACCGCTGTGGGTTTGTAATTACACCCCACGGGCCATTTTCACACCCAGATGCACGCTCCCCACTCCGCTTGGCTCTTTCCTTACCTTGGTTTTGGAGCGTGTTGATTTTCTGCAGTGTTTGCTGACATGGTTCGGTGTCTGCAAGGTTTTCCCCGCCCCAAGCACAGGGATCTCCCCTGGCACGGAAGCACGAAGCCTTGGGGCCCAAAGCGTCTGGAGTCAAAAGGGGGTCGGGTCTGGAGACAGACCCCAACATGCAGCGCAACCCCAATGGGGCACCCCCATTCACAATGCACACACGCGCCTGCTTGCACACTCGTTCTCAATGGGATGGGGCCAGGAATTAAGAAAATAACCAGAGAGTCTTTAAAAGGAGCATGGAGGCCGATCTTCCGGTCACATTTAGGTGCATGCATTGAAAGGGGGGGTTAAAGGAAAGGGATGGAAATCAGGTTTGCCTTCATTCAGAGGTGCCTTCCTGAGTCCAGTGTCCAGAGGGTCCTCAGCTCACTGCTAAGACAGCGTCCAGCGCGTGTCTCGGGGACAGCAAGGGGCCTTGTGCTCCGGGGACTTCCCAGGAGCAGGATTGTCCGTGCACCGCGGCAGCTCCGGGAAGGAGGCAAAGAGGGTTGTGCAGACCCACATTGCTCCAGGCAGCTCCCACGCGTCAGGAGGGTGAACAGCATTGGTCCCCTCCCCACTGCTTTCACCTCTGCAGAATAGGGGCAGGTCTTCCCAGGCCCCGCCGTCCTCTGCTAGTCAAAAGAAATGACCTGATTCTGGACCCCCTTCTCCCCCCGGGGCGGGGGGGGAGGCACATCAGGGCTGGAGGGGCTGCGATGCAAATGCAGCTCCCATGCCCGGGATGGGACGTTCAAAGACATGCACCTGCCAAGGATCCAGGCCTTCCCATGAGCCACGACGAGGCTTTCAGGAGAAGAGTGGCAGGGACATGCATGGCGTGCCGGGACCCTGAGTCCTATTCCCAGCCCTGCCACAAGCAACCTTGAGTATATCCCCAGTACAGCTGGGATGCGGTCTCTCCACCCCAGAGAGCCCGCGGTCTCCATCCGACACCTCCTGGCACGAGGATGCTTCCTGCAATGCACGGGGCTGGGGAAAGAGCCCAAGACAGCAATCAGATTGCCATCTTAAAAGAGTCATGAGCGCCGGTTAAGTAAACGCCTCCTGTTCTCTGTGCGCTCATTAGCATGTGAATGGATTCGTAATGCGCTATCTCCTCGTCTTGTTACAGTCCTTGGCATGAGAATGGGGGATTAGACTTTTGATTACTCATCTCTTCTGCGGGAGACGGCGGTTAATTGTGTTGCTCCGCTTGCACCTCTGCCCTGCTCCGATCCCAGCCTGCCCGGGAGAAGGCAGGCTGGCAGGGCTTTCCAGTCGCGTGCACCAGATTCTCCAGCTGGAAGCCACAATGAGGATCCCTGCTGCAATGCCCCTTCACCCATCTGAGCTACCCTGATGGACACCAGCCCTCCAGGGTCCGGTGCTGTCTGCTCACCCCTCTCCCTGCCCCGTGAGCCCTGCAGCTGAGACGCGAGGGAGCGTGATGCTCTGCCCATTCTGCAACCTTTGGAGTGCAAGCGTCTTGGCATGGCTCTCCAGAGGATCAGGGACTGTGAAAGGACAGGCCTGCACAGCTAGCAGGATCTCGCTTCCCTGGGAAGCAGGCGATATAATCAGCTCAACCCGTCAAAATGTGTTGGTTCATAGGAACCAGAGAGCAGTGGGGCTGGAAGGCACCTCCAGAGGTCACCTAGCCCAACACCCTGCCCGAGGCAGGATCGACCCTGTCCAAACCATCCCTATGACTCCCATGCAGCAAGACCGACCACTGAAGGCTGATAGGACTTCTTCGTCGTGTCTCCAGTCCAACCTTTCCATATGGTCTGTTCCCAATATCCTGCACAGGCCACTGCTTCTGGGGTTGGTGTTGCCAGATCTCATGGGGTGCACTGTGGTGCATCTCCGGAGACGATCCGTGGCTTGCTTCTCTTCACCAACACATTGGGCGCTTGCATAGAGGCCCCATGATTTCATGGGAAAGTTGCATCTTCCAAAACCCACTCTCACTCTATTCAGGCTCCGCCACGTATGCCATTTATAGTTGATAGGTAGCAGCAGCGCCATTCCCTGAGGACCAAGCCATCCATGGTGCATCCAACCCGTACTGTCCCCTGACTGCCGAGGAAGCAAGGGGTTCATTGCATGGCAGTAACGGCGGCTAGAGCCGTGATGCAGGCCATTGTACGCATGCGTGCAAGTGTGCGTGTTGGCAGTGAGTACGTGCCCTCCACTTGCGAGGAGCTTAGCAGGTGCCACGCCTTGAAGCCCTCCAAAGCGCACTGTTTAATTTGAATGAAATCTATTAAATAGTATGGTGTCAGGTGTAATTACATGTTACCAGCCGGGTGCCAGAAGTAAGTTGCTAACACATTGGCATGGTTACTGTACACTTGGGTGAGTTTCAAACGTGGGTTTGTTAGTATCGGATCTAAGGGAAAGAAGCCAAGTCTGACGAGGGAAGAAAACAAGAGGAAGCGCTGTAGACTCATTGTTCGTCTGTGCTCCTGCAACGCTCGGATCGAATAACAAGCTCCTCTCCCCTTGTAACAGAACCTACTATCTCCTCTGCTGGTTTTTTCTCTCCGGTTCCCCTCTGCCTTGCCAAGGAAATCACGGGCACGGTAGAAGTGCTTGGAAATAACCTGATGGACGATCCTGGCGCAGGGAGCAAGGTGTTTCTGCAGCACCCTGCTCTAGCAGCACATCCCCGGTGAGGAAGTTCCTACTGCTTCTGCCAAAGGCTTTCCCTGGGCTTGCAGGGTACGACAGCATAGGCCAGGAGCTTGGCTGAGACAGGGGAGCTGGCTCTTGGCACAGACCAAGTGTTGGCTCCCGGTTGCTTTGCATGTGCCCTCGGTTGTCCTCTGCCAGGTGCGGGTCTCTCAAAATCGTCCTGTGTACAAGTGCCTGCAATGAATGGGCCGGGCAGAAGGAGCTCGTGTTCACGGAGCAGGCGGGCCTGAGCAATGCATACGACTGCCTGGGGCACTTCTTCAGGGTGCTCCAGGCACGCGGTCATGAGGGAGGTGGCAGTGCCTGCCTCCCTGGGGAACAGCAGCTCCCTGTGTGTCCCATGCTGACTGCTGAAGACAAGAAGCACCTGGCTTCTGCCTGGACAGGGAGAGTCTGCGCTTTGTGGCCCTTCCCTTTCCCTTTCCTCTGGTGCAAAGGACTGCAGGGCTCTTCTGTGCGAGCATCAAGAGCCATGCACTGAAAATGCAAAGGGGCTTCGCTCTGGCCATGCAACACTGGAGTGAACCGGAGCTCGTCTCTGCATTTGTCTGCAGCCTGTCTGGGCTTCAACAGGTGCCGCTGTTTTCAGATTCCTTGCTGATGAATACCATGCAGACAAAGCTGCCATCTGGCTGGTTATAGGATTCACATTAAAATGGAGCTATGCCTGTGTAAGTAAAATATTGATGAAGAAGGCCTGAAGCTAGGAATGAAGTAGCCTGACTGTATTTCCTTCCCATTTTAATAGCTTGCTGCTTCATGCCAAGAAGACTAAAGTGTGTTATTTGGCACTGGATGAAAATGATTTCAATTGGGGAGCGAGCGTGTCATTTGCATCTTGAATAAATAGGTTCTAACAAGAAGAGATCTATTTAATGGAGGGATGGGAGGGATCCGGACAGAGTCCTGCCTGGCTCCCGGTACTGAGACTATAATCAGGACCAGCAGAGAAAAGCTGGGAGCTCTTTATGGGACTAGACAGCATATGAGGTTTTAAGTAAAAATTGAACTGTACAACTCTGTCAGTGCATCTGGAATTGGAAATGGGGATGTTTATAGGCCTGGGAATTGGAGCTCCCTGCACCAGCCGTGTATTATGTATAATAAGCTGGCCTGGTTTGTAATGAGCGCTGTTGGAAATTAAAAGACATCATTACACTTTGAACAGCAAATTGTCAGCTTCCCTGTTAAGGAAGAGGCATTGCCCCAGATAAAGCCACCGGGGTTAGCCACGCTCCCTGCTGATGTCACGGACGTGGCTATTTAGAGAGCACTGCGAACCGAAATGCTGACATCGAGGGTTCCCAAGCCGGGTGGCTGACCCCCGCATCTCTCGGCACCCCGGGAATGGCAAACCTTGCCGCAGGGATGGGCACACAGCGTGCCAGGCAGGGCCAGGTTTGCAGACTTAACAGCTGCACAGAGCCCTGCAAATGGTGGTACCGGCGCTGTTCCAGCACCCAAAGAAAAGTCGTGTCCCCGGAGGCTGGTACCTGCACGGGGTCAAGGGGCTATACCTGATCCTGGTGCACCACGCGGTCCGGGGGGGTTGGGACTAGCGCATCCACCGCCGCATCCCCCAGCCGTTCCATTCCTGCACAGCCTAAATCCCAAACTGAAAGCCCTTGCGGGGCAGAGTCCTGACCTAAATCCCTGCTCAGCCCGGCCCAGCCTGAGACAAGCGCTAAGTACGAGCAGTAACGTGCAGAGGCACAGGGGGACGGGGTCTCCTTTGTGGGGAATCTTGCCGTTTTGGTGCAACATGGAGATCTGGAATCATTCGCTTCTGAAGTGCTGCAATGCAGTCGCAGGGGACCTTCCTCGCCTCGCACCCCCAGTCTCCTCTCTGTGCTGGCATCCCTGCTCTGACTACAGGTTCCATGATGCACCAGGGTGTCCCGTCTACGTGGTGCATCATGGGAGAAGAAGCCCAGCCCATTGAGCAGAAGGGCGTCAAGAGACGGAGCCTATAGCACGTCCAGGCAGCCCGTGGAGATGTCCGTGCATGCTGAACATACTTGCCCTTTGTAGAATCTGCTTTTTATTTTTATTTTTAATCTAAATGTTGTTGGAAAGAGGATGCATTTCACCAAAAACCCGCAGTCGTTCAGAAACCCAAGTTTCCACCTAGCAACGGCGCTGAACCCCTCTCCCCGTTGGCTTGAGAACGACGTGGTCAAGGTGCAGAGTGCCAGCGGCCTCGCCGGTGCCGGCGGCTTGCTCCCAAATCCAAAGGCCTGGGGCAGGGGCGGAGGCTCCCATTTTCCACAGATCATTGGCCCCGCGCTGCACAGCGGTGTCAGAGACGTTACGCTCTGCCCCGCCGATGTGTACTTGGGGAGCCCTTAACCCACGGGGCTCTGACGTGATAAACAATAATGTCTCTTTCGGAGCCGTTACCACTGATCACGGTAACGTGCCCGGCGGGAGTCGTTAATTGGTGATTTGTGCGGGTGCTGTCGCAAAATTTGAAAATGCATTTACCGTCGTTCCTGGGGGGGGTGAGAGGCACCGTGCCCCGGGCCACGGAGAGGAACACGCAGGCCCACCTCATGGCACCACCTCGCCGTTTCCCGGGCCGGCTCGCTCGGAAATGGCTCTTTCTGCCTTCGTGACGTCTGTAAAGAACCGGGCCGCATTGCCGGTGACACAGTGGGGTTTCCCACGGCAAATAACACTGCGCATGTACGTGCCAGCGAGCAGGAAAGCATTCGCTGAGGCACTGCAGACCCCCAGCCATCACCACGCATGAAGGGGAGCAAGACACGGGGCCAGCCCAGTGCAGCTCCGGCCCCGTCGAGACTGCCCTGCCAGCTCCTAGCTTCCTGCTCCAGTTTTCGGGAGGGTCTGAGGGGGTCTGCACAGGCCCACTTTGATGGAAAACTTGTACCTAATCATCAGAGATCTCTCCCGCGATTCAGGCAGACGAGGTTCTTCGGGTAAATCCGATATCCCAGGTTTCACGCGCCCCAGTCTCACCCTTCAATTGTCGAACCGCCCTCGGGAAGCACAAATTAAAAGATAAGAGAAAAGCAACGACTGGAAACGGGGCAGCCCCTTTAGACGTAGTCTTTGAATATTGGGAGTGAAAAATATTCCCATGCTGAAACTCGGTACCTGCTTGCTGACCGGGCTCACATTGGGTGATATAACAGGTAGCCTGTGGTATAACAGGGGCTGCAGCAGCTGGGAAGCTATGAATAAACCCCTGCACCCAGAAGCGTTCACACTAGGGTAACCTCAAGCCGGATTGCAAGGCCTCCAAAGGAAATGGGTTTGCTCGCTCTGCAGCGGAGGCTGTGAACACACCCTCTGGCAGGACAAGACGAGCCCGCCGGGGCGCATCTCTGCCACGCCGAGGTGCTGAGCATAGGCTTCGGGAACAGCAATAATTAACAAGCCCTTTCTCCGGCGGAATAAAGTGTGCATCAATGTGCAATTAAAATTCTGCATATTTTTAAGCAGTGCTTTCCAAATAGAGCCCCAGTCGTCTGCAGCTATTAATTTAATCAGCCCGTACAGTGCTCAGGTGAGTTCATCTCTCTCTCTCAGCTCTTTTCCTTGACCTTAATAGTAACAGGAGTGGATTGAGCAAGAGGGCTTTAACTGATTAAGTTACCATAGCAATGCTATTCATCACTGCATTGCCATTTCCAGCTCGGCGTAGAGCAGATCATATTCTTCTCTCTGTTTATCCAAGGACTTGACTCCAAACAGGCCGAGTGCTGTCTGCATGGCAGGGACCGGTGGACCTGCCAACCTGCTCAGGGGAGGAGCGGGCCAGGAGCTTGCAAGCCCAACACGCTCAAAGGGAGCGTGTCCTTGTGCCCCCGCGGGCTGTGGAAAGGTCAGAGGGATCGTGTCTTAAACCACAGACGGGAAAGGGGAGTCCGAGCCGAGCCACGAACTCTGGCCAGCCCCTGCTCACAGCCACCACATAATTCACCTGCAGAAAGGGGCTGCACAGTTACCCTCTCTAGCAATGTGGAAACCCAGGGGCTTGGGGAGTGAACTGGCTGCAGGAAATCATCTCTGTTTGCTGAGAGCAAGGAGCTTTCCATGCAGATCTACACAATCCTGCTCACCCAGGACAGGTGCTGGGGCTGTGTCCGGGGAGGCAGAGGGTTCAGCATGCAACCCTCTCGCTATTCTTGGCTGCAAAGCTGCTCCTGGCAGTGGCTGCAGCTCAGTGTACATTAGTGCAGCCTTTGGGCTGCTCTCGTTCACCCCTGGGCTTGGGCCAGCCCTGTTAGAGCTGAGAACGGGCAAAGCACAAGGGTGGCCATGCCACCTCCCCTCCCACTCCTCATGCGCCAGGAGAAGCTAGCCCCAAGTGATTTTGCACCGGCGGATGAGAGCCCCAGACGCCTGGACTCCCTTGTTTCCCAAGCGGCGAGGTGCTCCCGGAGCCGATGGCCATGTTCGGTGAGTCGGCGCGGAGCTGTACGAGCGTGCAATCAACACAGGAGAAGCTGAGTGTTGGTTATTGTTCTGCCAGTGCGAGGTTGTTTGTACGAGCATCATCTAGCAGCTGGGGAGGGCACGCGCACGTGACAGCCTGAAAAATTCATGGAAACGTTGGGTGTCAGCCAGAGAGAAAACATCACTGAATGGAAACATAAAAGGAAATGGTCCCATAACGTTCAGAGAGTGCTTCGGTATTTGTCCTCTTTATTCTGAAGTGTCGGGGATCTTTGGGAAACACTCTGGAATGGGACTTTTATAGATGGTCTAAATTAAACTTCACTTAATATTATAAGCAATAAATCCTCATTGTCAGGTTTTGTTTAGTGGGTATAAAAATGATTGGTAGGTGCTGTAGCTTTCCCTCACACTGGAAGATCAGGGTTTTGCTGTGCAGGGATAGTCCTCCCAGTACAAAACCCGCTGGCCTCTGCAGAGCCCCAGGACGTCCCCTCTGACCCGCTCCATCCCGTCTTGGGCCAGGTCTGTTATTGGCACGTGGCCTTTCTGCGAGGCACACCCGGCACCTGCATTGACACCCCATGGAGAGATGGGCAATGCGCCTCCCCGGGTACCCTGCACATGGGCAGCAACGGGCATCACTGAAGAGCAGCAGCTCAGGCAGGTGAAAACCTCCTAGACCAGCCTCGTATGGCCCCAACTCCCAAAAGAAAGGGCCGTGGCATATGCTATGCCCTCGCATTGGGCCCCCCCAGCAGAGCCACGGGTCCCTCCCCGCCTGCCCTCGCCTGTTTGCTTCCAGGCTGCAGGGTTTTGGGGCTGAAGGTTGGATTCGGAGAGGGGCGGGTCCAGGCCAGGTGCCGCTGCAGTCTGGGTGCGAGGAATAGCAGCTAGGTAGCTATTTGCTCCGGACGCAGCTCGGTGTCGCACATCAGCACAGTTGGGAAACTTGCAGGTTAGACTCCGAACCGTGAATTTGTTCAGCCAGTCGTCAGATTGATTTTATTTATTTTTTTTGCATTTTTAAAAAGTATACACAATGGCTTTCACCTCTGCTGTCCGAAGTGATGGGCGGTCCCCATGCAAGAAATGCACGGCCTTTTCCACCCTGCCTGCTGCCTGGCCTCCCTTCAGCAGTAGCAATCTCCTTTTGGGCTGGGAGGATGTACTTGGGGATGGTCCTGCTTGGAGCAGGGGTTGGACTAGATGGGATCTCCCAAGATCCCTTCCAACCCTAATTTTCTATGAAACTGTGGAGAGATGGGCAATAGCTAAACATCAGCAGGGTAGGCAGGGACACTGCTCCAGGGTATTCAGCCAGCACCCAGCCCAGCGAAGGGCTTCCCTGTGTCTTCAGCCTTCGTGGCCACCTCTGCAGGCAGCATTGGAGGGGGCCCGTGATGATGGGGGAAGGAGGGGAGGACACTTAACAACTATTGACAAGAGTTACCCCGTACCACGCATTTAACCCGACTCCTCGTCTCTGAAATTGCATCTGCAAAGCAGCATCGCGGCCCGGGTGCAGAGACGATCTTAGGTGCAAATTGATTTTGTTATGAATATTTATGGGGTGTGTGTGTGTGTGTGTGTGTGTGTGTGTGTGTGTGTGTGTGTGTGTGTGTGTGTGTGTGGAGGGGAGGGGGGCGTGGGGCTGGGTGTAGCGTGCTAGTGCAGCTGCCTGCCCGCTCCTTGGCTCCAGTCGTAATTGGAATATTTATGATCTAAACGTGCATGAAACGAAGGCACCGCGGGGCCGTTGCGGGCTGGGCCAGGCTCTGCCAGCGCGCCAGGACCAGGCACCGGAGGAAGCGGCGGGCTGAGCTGGGCTGGGCTGGGCTGGGCTGGCAGCTGATTTGAAATGCACAAAGCATCCCTGCTGCCGGTGCCTTCCACTGCAAGAAACCCGGAAAAGACAAGAAAAATGAAGGCAGGCGCAATCTCATTTTCTGAGGGCTGCAAGTCAGCCAGGAAATGGCTATTATTCCATCGACACTGTCGGTATTAAGTTATTTCCTTCACTAAATACGAGAATGTTCATGAATATCTATTGAGTTCCAGGTACTGGCGTCTCCGAGCACTGCGGCTCACTGATTGTAGCTTTATATTCCTCCGACAACACACCTCAATCTCACATTGAAGTGAAAGACAATAGTATTTTAAATTGGTTAATAAATCTCTAGATTGATGCTCCTGGAAGGCCCAGGAACTTCGTCTCTATTACACGAATAAAAGTGATAACATTTTAACCACTGAGGTGCTAGGACTTTGGGCAGCTCCCTCCACGTGCCCTTCGGGGAGGGCTGCGTCCCCCCGCCGCTCTGGAGAGGAGGGAAATGGGTGTCAGGTGCAGCGGTCCCTGCCATTTTCCTTTGCACAAGTGGGGGAAAATGTAAAAAAAAAAAGAAAAAAAAATTGAAATACTAATGGGATCCAGGCAGGATGAGGTTATTGCATTGTCTTAGCTCCTTTTTTTCTGCCGGCGCCTCCACTCAGGCCCATATAAGGAATGGAAAATTCCTTTTTAGCGAGGAAAATGGAATCCGTGCAGCGCGTGCTCTGGTTTCCACGGCCCCCGTCGGTGAGCGGGATCTCGGTGCCTTATTTAGCGGTGGGAATCCCTTGCATCCTCCTCCTGCTGTCTGCGTGGGAGAGCAGCTCAGAGCCCCCGCGGGCAAGCTGGGCCCGCTGGAGGCAAGACGTGGGGCAGTCTCACTCCCCCACGGTGGTGGGGTTTCAGCCGTCTTTGCTCCTCTGCAGGCTGGTAGCTTAGCATGCTGCATTCGCCTGGCAGCGGCCGGCGCGCACCTGCGAGCAGGGCAAATGGAAGATGTACAGAGGGGAAGAGCAAACGCAATGCTCTGGCCTCGCAGCGAAGGAGGCAGAGTGGGTGCTCGTGCGGACTGGCCAGCACTGCTGAGCTCCCCGCTCCATCCAGGGACTGCAGCTTGCTGTGCCCACGGTCTCGCCACGCACGGCTGCTTGGGGTCCTGCCAGGGGGGTGCTCAGTTCAGGTACCCCCTCTGCACCACCCAGCATCGCCCTCCTGCCACCGGCTCTGCAGCTCCAGCGTGCTTGTGCGTTGGTAGCAGGGATGGAGCAATGCTGACGGTTCAGGGGCAACGTCCATAAGTGATTTCCTTTGCTTCTGGAGGTCCCTTCTGTTGGTAGGTCCTCTCCTCTTCCTTCCCCACAAAGCAAAGCTTTCAGAGCCAGACCTGCTTCCCAGGCACTCAACGGCTCATCCCCCGTGGCCCAAGGAGCAAACAGCACTGCTGATTCAGGACAAGAGAGGGGAACAATTGGAGAGAGTCCAGAGGAGGGCAAGGAAAATGGTTGTGGGCTGGGGGACGGGACTGGTGAGGAGAGGAGGAGGGAAATGGGCTGATTGAGTCTGCAGAAGAGGAGACCGAGGGGGATTGAATGGCAGCCTTCACCTCCCTGCAGGGGGGCTGCAAAGAGGATGGAGCTGGGCTGGTCTCAGTGGGGGCAGATGGCAGGACAAGGAGCAATGGGCTCAAGCTGCAGCAAGGGAAGTTGAGGTTGGATATCAGGAAAAACTCTCTCACGAGGAGGGTGGTGAAGCACTGGGACAGGTTATCCAGAGAGGCTGTTGGAGGTTGTTGAAGACCCAGCTAGACAAAGCCTTGGCTGGAATGGAGCTGGTCCTGCTTGGAGCAGGGGGGTGGACTGGATGTGACCTCCTGAGCTCCCTTTCCTCCCTCGTCTCTGATTCTGAAATGCTCGGCACCTTTGCTAGCCTGCCCGTGCAGAGGCTGTTGCTCTCGTGCGGCACGGCCTGTCTTCACTCACTGAACCTCCCTGTGGCCTTCGTGGTTGCAAT
The DNA here is from genome assembly GCF_000455745.1 of Alligator sinensis. NCBI lineage: Eukaryota > Metazoa > Chordata > Crocodylia > Alligatoridae > Alligator > Alligator sinensis. The sequence goes on along the minus strand of NW_005841833.1, from coordinate 6,237,417 downwards.
GCTGCAAACGCCGCTCTTCGCATGTAGAGAGAGCGCAGCTCCCCGACGGACAGGGTCAGCGCAGAGACACCCCATCCATCATGCAGCCCACTCAGAATCGGCCCAGGCTGCATGAGTCCAGTCCCAGTGAGTCGCTCCAGGTTGTAACCGCAGCTCTGCTGAGCCAGTGGCAGTTGTGTTCAGACCTATATGTCTACCCCCCGCATTGATAGCAGAGCCACAGACGTCTTGCACACGCACGCTTGGTGCTGACCGAGCTACTACGGTAGCGTTTCGTGCACTTCAATGATACACTGTGGGGGTGTCTACAGGTGCGCATTTACTGAGCAGGAACCAAAATTACTGCGCAGTATGGGTGTGCGTCTACATGTGCTCACTCGTACTGTGCAGTAAATATGGCAATTTACGGCAACTTGAGCATAAATTTGATACCTGCATTAGCTAGCGCACAGTAACGCACGTGTAGATGCCTTACTGCACAGTAACACCGTGTGTGTGGACTGACTTGGGACTAACTTTAGTCCCAAATCAGTCCCCACACAGCGTTAATGCCCTTTAATGGCTGCCCATGTAGACACCAGCCTATTCCAGTTTACTGTGCAGTAATTTACTGCACAGTAAATTTAAACCAGCATAAATGTACATGTAGACACGCCCTGCATGTTTGGCCTGACTGATACCATTGCTAAATAGAATTAGGAAGAAATAGAGTCCTCTTCCTTTTTTGAAGCCTTATAAATTACAGGGAGATGAGAATATTTTAATACAAGCCAGAGTATTTCAAGTACAAAGAGCCGTTCTGAAAATGTATTGAATATATATATTTTTTCCCCACCGATGTTTAGTGTCTGCAAGATTCCTCGGGGAGTTCACAACAAGTGGAATACTTAAGGATATAGTACCATAAGTTCTTTCAGTATTTTCTTTTCAAGGAGAGTAACCTCTGAATTATCTAGGAAGTACATGAGCAACATGAAAGAGAGATTATGCACAGAAAGGAAAAATATGCAGAGAATTCAATTATGCAAAAAAAGTGATGCGCTTTGCTTAATTCCCTAAACACATCCCCGCACTATAGTCAAGACAGCAGAACTCGATGCATGCAGACAAGGTTTCCAGGTCACCCTTCTCAGCTCCTTCTGATCATTTCTTGTTACTCTTGCTTCTGTACTGTCAGGGACTTTGCAATATCAGGGTTCCTTTATGTTTCATCCGTTGGCTTTTGCCAAGGCTGGGGACACTTTGGGAGACCAACCCCTGGAGAGAAGCATGGCAGGGAGTCTGAAGCACTTGTGTGCTGCTGCTTCCTCTTTCATATGGTGTCAGATCGACTTCCAAATCTACGAGCCCCTGTCTGGTGTTACCACTCAATGCACAGTTTCCATCTACCCTGCCAGGGAATTTGTAAAGACTGCAGCTTTGGACAATGTGCGGCGCTGTTTGCTGGACACGGCATCCACGCGGGGGCTGTCCGGGATGCTCATTTGTACAGTGTTGTTGTGAAGCGTCCATAGCCAGATCTCAGTCTGTTCAGCTTGACCCATGATTCTCCGTCAAGGTCATGCCCAGAGGGGACTCATCTGGTGTTGGTATAAAATATTGTAAGAACAGATCTGACCTTTCCCAGTGGCTGACCCACTCAGTTGCTGTCCACAGGGTTGGTTCAACATCCCCAGTCTCCTCCAGGAGCTCGTGGCCTTCACATACAAATGGTTTATGACTTTTAAGCCTCTTAAGCCTCCATCTGTTCAGGTCTTCAGTTAACAGTTGATGGAGCAAGTGATTTTCAACATCTCTTGCCTCTATTGCCATTAATGATGTTAGGGTCTGTCTAATGCCCAAGAGTGCAGGGAGTACACCGGTATGTGTGGAAGTTGTGCAGCCTGTTATGAGCCTCAGCGCACTGTTAAGTACAGCGTCGAGCTCTTTAGTGTGACAACTTGTGGACCAGACAGGACCACAATATTTTGCTGGGGCATATACCAATTTTTTCGATGCATTATACTCAGGTGCTGGTGTTTCTCACGCCAGGGACGCGTCTACATGTGCGTTTACTGCACATTAAATTTACTGTGCAGTAATTTACTCTGAAGTAAGTGGGTTTAGCTCAGCATCTACATGTGCAGACGTTAAAGTTCAGTAATGCTGTGTGTGGATTGACTTGGGACTAACGTTACTCCCAAGTCAGCCCACATACAGTGTTACTGCGCAGTAAGACGTCTACACATGCATTACTGTACAGTAACTAATCAGGTGTACATTTGATACCTGTATGATGCAGGTATCAAGTTTACATCCAAGCCAACATTAGTCACCACATTTCTGGCGCAGTACGAGCATGCACGTGTAGGCGCCACCCATACTGAGCAGTCATTTAGAGTTACTCTCCAATAATTTTGGTTACTGCGCAGTAAATGTGCATGTGTAGATGTGCCCAGGGGTTACTTTCCAGCAGGGAAGGTGACTGGGCCCCTTCTTCTGAGAGGGACGAAGGGGCTGGCTGAGCCAGAGGGAGCCCTGGCTCCCATGCATCTCTGCCTATCGGCGCTGCTCCGTTCTCACTTAATAAAGATACGATGGGGCTCACGTCAGCCCTGGCGAGGAGGGGAAGGTGCAGCCTGGATCTGGGGCTGCACAGAGGTAAGGAGAAAGCACCGGAGCATTCCCTTTCTAGCAACACCCTGATTACTTCCTATAGGCACCTACCCATCCTAAACCCATCCTAGACCAGCTAGGTTTAGCCTTTAATTATGTCCCCAGCCTTAATGGATTTCCAATGAAAGCCTCCCCCATGACCCGGCGCCTGCTACCTGCTACCCTGTTACCCGGAGAAGGTCGACATGCCGGAGGTCTCTGAGGGGCTCCTTCCCGAAGGGGGTTGAGAAGCATCCCCCCCAGACACCCAGGCCCATGGGGAATTTTACTGGTGAAAAAGGGGTTGGGTGAGGGCCAGATGCACCTGGAGAGTTCGATTTTCCAAGGTGTTTCGCTACCTAAAGGTGCAAATAGGTGCCTGGCAGGATTTACAGAAGTGCCCCAGCACAGGAGGTGGTGGGGAAGTCACCCCTACTGATTTCCCAACCAGAGAATAGGATGCTTTGCTTCTGGATGTTGTTTTTAGGTTACCCGAGACACGGCACTAAACCCGCTCCGACAAGCCCAGGGTGCCACAGCGTCTCTGCTCCTCTCACGCACGGTGTCTTCACTCTTTTGTCGACGCCGGCAGCGGGGTCAGGTGCGGTTCGTTTTTCGCTGCACTGCCAGTCGCTCCCAATTGCACTGAAGCCAAGCTCACGTGAAGCCCATGCCGTGAATGTACTGCTAGACCCGGGGACACAAATTGCCAGGATCACACGGGCTTCTGGTTTTATTCTTGGAAGTCAGCACAGATGTTGCTTTTCCCCAGTTTTCTGGCTCCAGGACGTGAGCTGGCTGCAGCCCATCTTATCCTGGCATGCACGGCACCGGGGCCACCTGCCATCCATGTGTACTGTTCGTATACGGTATTCCTGCACGGTTCAGTGCTGGGCTGGCTCGTCTTCACAGCCACTGCTGGTTGCAGCTGGCTGTGACACGGCTCCTCACCCCTTCAGCACGGGGGCAATGCTTCCCCTGGGCCATAAATGATCTCACCGCTCTGCACTCGCGCAGGCTGCCTGACGTGCTCGCCGCTCCCGCTGCATTTCCCAGGCTGCCTTCTGCGGCAGATCCCTGCGCGCACGTTCAGCAGCTTCTGTCTGCTTTCTCTCGCGGCGGCTACAAATCAACCAGAGCAGGACAGGACGGCGCTGAGCACTTCGCTCCGGCGCTTCTCAGGCAGCACGAGAAGATGCTGCCTTGCTGCACCCTGGCCCCAAGAGCCTGCATTTAGTCATTTGCTGGCTTAAAGAGTCTTTAATTAAGAAACCAGCACAGCCCAGGGTCAACCTGATTTTTCATTTCCATTTTTAATAGCAGTAATCGCCTGAGTCCAGGGTTAACGAGCAAATGGAGTTCCTCTGCAGTGGCCTCCTCCTCCTGGCTTGTCGTTAACCCTCAGGGCATCCCATGCCAAGGCCATTATTGATCAAATATTTTCTCTCATAAATATAATAAAGTTGGATCTGATATTAAAGCATCCCATAAAGTGAGCTTGGGGGCTCACAGCAGCTCGTGCTGTACAGCTTGGATTTTGTTGGGCTACGAGGTGCAAACTTTGCCCGTCTTCTGCCTGAAGGTCCAGGACATTTGTATGGTGGTCCTCGGCACCTCGGCTCATGTGTTCACCCCGGAGTCACCCCACCATGCTCCCTGGGGCACAGGGGAGCTGATTGCTTAGGCAAGTTGCATCAAACCATGTGAGCAACTCATCTCTGGACATTAGCCCCTTTTTTTCCCAATGTCCATCTGTGAACTTAGCCGAGTTTGAAGGTTAATGTACGTAGACTTCCTCTGCTCCGCCGTTCGCACGCCATTCGTTCCAGCCGTTCGCTGTTCACAACGGGCAATTATTCTCCTAGGCCACGCGGCCTTGTATCCATCCCCCTCTTGAACTAATGAAGCTCTTCAAACCGAAGCACACGCAACGATAGCACTTAGTGAACAGCCGTACGCGCCTCTGCATGTAAACATGCACACGCCTCTCGTCCTTGGAGGTGTCGAAGACCCGGCTCAACAAAGCCTTGGCTGGGATGATGTAGTTGGGGCTGGTCCTGCTTGGAGCAGGGGTTGGACTAGATGTGACCTCCTGAGCTCCCTTTAACCCTCATTGTCTATGAATCAATGATTCAGTAACACACCAGCGCATGCCCACGCTTGAGGAGGAATATGAAGTATGTGGTCCAAATGAAGCTGGTTGTGCCCACAGCCCCTCTGCTCCTGGCAGTGCAAGGGCTTGGGTTGAGGTTTAGTCCCGGAGCATTGTCATCCAAGCCTCTAGCTGCATGTATTCTGCATCTCCTCCTCCATCCTTTCCTCCTTTTCTGGGTTTTGACATCTTAAAGGATGCCATCCTTTTTGACTGCAAGGCAGGAAGAGCACAAGACATCCGTTCTCCAAACTCAGCCCTGATTTCTGTCAAATCCCTAGAAAGCAGCCAGGGGAGCTGGGATGGGCTGGCCCCACTTCCACGCTCTCATTGTGAGATATGGAGAGTTGGTCGAAATTTGAGGTGAGCAGATAGTCCAAAGCCTTTCGTAGCG
>NW_005841833.1:6218154-6232206 GCF_000455745.1 Alligator sinensis | reverse complement strand
AGTCACTTCCCCTTTGCACCCGTGTTGGGTTCCCACGCCTGTGTCAGCAAGCCAGTGAGGTGGCATGAATGCTAGCGGAGAATAAATCTCCAGTGCTTGCGTGCTCTTCCAAAGAGAAAATTGGAAATTATACCGCGTGACTTCTGGCCAATGGCAACGGCAGTCGCAGCAGTTTGAATCTGGAATGAGCGCAAAGGATACATAGCATAATGTGCTTGATGGTTAAATTAATGGAGCCACAAATAAATCCAAGGGGCTTTCAGATGAGCTGTTAAAGGATTTGCTCAGCTCTAGCTCAAATCCCTTCTTCTTGAAAGCACAGGGCTTGGGGGCATTTTCTTACCAGCACCAGTGATACCAACTGATCTACAGCAGATGGAAAAGTCCCTCTGTGAGACCAGGATCAGAACGGCTCTCTTCTGCTAAGAATTTCCTCTTCGGCTCGAAGGCAGGAGACGAGCAGCCGACAGCGCGAAACTTGGGAGCTTCAGTCGAGCACGGGCTCCCTCTCCCTTCATCGTCTTTCCCAAATCCTCTCCTTGCCATCTGTGCGGGCTGTGAACATCCCTGCAGGTGCTGGCACAAGGCTCGATGGCGGTCTCAGGTGTTGTCGAGAGTGCAGCGGCCGATGCAAAACCACCAGCTTTTCTGTCCGTGGGTCTGATCCGAAACTCCGGCTCATTCAGGGAAGGGGCTGCAACCAGCAGAGCCGTGGCCCCACGTGGACACCCTTGTGCGGCACTGCCCTGCATCTCTCTATTGCACGAGTGCCTCTTTTCAGTCTACAGCCATCAAAAACGTTTCGGCTCCAGCAATGACTAGTATTTTGCCACTGTTGTAGGAGGAGGGGGGAGAAGAAGCTTTGTGGCTTCTAAGAAAGCTTTCAGACCCATTTCAGTCTGCAGGGTTTAGGGTCTGTTCCCTGTGGATTACTCTCTGGGGACCCTCTGAGCCCATGCTGTGGTGCAGCATGTGCCGGGGAGGCTGCCATCCAGCCACATCTCCTGGAGGAAGGCTTATATTTAGCGGCATCGTTAGCTGCAGGTGCCCCACGCATCTCTAGGACCTTTCCTTGTGCCTGACTGCCTCCTGTCTCCCCTGCGTGCACGGTGTTTCCACACCTTGCAGTTCCAGGGACGCGGCAAACGGCTGCTCTGGGCACATCCAAGAGGCCACTGATGAGTCCCGTCCCCGTGGGCAGAGATAGCTCTGCATGCACACCTGGCGTCCCGGGGCAGGCGGCATCCCCAGGGACACGGAGGATGGAGAGCGGGGCCCTGACTGTGCAGACAGCAACCACCAAGGGCTGCCTCCAGGCAGGGGCAGGACAAAGCCAGTCTTCTGCTGTGCCGGCCAAAGGGATGGGGCCTTTCAAAGCTTATAGTCAGGCAGGAAAAGAGTCAGGGGGAGAAGTGCCAGCTCCTAGGGGAGGGGGAAATGTTGCAAACAGCACTGGGACTAGAATTAGGAGGACCCCTTGGGAAGCCCAGCAGAGCCCACCCTGGCCCCCATGCAGCGAGGGCTGGAGGCGCCGGGGAGCCAGCAAACAGATCCGTCCTCAGAGGGCTCCGATTCCATCGATCCCACTCACACAGGCCCACAGCGCTCATTTTGCACGGAGAGGGGGAAGTCAACTAACTTCCCAGAGCCAAACGCACGCTTTCCATCTCGCTGCTATTGACCAGCCCCACTGCTGCCGTCTGCAGCATCTCTGCTGATCCCACGGCGCTTCGATTGGACGCTGCTAAATGACTCTCTTGCAAATGAACGTGTGCTGCCGGGGTGCAAAGAGTGTTTTGATAACGCGCGGGTGCTATTAGTTTATTTATTTAGTTATGTCCCCATTAGTTGATAAATTTGCATTGAGCACTGGGGTGGGGGGGGGCAGAGGGGGTGGAAATTGCTTCTTCTCCGAATTGAATCACATGAATTATTTCGGCCTAACTTACTAATTAAGACCTCATTAGCAGCCCAAATTTGTGATAGATCAGCAGTGGACTTGGCACACTGGTTTAATTTAATGATTTCTTGCATTACTTTGTTAATCATCTTTAGTCTGATTTAATTTATGCCAATGTGACTATCCTAATTTCTAATTAAGGCATTGATGGCAGGGACACCACCATAGCATAAGAATTTAAATCAAGGATAATACAAAAGCAGATCCTAGTTCTTCTTTCTTGATGGATAGCCGTGTGGGGCTTTGCTCTTTTTGTCGGTGCTGCCGGCTGCCCTAAGCAGGCATGTCCTGATGGGTTCGCCCTTCCTGGGCCCTGGAGAGCCAAGGGCAGCAAAGGATGCACCCGCTCTCCATCTCTAAGACTGCTGCCCTGGCACATGAAGGTGGTTGTGAGTAGGGTTTTGCATTGCAATGACACTAGCCCATCTGGTGCTGCCTCTTCAGTGAGGAGCCCCACGGGGCACAGCCAGGCCCAGCATTTCCCCCTCCCCTAGGAGCATGCAGGGCTATCTCTGCCCACGGGGATGGGACTCATCAGTGGCCTCTTGGATGTGCCCAGAGCAGCCTTTTGCCGCATCCCTGGAACTGCAGGGTGTGGAAACACCGTGCACGCAGAGGAGACAGGAGGCAGCCAGGGGCAAGGAAAGGTCCTAGAGATGCATGGGGCACCTGCAGCTGACAATGCCACTAAATATAAGCCTTCCTCCAGGAGATGTGGCTGGATAGCAGCTTCCCCGGCACATGCTGCACCACAGCATGGGCTCAGAGAGTCCCCAGAGAGTCACCTGCAGGGAACAGACCCTAAACCAGGGGTGGGCAAAATACAGCCCGGGGCCAGATCCAGCCCACCAGGCCATTCTATCCAGCCTGCGAGGCCCTAAAACATTTAGAAAATTGAATATTTATTTGCTCCTGGCTGCCTGTCAAAGATGACAGGAGACAGGGGCGGCAGGACCCGGGGGAAGCCAGCAGTGGAACCCAGCAGCAAGGCCCACCCTGCCTAGCAGAGGCTTCTGGCCTGGGACTGTGGGGCTGTTCCTGCTTCCCTGAGCCGGAGAGGGAAATGCGGCCCTCGACAGCTTGCCACAACTTGGTAAGTGGCCCTCCGCCCAAAATACTTGCCCACCCCTGCCCTAAACCCTGCAGAGTGAAATGGGTCTGAAAGCTTTCTTAGGAGTCACAAAGCTTCTTCTCCCCCCTCCTCCTACAACAGTGGCAAAATACTAGTCATTGCTGGAGCCGAAACGTTTTTGATGGCTGAAGACTGAAAAGAGGCACTCGTGCAACAGAGAGATGCAGGGCAGTGCCACACAAGGGTGTCCACGTGGGGCCACGGCTCCGCTGCTTGCAGTCCCTTCCCTGAACGAGCCGGAGTCTTGGATCAGCCCCGTGAACAGCGCAGTGCAGAACAGCTGGTGTTTTGCATCAGCCTCAGCACATCCCCTAGATCTGCTGTGGTTTCTAAGTGGGCAGCCCTAATTGTCGGGGCACGGACCCGACTTGGTGGCTCTGTGGCTTCTTCTTTGGTGAGAAATGAGATGAGCACTCTTGAGAGCTGGGAGATGTGACTGGACTGGAATCAGTGACCGGACCCAAACAGGCCTTCAAAGCCAGGCTGCATTTCCTCCTTGGGGGTCACGTCCCACTGCGATGCCCTGATGAAGGTGTCATCTCCCAGGCAGGCCCGGACCCCATGCTAGGGATTGCTGCTCCCTTTCTCAGCGTAACCCATGCTCTGTGCTGCACCGAACACCACTTCGAGATCATGAAGCAAAAGAATCGCCTGTACCAAGTCAGTCCTGGAAAATTAGAAAGTTTGAGGGAAAGTACATCTGCTAATCCAAAACATTTACGCTAGTCGATATAAATTTATTTAGCACAGTAAATGACATAATTGAATTTTTATTTCCTTAATATATTTCACCGAAATAACTAATATTGTGAGTATCCCTGGCCTACAGATGTCTTTCATAGGAACATATTTCCTGTATTATTACTCTTGTATAAATCTGACATTTAAACAGTTTAATAAATGAGCAGTTGTTTGACTTGTTTCAGTTTCAATACATTCTGGTGTATTAATAAAATATATTTCATAAGGCAGCTCAATAGACCATGCTATAAAAAATCGTGATTTATTAAAGATACATTTGCTATTAGTTGGGACAGATACTCAAAATGTCATTAAGGTTAAAATAATAATCAATCAAACTAATTAGACCCTATTTTTCATATGCAAATATAATTAAGCATACATTTCTCAATAACTTTAAAGAGAATTATTAAAGCCATGCACAGTGTGCTGAGTCCTGACTTGAGCTAATGAAATGACAGAGTCTCAACTTGCATGTGCAAACAAAATGGATTGGCCACTTTGTGCTTTGCCTAATAACTCAGAGCTGCGCCACGTAAGGGATAGAAAAGCCGGCCGCACCAGTAGCCTGTGGCAGCGTGGAAATCAGCTCTCGCAAGGGACGCCGTCACTGCTCTTGATCACCGGAAGCGGGTAGTTGAGTCCCGTAGGCCAGCTATGTGACGCGTGCTGGCTTTGCACCCACCTCTGGGGAAGAACGGCTTAGTTCGAGGAGGAAAGGGTATCCGATATATCTGAGATTTGAGAGAGGCAGATGTCACTGCCAGAACTGGCATTAGGCCAGGCGCAGAGGTTCACCTCCGTTTAATGCCATCCTCCTAGTAAAACAATTGCAATCGAATTTGTGTTTTCAGCTTCATAGTCATAGCACCTTGCTGCCGTGATGACTGGGAGGATAGAAAGGTGGGCAAGAAAGAAATGGGGGTGATTGCTCAGAGCCTTTGAGGTGCCGTGTGAGTTTCTGGACAGACAATGGCAGCGGATGGAGGGAAGGAGAGAGCGCAGCCTCCCCGCCAGGGCAGCAGAAGAGAGACCGTGTCTACACATGCAAGTTCCCGCTGGCTAGCAGGGGTCCAGGAAGTTCGGAGAGGATGGTGGAGATGAATTTGTGTGACGGTAGAGTCAAGGAGCCGGAGTAGCGAGGTAGCCCCGTTGGGTCTAGAGCCGTGCGGCTTCACAGCTCTCCTCTAACACAGGACTGCGGTGTGCATCGCCCCTCCCGCCTCTGAGCAGACCCCTCCAAGACACGCTAGCAAAGCCATCAGGCACGTGGGAGCTAAGACCCCCATTTTCCATTCATCCAGAGGCCTATGGAGGTGGGAGGTGGGTGCTTCTCACCAGGTTGCTCCACTGGGAGGGTTTGGACTGGAGACTGGGCTCACTGGGTGAAGAAGTGGGTTAGCCAGATGCCCTGCACCCTTCTGGCCTTAGGATCGGGGCCACTTATCGGGACCCCACACCAGCCATGCCCGCCTGGTGCAGGGATCCAACCTCCTCTCCGTCATGGGGAACCTGAGCTTGGAAGGCGTTTCATGGTAAGCCGCCCACGCCGCCACGGAGCTTCCTACCACCCACCCGCTGGCCCAGGCCCACCCCGGCGTTGTAATAAATTAAGAGAGTTTTGGAGATAATCGTCTCCAAAATGCTTCTGTCGTGGTGTAATTAAGAGGACGGGTTCTGCAGGTACTAAAGCCATTTGCTGGCGACGCTTTGTGGTTGTTTGCTGAGGCTTTCCCCGGCAAATCATCCTGACTGCTTATTTCAGGGAGACGACCATTTTGTTAACAGAAGGGTTAATAAGAGATGTTTATTTATGAACTTGGCATATTACTGTTGCATAATTTGAATACAGTGCCTATGAGCTTTTTTTATTGCATGCTATAATTTCATTTTTAAAGCTTTTCCTACGCCATACTTTAAAAATGATATCGCAAACAAGAAATAAATTCTGTTTTGCAGCTGTGCTAACTATATTTACCCATGGGATACACTATTTTGTCCTTGACATAAATCCCCTGGGAATTCACTCAGAATTACTTCGGCATGCCAGATTCACTACATTAGGAGATTGTAGACCATGTGTATCACAGGGATGCTGGCTGGAGCTGAAAAGAAGAGGCACTTGTTTAGCATATTACCATGAAAATCAGTCAACTTGCATATTAGTGATTGCAGAGAAATCCAGGCAAGGGGAAGAAGGGAAATCAGCATGGATTACAAGCCCCACATTGCTCCCAAGCAGCCATGGTATGTATGAGCGCGCCCGCTCAGCGAGGCATAAGTCAGCTAGCTTGGGGCTCTCAAGTCCCCGGCTGTTTGCTCTAAAAAATAATAGATTGAGCAGTTAGCACCTTTGAGAGGACATTTTTCTTCTGCACCTGCAGCAGCGGTCCCAGCACAGCCCCAAGAGCCAGAAAGCGAAAGGGGCTGGCCCCCGGAGCCGGCGCCGACTCTCCTAGATGAAATCCGGCTGGAGCAGTGCATGTGCAAAACCAGCGCCAGACAAGTAGGAATCAGTATAGGAAAGTCCGTGCACACGGCTGCTGCGTTCACAGCCCTTGGCATGTGCCGGCACAACCGGGCGTCCAAGCACCTCGTTCCTACGGGAGCCTACAAGGGTGCAACCCCATGAGCCTAGCCCCTCTCTCGGCACACCTCACGGGCAACAAGCGGCCTCCTTCCCCTGGCCTCCGCGGCCAGGCTCCATCCTGGGGGGAGCTGCACTGTGCAGAGGGGTCCAGGCGTGCCGACTGAAATCGTTTTTAATGTAAGACTTTGGGCACTGGGCCTCAGCTTCCCCTCTCGGGATTCGGGGCGGCTGCGGATCTCCATTGAGGAGATGGATGGAGCATGCACCCCTGCGCCTCTGATGCTTTTTGGCTGCTTTGGGGCTAGAGCTGTGCCTGGATCCACTCAGACCAGCTGCTTGTCCACCCAGGGGTCAGTGAATACTTCCCCTTGTGCCACAAGGCCGGACGCCCCTCCAGCCGTCCGAAGGGACGGGACCTTAGGCTGTCCGTGCTCTTCCTGACCTGGGGGTGCAGTAACTCGGCTCCAGGGGCTGCAAGCTTTTCCCTGGAGCCTGCATGGCTTGAGCACCACCGCCGAACACAGCCACGCAGGACAGGGGCCACGGGCAAGGCTGCACAGGGCTGTTCAACCCCCCTGCACCATGCTGCTCCACTCAGGGACTTGCTAAGGGCACTGAAGCCAAGGCGGAGGGAGGTGCAACACGCAGCTGTGCACCCCTGGATCGGTGCAACGCACAGCAACGCCCTGCTGGTGAGCACTGGGCCGGGAGAAGGGCACACGTTGCTCTATTCTCTCCACGGCTGTCTGCAGTGACGTGAGGCTGTTCGCAAGTCCCAAGGCAGTCAAGCCCAGCACATCTAGCACTTTGCAAACCAGAGTGAGACCCAGGGAGTGATTCAGGTACCCGCCAATCCTCGCAAACCAGCTGTTTCACAACCCCACACTGATTGAATGAGGCTCTTTCTTTTAATCTCAGGCCTCGCTCTGTGCAGGCGTCAGGATCCGGGACGTCAGCTTGAACACACAAGTCAGGCTCCCCACGCAAAGGCCCAGGAGCAGACACAGGAGCTGCCATGAGAGAGGGCACTTTGCCTTTTGCGCAGGGTGGAAAGAGGCAGCAGATATGACATGTCAGCACCTCTCGAGGGACAGGCATATTTTTGCCGATCGTGTAGCATCGGGTTCTCGTGTCACTGCATTATGGAGCTTGATGGCACTTAATACGCCGTGACAAGGTGTAACGTCAAAAAATGCAACGCAAAACGAGATCAAACAGCACCGCAGTCCCCGGGGGGCTCTGATCAGATCTGAGGCATAGAAATCGGAAGGGGGAAAAATACATGCAAAGTTCCCCCCCATCCTCTTTTGAATCCCATTATTGTGGGCAAAAAACAGGTGACTTGAATTTCATTTTAGAAAGAAGGAATGAGGGGCAAAGCAGATGTTTTACCAGGCCTCCCATGCCGTTCACAGCCCGACTGTGCAAGAAGCTGCTTCACAACTAAGCTGTCCCCTTGCAGCCCGGAGAATACGATCATCCAAAAACCCAGAGCACCTGGACCTTGCAAAGGGCGCACGGCACAGGGGAGCCCTGCAGCCTGCGACGTGGCTCTGCCGGGCCACATCTGACCAGCATTGGGGCCAGCGGTCAATCATGCCGAGGCTGCGCTGGGCCAAGGAGGGAACGACCGACGGGGAGGTTGGGAGAGAGCAGGGAGGAGGCCAGACAGGATAGCTCTCATTTGGAGGAACATCGTCATTTATCGCCCATGTCCCTGGCACCAGGACCGTGCACGGAGGAGGTGGGCTACCCCACTGTTTGCCCTCCTAGCTGGTTATTCTTATTACCGGGGGGTAATAAATATGCAGTCGGTCAGCACATTCGGCCAGTTCTCATGGCTTTATCACACCCCTTGCAGTTTTGGGCCCTGAGTTTTTCCCGAGGGAGGCTGTGTCCCAAGTGCACCCCACAGGCTCAGGCCCGGGAAGGCCACCCAAAATCCCCAGCATTGCTCCTGTCTTAAAACCCCCCTTTTTTCCTGGCTCGTGATTTTTGCATGCTTAGAGCTGGCATTGCCCTGCAGCTCTGGCCCAAGAGACCCAAAGAGGCCAAATCCAAGCCTTGAAATCAGCCCCGACGCTTATGAACTAGAGGCAGGGACCCCCTATCGCGCAGGTACGTGTGCTGGAGAGCCCTGGTTACGCTGCAGCTGCTGCTCTCGGGCTTTCCATCACTCCGCCTCGGGCTCTCCCAGTTTGGGGACTGGCAAACCAGCCTGCACTGGGGTTCAATCACCCCCATACGGCGCGGGGTCATCCCACCCCGCTGCACCCTGGAAATGCCCCGGTGCATTCAGGTCTGTGCAATGGTGCAGCGGATGTGGAGCAACTTTTGCAGCAGGGTGGTGGTGGGAGAGGCACCGAGCCCACCTGCCCAGGACCTCGGCATTGTAACCCATCCTTGCACTGGCTTTGCAGGGGGTGGGCTCTCCATCACCCTTCCCCCAGCGCGGGGCTCCTGTTCACCGGATCAATCCTTATTGATCCTGTGGCTTTGAGCTCAGAGCAGCCGGGACAGGCGGGGGGCCGGCCGGCCTGTGTTTAAAGCCCCCGTGGTGGCACGCCAGCCACTTCTCCTTCTCGCCAAGCTGCCAGAAAGGGTTAACCCCAGCCGCGGCTGCATCCCTGCAGCTGCTGGTTTCTCTCTCCTTGCCACGGTTCAGGGGGGCTGGGGACTGATTGACAGGGAGTGTGCAAGGCACAGGCATCTGCACAGACTAGTTCCAACTGGTTTATTCCAGCAGTAACTTTAACGCCGAGGAAGGCACCAGGGTTGTGCGCGCGGGGTGGGAGGGAGGCCCTCTCTTGCCATTCCCCCGGCCTCCCCGCCCGGGGATAATTACCCGAGAAAATGCAGAGCGCGGCTGGAAAAGCGGCAAATATTTTAGCATGGAGGTGACGCGGCTCGGCCTATCGATTCCTGAGTTTAATAAGTTTTAATCACTTTATCTTGCCAATTAGCTGAGCAAAGAAAGGCTGCGTGCATGCCAGCCAAGCGGGCCGAGAAAGCCGCCGGCTCAGCAAGCGCCTGATTTATTTTATTTTATTTTTTTTGTTTTAAAATTGCTCGCCGGAGCTGCTGGCAACGTGAAGTCAGGCAGCACCGAGGGGAGAGGAGGTGGGGAGGGGGGGGTTGCAAGGCACCCAAGGATTGGGGAGCTGCCCGTCCATGCAGGAGATGTGCGGCGGGGTCCGGGCTTATGGGGGTACCCCAGGTGCCGAGGGAAAGGGGTCCCTTGAAAACAGTGTTGACCGGGGTGCCATCTGCCGCCCTGAGACCTGCCTCACCAATGGGCACAGATCCGGCCCCCTGCATCCCCGCTACACCTTCCCGGCTGTGCCCATCCCCGACGCAGCTCTGCCCCAGCTCGTGGCAAGGATCCAGTGCCTATAGCCAGCGTGCGTGCAGCATAATTGCAAGCAGATGCTTGCTGTCCCGAGAAGGGGCTTCCTTCTGCCTCCCGTGGCTCTCCAGCCTCCTCCCAGCTGCTGCCCCACGTTGCATCTGGGCAAAGTTCACTGTTGCATTGAAAGGTTGGCAGTGCCTAGGCACCGACCCGGCACGAGCGGCATCACCCTTGCCGCGTGCCACCGAACCTACGTATCGCATCTGCTGCAGATAACTTAGGTATCGCAGGGTTTGGGCGACACGAGTAATGCCAGCTGGAGCACGGGGCTGCAGAGGAAAGGGGCTGGGATGCGCTGGGAACATGCAGAAAACCCTCTGCTCCACCAGCGCTGCCCTCATCTCCGTACAGGCCACTGCAGCTCGTTAGCAGCGGGTGAAAGCTGTCGTGTCAGCCCTACCTTTTCATTGCAACCTGCAGGACAAAGTGGCCCCCGGCTCGCTGCACCCGGTGGAGCTGCCCCAGCCAAGGCCGTTCAAGCTCTGCAGGACGGCGGGCGTCCCGGGAGGATGCTTGCACCGGGAACGTCCCACCACCTTGTTCCCTGGACTTCCCATAAGGCCCGTGGCTGGCTCCTGCTCTTCCGCTGCTCCCAGTCCCTTTGCAGGGTGCTGGGTAGAGATATCATGGGGGCATCCTGCGGAGAGCTGGACTCGGTGCCCCCACGATGCTTCCAAACTCTTTCAGAGCCTTTGCTTTAAACTGTCCCAAGTCCCCTCTCTGCAACCACGGCCTCTCTGGCCCCGTGGTGGAGAGCAGGGACTGTGCCCTACACATTGCAACAGGTAAGCTGCTGGGAAATGAGGGTTCGGCGTCATTCAGAGCTTCCAGCCCTCCTTGGGCTCCTCCATTCGAGAGAGCAGTGCTAGCAGGAGGCAAGCCCCGCGCCGTCCCTTCACCAGGGGAATTCATCTAGGGATTAATCTCAATGTCCTCTGCCGGTCCCTTCCAGCCCTGCTCCCCTGTGACTGCGCGACAGGGCGCAGGAGGGTTTCAGCATCGGCTTCCCCGGCCTGCCTCCGCCTGGGGCTAAACCGGAGGCTTCAGAGCTCTCAAGTGAGATGAAAGGCAGGGGAGGACTCCCTCTCCTGCAAATAATCATTGCCTCTGCACAGCCGTCTGCATTAGCAAAGCGGAAAGGAAAATAAAACCAGCCTGAATGCATGGCCCAAAAGAGCTGGGGGTGGCATGGGAGCATTTCGGGGGCTCCCATCCGCACACATTATGCAGCCACCCCAGAGTCTCTCGCTTGAAGATTGTGTATTTTTTCTTCGTGGCACAAGGCAGAACAAAAGGCCGAGGCGGCATCTAAACAAGGCCAGCGTGCCAGGAGCAGGGTTAATCACCGCGTGCCAGGAGCCCGGTGTCTGCTTAAATGAGTTTTCCGCCTCTGGCGTCACCCAGGGCTGTGAAGATCAGCAAATTGCTAATAGGCCCGAGCCTTCGCAGGCTGTCAGAGCTGGCTGCAGCGCTGCGCCACTGCCTCAGCCTCCCGAGCCGGAGCGCAGGTGAGTCCCGGGACCTCCGACCACCCTGGGACGAGGAGCGCCGGGATGGACCGGGAGGTCACGATTAACAAGCTGTTGCCCGGCCACGTTCATGCAGCAACGAGCTGCACCCTTGTTAACGAGGAAGAATCAGGCTCATCTTCAGCTCCGTCTGTCTGTCCATCCCGCCCTCTATTCAAGCCCGGCCCGGCGGTCGCAGCGCTGCCCGCGTAGCGCTTCAGGAGCCCACCTGGGCTGTGACGTTACCTCCGATAAATGCCGGGTAGCGGCTGCCGTGGGTAAAACAGGACCCGGGTGGATGCGTGGCGAAGCAGGAATATGCACCGGCCAAAGCGCGCGTGCTGTGTCCATGCAGGGGGCTGCAGGGGAGGTCTCCTCTGGGAGGTTTGCTTGCACCGGGACAGCGGTGATTCCTCACGGAGCGGGGCCCTGGGAGCCGGCAGAGACGCCCCGGAGATGAATGCCTGTCGGGGCGAGCTGTGACCGGCATGCCTCTCCATTTGGTCACTCAGAGAGTGATTAATAAGCTTCATTACATGTAAAATTGGAGACTCTGACAAATGAGAGCAGCTTCTTCTCCTGCCATGTCGCATCCAGCCTGATGCGGGGAGGTCAGGGAACCGCGCCAACATCCCCTGGCCCAGCCCTGCCCCTGGCACCTGTGGCAGGCACAAAGCACCGTGCCCAGCCTGATCCGTGCCAGCGGGCAGGGGTCTCGCTGACCCCACGAAAGAGGTGTGGAAGCTGGGAGAGGCTCATGGCAGTTGCCAGGAGCTGTTTCAAATGACTTTGATGGGGGTAGGAAGAGCCTTTGCACTCCCCTGGCCTGTCCCCACAGCAGGGCTTGGGCTGGGGCCAGCCGGGGAGAGCGTGAGGATGGTTTCCAACAAGGCACGGTCCGTCCGGCCCAGGGAAGTCCGTCATGTCTCGGGCAGCAGCAGGAGCAACCTTCACAGTTATTATTTCTTGTGCTGCAGCTGAGACCTGGATGACAAAGAGCAGGGGGGGGGGCCTTGGGGTCAGGGCATTGGCCTGGGGCTCACTATTTCTTGCTCTGCCACTGGCTTCCAGTGTGGCCTTGGTCACATCACTTAGTTCCCTAGCACCTTGAGAAGCCTGGGCTGGGGCCTTTACTGCCTGGGCCTGAGCCCGCATTGCCCGGCTCCTTGTGCAGTCTCCTATCCCCCGGGGGCAGCCAGGGGATCATAGGAAAGCAGGGCTGGAAGGGTCCGTCCTGCCCGCAGAAAGGGGACGACCCAACTCCCGCAAGGCCAGCTCCTAACGAGCCTGCCGCTGCACCTGGTAGAGAAAGGGTTAACAGGGCTCCCTTCCTTTTCTGCCGCACTAAAGTTCATTACTGCTACTAATTGCTTTGGAGTCGGTGCTTCAGCAGCTAATGGAAAATGTATCTCTAGGTAATGGATTAATTGCCCACCGCTGGCTGGCTCGGAGCTAGATTTCAGGCGAGGTGCAATAGCAGGGGGCTCCGAGCTGGCTGGTCGGGGACCAGGCACAATCGCTCTGCAGGACAAACACGGGGTCATTTAATTAACTGGGCAATTGCACCTCCCAGCCCAGCTCCAGGCAGCGGGCAGCCAGGCCGGGGCGGCGACAATGCAGGCCACTCCGGATGGACAGAGGCTTCCTTGGGACTGCCACGGAGGAAAGCACGGGTGCAGAGGCGGCCCTCAGTGCTTCCCATCATATGGCAATTTGGTGCAATACAGGCCATTTTGTGTAATTAAATGGTTTTATTAAGGCATTATTAGCACTTTAAATTGAAAAGTCGCCGAGTGGGGAAGTAATAAGGAGCTGGCGTCTGCAGGCAGTAGACAACGGAGGGGAAGCACCAAGCGCCAGCCGCGCTCCAGCGTGCAGGGGTCTCCTCCACACAGGGGTCTGCAAGCGGGGCTGAGCCCAGCTCCCCGGGATGCAGAGTAGCCACGGGTCCAGCCTTGAGTTGTCAGCTGAGATCAGCGATTCGTGCTGGCCTGGGGTACAGCGGGGCCAGGAACCAGCCCCTTCTGCGGTCACACAGTCATACAACATCCTTGTTGGAGGGAACCTCAAGAGGTCACATCTAGTCCGACCCCTGCTCCAAGCAGGACCAGCCCCAACTACATCATCCCAGACAAGGCTTGGTCCACCCAGGTCTTAAACACGTCGAAGGATGGAGACTGCACCACCTCTCTGGGGAGCCTGGTCCAGGGCTTCACCACCCTCCTCGGGAGAAAGTTTTCCCTAACATCCAACCTCAATTTTCCTTGCTGCAACTTGAGCCCGTTGCTCCTTCTGTCATCTGCCCCCACTAAGAACAGTCCAGCTCCGTCCTCTTTGCCCCTCTCCCTGGTATATCTGCACCCAGCTCCTGGTGCGACCTGGCGGCAACAGCCAGAGCACAGCAGCTTCCACTTGGAAATGAAAAAGCCCATCGTGATGCCAGGGGCTTGACTTCGCCTCTGGGCCCCATCAGGACCAGCCGCCTCCACCCCTCCCCAAATGCACAGCAGGCATCCTACGTGCAAGCCCAGGGCCTGCCGATGCCCCATGGACTCACTCGCTCTTCGCTACATTGGCACCAGCTCTCAAGTGAGCAAAAGCAGGTTTGGGAGTCAATGTATGACCCCCAGGGAGGAGGCAGCCCTCCAGGAAGGCTTGGGGGGGACAGAGCAGCTGCTTTTTAGGCAGCTCAGCCGGGGGGCGGGGTCTTCA
>NW_005841833.1:6207362-6218123 GCF_000455745.1 Alligator sinensis | reverse complement strand
GGGGGTTCTTCCACCTGCACCCCTCTGCCCCCGGGATTGCCCACGCTTCCCCAGCACTCCCATCCACGGGGGGTCATGTCATTTTGGAGCCGTTGCGAGGTGCTTGCAAACGGCCAGCCCCGTTTTCCCCCACGGCCGGAGGATCCTGGGACAGGGCCTGTGCATACGAACGAGCCCGATAAACCGGCAGCACCAATAAAAGCAGCAGGGCCATATATCTGTGTGCGGGAGAGGGGCGCCCGCAGCCTCCCTCTCCCCTTCCCCAGCGCGGTTTGAATAATTCAGTGTGGCCTGGTCTCGGGGGCACCATTGTCTTCAGTGAAGGCAAATCAGCCGCCTGGACAGCCTGTTAAGAGGGCCCAGCCCGCTGCCTTTTTCTGTAAATCAGGATTAATGAGACGGTGGAGGAAACTCAAAGCCCAGCGCAGCTCGGCTGGCAGCTCGCTCTGAAGTGGCTGCTGCTTGGATATCCTCAGGCAGTCTGCTGCGCCAGCCATCAACCTGCCGATAACTAGGTCTCACCCGGGCCTGGCGCGCGCGGCCCGCTCCTCCATGCCGCTCGCCTCGCGCCGGGAGATACGGGAGATGCCGGAGGGGGAGACCGGACCCTGCATCGGCCAAGGGATGGAGGGACCGGGAGGGAGCGGCTGGCCCAGGCATCCCCACCGGGGACCGGACCGAGGGGCTGGTCTGTAATAAGTGCCCCCATCCTAGCCTGCTCTGGGACCCTTCTGGACAGCGGGGGCTTGACACAGGACACTCCGCTTTGCTGCACTGAGCATTGCCTTCGATGGCTTTCTGCATTGCAAGGATGGACAGAGTGCAGGATGCCCCCCAGCCCCGAAAAGCAAGGGGCCTAGGTGAAAGCCCGGCGCTTGTGACTGCCTTTGCCCACGGAGCAGAGGGGTGACATCCCCGGCAGTGCTTTTTCTCCCTCTGAATTTGTGCGGCCTGTCCTCTACTCGCTTGTACGTTATCCATCATCCCACGTCTCCCTGCCCTGCCGGCTCGCCGCTCCCGGCCATCTATCTTACCGTTAAAAAATTGTCTCCCTTACACGGCGGCTTTCGAACAAGACAAATAGGAAGAGTACGATCGGGGAGCGAGGTGCCGCGTGGCGCACGTGATCCGGGCGGCAGCCAGCAAGAGATCCCGCTGGACTGTCAGTGGCAGATCGAGAGCCGGGTGCTGCGCTGTCCCTGCAGCAAGGGAGATGGGCAAAAGCTAGCACTCGAGCGATGTGAGCACCAGCTCCTCCGCCTTCCCAAAACAGTGTCTGTGCATGGGGCTTGGGTCTAGGATAGGGGTCCCTGAGTGGTTCCAAGGCTGCAGAGGTATGAAACATCCCATGCCCAGTGTCCTTTGGGGCCCAAATCCTTGCAAGCAGCCAAGCTGGCACATGGAGGCAGGAGAAACCCCCAGCCCCTTTCCCATCCAGAGGTCTGCGGCACTCCTGGGTGCTCTAGCCCCTTCTCCAACAGGCTACGGGCCTTGCCTCCTCCTCTCCAAGTTGCACGTAAAAGGTCCCCTTGGAGCAGGCTGGAGGGGAGGTTGGCTAGCTACTGCTCAGTGGTCAGTATTAAGCACTAATGATGGGATGTTTTCTGTGGCTCCACATCCCTAGAGCCGTTGTGCGCCCAGTCCTCCCTCCCTTCTGCATCGGCCGAGGGACTGTTTTCCCTCCCTTCGCTGCATCTTCTTGCTCGTGATGTGTGAAGTCGCAGCAATGGCCCAGCAAGCAATATGCAAGCCTTAACAGTGTGTGCTTTTAGCGTCTCAGCTACTGGTGCACTCGCCTATTCAGCTTAGAGATAAGAGCAAGGCGCGTGGTCTGTCAAGCTATAGGGGAGGTTCTGGTCCTCCAAGGGTGCAGCAAGGCTGGTGGCTTGTGAACAAGACGAATAGCAAGAATACGATCGGGGAGCGAGGTGCTGTGTGGGCATGCAATACGGGCAGCGGCTGCTGGACTAGCGGGGATGTGAGATGCAGCAAGATCTTCCCACGGTGCCAGCATGAAGTATCTTCAGAATGGCTTTCCCCCAAGGGCAGGTTGGCACATGAGTCAGGGTCGGGCATATACCCAGCCACCTGCTTGTACAAAGCCTGCAGGGCTCGGGGTGCCTGACGTAGCAGATATGTTCCCTTTTGAACAAACTGAGCTGACCACGCAGGGCCGGCTCATGACACTCAGCCAAGGCAGGCGAGGCCGCCAGTATTGGCAGTCTGCGGGCAGCACGTTTTTCCCTCATGGCTAAATGTGGAGCGGCACCTCTGCATCAGCTACAAATCAGGCCCGAGGAGGCATCGTTGTTAAATCAATTAACAAAAGGCTGCTTTACATGCACAGACACGTGGCAGAAATAGGTGAGAGCAAACAGCCCCGCGTCACACTCCACGGCCCCGTGTCTGCTCCCAGACACATGACAGGGATGAGCTGCTCGATGCACGACCGTCTCTCCGTAAGCATCAGGACCCCGTTGTGCCGGCTGCTGAAGACAGCCGCTGCCGTCAAGCTTGCTGGGGAAGATCAGCGTGTCTGCAGCATTCGGAGGAAAAGCTGCCACCATTGCGGCCAGCAGATAGTTTCCTGGGTTCGGCAGATAGTATTGTCGGAGGCCGCCGGCTTCTGGCAGCCGGGTGATGGGCTGGGCTGGCAAAGGCCCGGGCCCCCCAAAGACTTTCTGGTTCACCTGGTGAACACCAGGTGCCTGAAGCCTCCACCTCTGCCTGAGCAGAGAGCAATTAAGGGAGCATGTTAAGAACAAAATACCGAATGCAGAGCATCCCAGCGTGCAGGCTGCAAGGGGAAAGGGAGAGCTCCCCCCGGACGAAACGTCCGGGGAGGCGGGTTTCTCCCGGTACAGAGGGGCCACGGCAGCGTTGTTGGAATGCAAACACTGCTTCCTCCTTTCTCCTTAATGAGACAAAATAAATTTACATGGTGTCGGATTCCCCCCTCCTCCTTCCTCTAAAGCCAAGGCAGTTTTACACTAGTTTAGACAACCCCCGATCTCGCCTGAGCCACGGAGCTCACAAGCTGCCTGCATTTTTATGAGCTGACTTGTTATGTGCTGCAGAAGTATGCAAAATATGTCAAGCCCAAGCAGAGATTTGAATCGAAATGACTCTAATTACTTGTAATAATTTTTGCATTCCGACATAAAACAATGGTAAAAAAACAACAACAACAAAAAAAGCCGTTCCAAGAGTTAAAAGACAAATCATTTAGCAAGCCCCTTACTTTATTGCCTTATTAGACGATTTACACTGCAACATTTTGAACATGGGCTTGGGTGACTGCCCAGGGCTATCCAACTGTACGTTGCGCTCACAAAGAGTTCATCCCTTGTCATGAGTCGAGAAGTCAAACACTATGATCGGGAGTCCAATTGGCTTGTCAAATGAGCCACCGTTTCAAACGAGGAGCTTGGTATCAAATGGTGGGAACAGCCGCTTCTCCTTCCGCCTTTATTTTCCTTTTGCTCCATATGGAAGCAGTCGTCATGTGTACAAGCGCCCCGGTAGCTTTGTTTCTTCCTTCCCGCAAAGCGGCGGCACGGGGTTAGTCCGTGCGCTTGGGCCCAGCAGGCAACGTCGGGACGTCCGGCGTGGAAGGTGGCAGAGACATCCGGCGGTGGCTTTCTCAGCAGCACAGACCCCGCGGCACGTGCGCTTAGCACCCGTTGTGTTTCCCTGGACCTCGGGGGTGACGTCCCACGGGGCAGAGGAGGTTGGCTGAGTCCGGATACCTCCCAGCTTTCCATGGTGGTGGATGCATTTCTTCCCGTTCTTTGCAGCACAAGGCAGGACCCTTGCCAGGGGCATGGAGACCACTTTGCTGTGCTGCAAATACTGCGCCTTTCAGCGTGCCTGAGAGTCTGGTGCCAGCGCTAACTTGCTAGTGGTTATTTGGCTTGCCCATGCACTGCTCTCATGCAGGGGGTTGTATTCCCAGAGGAACCCCTCTGCAACAGCCCCTCTCAGGCAGCGACGTGCACCTGTTGCATGCCGAGAGAGTGCCCACTTCTAGACAACTGCTGATGCTCCCACCGCTGCGCCACGCTTTGTGGGCCCGTGGCCTCCCGGCCTTGCACTCTGCGTATTTGCAGCAGAGAAAGCAGTGGGTACAGTAGGGACCACAGCTCTCCTGCCCCTCATCACTTTCTAAGTGGAGGATTATACCGGTGCTCAACCATTTCCCATTTTTCCATGCAAAATTTCTAAACAGCCAGTCACACGGGCGACCCAGCAGTGGCTGGGACTCGTATAATGACACTAAAGCAGAGAACATCTCATTATCCGGCATGGCGAGGTATCAAAGCAGCAAGAAGAACTAAATAATGTCGAGCCGCTACAGTGAAATTGTGTCCCCTGCAGTCATTAGTGTTTGGGAGTAACCCCGTAACCAGGGATGACTAATTCAGCTGTAAGTGCCGGCTGATGGCCACGGCTGTTTTCTAACAGTTCTGGGTTAATGATGCCATAAAAAATAAAGCACTGTCTGTTTTCTTTCTTTCTTTGTCTTTGTAATGTTATATCGCTGCACTTAGCAGGCTGTTAAGTTTTCTAAAGCCCGACAGCAATCTCTCCCTCTCTCTGCCTGTGTCTGGCCTCCTACATGAGCTGGCCTGGCCTCCACCACCCGTGCACCCATTTCGGGACGGACACTCACACCCCATTTGCAGATCATTATTGTGTCTATATTGCTGCAAACGCTGTCGGTTTTGCCTCTGAGTTTCTTGCCTCTGCCTAGGAGGTGGATGCACCATTTTTCCCAACCACGGGCAGCATCCCGATACATCAGCCTTCCTAGGGACGCTCCGCACCGGTATGACACGTGGCTGATAGCAGCTGCACCACCTTGGCTGGTATGGAAAAGCAGCAGGTAGGTGCTACAGGTCCCAGCCGGCACTGCTCGGATGTGTGGCTCGGGGTGGAGGGTTGCCGGCTGGGCCCTGTGGTTTCTGTGGATCTCACTGCCGGGCAAAAGACACCCACAACCAAGCAGTCACCACTGGGGTTCACGTGCCAGGGATCCGTCCTTGGGAGAAGGAAAAGATAACCTCCTTCCACGTGCTGGGATAATTGGAAGGAGTGAGGCTACACCCGGCCTCATGGAAGACAAAGCCAGCGTCCTCCTGGAGCCCTTTGCAATGCAGCACGTGGCGAATGCCCCCCCAAGACTGCTGCAAGGCATCAAGGCTGGGGCTCTTGTAGGAAGCCTGCAAAGTGGCCTGTGGCTTTGTTAAGAGCCCTTTCCTTCTTCCCTGCAGAGCTTTGTGCCTTGCCTCATACTCTCACCACAGACAACCTGCCGACCAGCCCAAGAGAGGCTTTCCCTTAGCAATTCCCCAGCTGCCGGTGGGTTTGCAGGTAGGCTGGGATACGTGAACATCTCACCCTGTCCTGTTGGCACCCAGACAGCATCCTGCACACATTGCAGAGACCACAGCTCCATGCCTCACCCAGGGGTATCTTGAGACCCCTCATGGGCTGATAACATTAGACCTCGTTTGAGCTGTGGATTCACTGAAATTCCCACAAGACAGGCAGGTTTGAGTCTCCTGCACCCAGGGCTGTTTAGCGGAGTAGGAACACGCATCCATGCTCTATCAGCACCCCAAACCCATCCAGCAACGACCACACAAATGCCACCCTGGAAGGATCAGGACCGTGCGACCCAAGCACCGAACAACAGTGCAGCACGGTAATGTGACCTCACATTGACATTATGCTGAAGCCAGTGTGGTCCCTTCTCCACGTCTAAGTGCATACAGCCGTAACCCCAAGATCATTTGCATGAGCTTCGTCTGAAGGTGTTATTCATTTTAGCTTTGCATCATTTGCAAAATATTACACCCTACAAAATGAAGACTTTTGGAAGGATAAGTACACGTCCCTAGTCCCTGCATAAAGTGCTGGGGCACAAGTGAAAAGTGTGCAGAAGATATTAATTGTTTCTTTATATTTTCACAGATCAGTTGCCTGCACTCGTGACTAAGATCTCTGGCTGGTGAAGAAGGCTGTGATTGCTTTTAGATCCAGGCTCCCATCATTCTCTTGGCCTTTGCTTTTGTACGATGCATGTTCCAGCTACGCATGTAATGGTTTCCATTATGGCCCAAATCTAATATATTATAGCACTCCTGACACCAGGAGGTGGTTGCACCGTGGATGCATTTGAGTCCGGGGGTTGCAATCATTGCACTCACCTGAGCAATTCCAGGCAGGGGCATCTCAGGCGCCCGGTGCAAAGCTACCACTGTCCCATTGACGGCAGTGGGCTTGGCATCCACCTCCATGTGAACCTCGTGGCTGGGCAGGAATGGAGAAAGGAGGAAAATATAGCTGGGGTGTCAAGAGAGCAAGATGTCCATCAGCTGTGGCAGGACAAAGCATCATTCGTAGGTTGATACCTTTGCATCTCCTTGCAAGCAGAGCACAGCCACCAGTCCCAGTGGGCTCTGAATTCCCACACCCTTTACAACAACCGAAGACAGTGCACCCGGCCCCCCCCCCCCCCCCCCCCCCCCCCAAACAAAGCTAGGCACATTAGCGCTCTTGTCTACTGCTTTCAGAGGAACTGATCCTGCTGGCTCTGGCTAGAGCAAAATAATCATCTTTTTCATAACATAAACACTGTACACACCTTCATCCTTGGAGGTTAAGACCCAGGTAGACAAAGCCTTGGCTGGGATGATGTAGCTGGGGCTGGTCCTGCTTGGAGCAGGGGTCGGACTAGATGTGACTTCCTGAGGTCCCTTCAACCTTCATTTTCTATGATTTTGTGATTCTATGCACACACAAAAAAAGAAAAAGATGGGGAGCTAATTGCACCCAGGTCTGGGAATCCACAAGATCGGTCACTCCAAAGTGCGCTGGTGGACTTCCCCCACTCCCCAAAATGCAAAGTGACTCAAAGCAAGGAGTTACTAGCATTGCCTCTGTGTTACAGGCAACATAAAACTGCAATTCAAATGATCGCAGCCCAGCACCGCGGCAGTGGCAGGCAAGGTAATCCCGGCAGCCAGGCACACTGCTCCTACGTGGGCTCCTGCCATAGACGGACAGGACGGGGGACAGTTCACTCCTCTGACCCAGCCCGAGGGCCTGCCCCAACACAGCGTGTCCGGTCTGACTGTCCACCGTGGCGCTGCCCTGGATACATCACCATGGGGCTGTTCGCAAGGCGAGAGACACCCTGAGCTGTGACGCGGTGCAGAAGCCTGACCTGTTGAGATGGGGTGGCTAGGGCTTCTCCGCTACGCTCCAGCCCGCAGTGGCATCCTCCATCCTGGCACCCCTGTGTGCCCCGGGCATGCGTGCTACCACCCAGAGAATGGGCACATGAGTCTAGTCTCCTGTATCCTCCATCCCCTTAAACCACAGGGCATTGCTGGTGGTTGCTCCCCGTGCAAGAGATGCACACGTGCAACTGGTCTCTCATGTCCCTTTGCCCTCCTAGGCCAGCCTGACCTGTGCCCAGGGGAGTCCTGCTTCCTCCAGTGGGGAAGAATCTCCCCAGAACTGTTGGGGGGGAAAGCTGCCTTGGATAAAAACCATGGCGGGGAGATGAGCCATCACCATCTCAAACCAGGGATCAGCCCCTCGCGTGTGGTCTGGGAAGGGCAGTCCCCGAGAGACCCTGACAAGATCCCTGCACATTGCAAGGTGTTCCCTGGGCGGCTTCTGGGAGAGGGGCCGTGGGCAGGCGCTGCCACGAAGGCTGAGGAAGAGCGCGCTAAACAAGTGTCAACAGTCACCAGCCAGGCCCTTCATTTAGGCAGATTAAGCAAGCCGCTGATTGCCTGTGACATAATTTAGATGAATGGTGTGGGTAATCCATCAGGCAGACCCTGCGCAGGGCGCTGGAAGGAGCCGGCAGGGGTTCCCATTACCTTACATGTGTTAACAGCCCAAGTCCTTTGTATAAACAACAAAGTGGCTCTCCTGAAAGGGCCGCTTTTCCCTCATTGTCTGCGGAAGGACTCGCCGCTCTCAACATGATGAATGGGGCAGGAGCCGGGATTGGCAGCTTCCCTGCACAGGCCGCGCAGCCTAGCGTGGGGGAAGAGGGACACCGTGCGGGGAACGGCAGCGCTGCTGGGCTCGGAGGCGAGGCGAGGCGAGAGGAAGGGGTGTTTGTGCCCCAAACTTGCAAAGCACAATCTTTCCAACTATTTACTTGGTCGAATAAAACACATCACCTCTACCCAAAGAGTTTTGTATGCCAACTATTGTGGCGCTCCTCTCCAGTCCGTGTCGGCCACGCTTCTCAAGGCTTGCCCGGTGCAGGGGAGAAGCATGCGCATCCCCCCCTTGCCCCAACTGGCCCTGGCTCCTGGCAGGGGTGTGCCCTGGGGCTCTCCAAGAGCCACCGCTGCAACCCTACGTGGTGCCCTGATGTGGGATGCCAAGCACGAAGCATTCGGGCAAGGAAACACAGAGCCGCTGGCGGATCAGGGGAGATGCCTCGGCTCATCCCATGTGCCAGGGGCAGGGGACCCACAGCTGTGCAGAGCTGCACCTTCCTGCAAGGAGCAGGCATGTCTGCCGGCGCTGGTGTATCTCCGGGTCTGCATCTGACCTGCAGAGCTACACTTGGCCCCGTGCCGTGCCCTGACCCCTCCATCGCTGCCTACCGGCACTCCTGGTCCTGCCCCATCCCCAGGGATGTGCAGCTCTACCGCCGCTCCCCTCCCATGAGCACCCCAATGGGGTCCCTCCAGGAGAGGCAGTGGCCGCCGACCTACAGATCCACAGCCGATGCTGGATGGGGAAAACAGCCTATGAGGCAGCAAGACCCCATGGCAGGAGACCCCGGAGTGCTGCAATGCCCCGTTTCATTGCATTTGGGCACTGGATGCCTAGCACGCCCAAGGCATCGTGAGCAAGGCAGCCACGAGCTGCAGGTATAAGGAGACTTCCTCATGCAGACAGGCAGGCAGCTGTCTCAGGCCCAGGAAGGGGCTTAAGGCCAGAAGCATGTGGTTCACAGCATCACGGCCTGTTTTCCCCCCATCTTCCAAAACGTGGATGCATAGCAAGGATGTAGTGGCAGGGACCACTCTATCCGGAGCAATAATGGCGGTGAGAAGAGTCTCCGCTTGGCTCCGACGTAAAAACCAGCCACAAAAAGTCGTTTATTGCTCCTCAACTCCCCGCCAGGAACATTATCCCTTAATTGCTGCATTTATTCAGACTTATTCTATATATCTAACAATAATGAGTATATTAGATATGTAATTATTACTGTCATAAACGTTATAGTGACAAAACAATAATTGAAATAGTGTCTTGGAGGATAATTCACCATTGCAATTAATACTGCCCTGCTTAGTTAATATGTCACGGTATAAAATAAAACGCTGTCATTACTCCATTACTAATACCGCGTTATCATAATTATTGCAGTGATAATTAAATATCTATAGTGGTCGAGGATTGCTATAGGTTGGAATAGAAATCTCAGCACATAACACTGAAAGGAAACAGTCCCCAGCAGACCATAACACCAGGGGGGTGTTAGCAAGGAGCTTATCTAGGGGGATATCAGACATGGGGCTAGAGTGGACCGCCGGGGTCGTCGCATCCAGCCACAGACACCATGTCGTAGGATGCTGCTATAGAAGTGGTGAGGTCTGTGTGTGCACGCGTGCAGAGGAGTAAGGGGTCAGTGGGTCAGACCGGGAACACATCCCCTCGGCCTCACTCCCCGGCGCTGCAGGACGTCAGGCAGCAGCCTCGGGCCCTTAGCAGGGCTCAGCACCGCACTGAATCTGTCCCGTGGGTGTCAGAAGGGGATCGACAGCGGAGATGGGCCCTGATCCTGCATATCAGATGTGGCCACTTGCCTCCCTTCAGCTCCATGAGCCATTCGCTCTCTTACAAGGGCATGCGGGGGCAGCCCAGGAGGCAAGCGCCCCAGAACCCCTCCCTCCACCGTCGTCGAGGAGAGCAGGCTGGCTCCCGACTCCCCACCTGCCGCTCGGTCCACTCCTTCCACCCAGCCTCACCTTCCCCGTCCCCATCCCCGTCTCGTTGGGAGACGCCTGCTCTGTCGTCTCTGCCACGCCGGTCCCCTTCCTTCACGCCGAGTTGCCAAGGCAACCGTATCCGATGCTTTCCTCTTTGTCTGTGCCCCCGTGATGGGATTCATGCGCGGCGTCTCCGCGCGCTGACCCCCGGAGACCCCGGCATGTCAGCCATGTTGTTTGGATGCCCCGACAGCGCGGGTTCAGCTCAGCACAATCCCGGCTCCCGGCTTCATTTTCTAACGAGACGGAGCATCCCTGGATGACGAGGATGCTGGATGTCTCCTTCAAGAGCATCTGTGCTGGAGATCAGGTGCCGTCCTCCGGCACGGCGGTGGGCACACAGAGCGTGAGGCCCCGCTATGCCCAAGCGTTGGGTCGATCCCCAGGACACGGAGCCACTCGGGTCATGGGAATGTCCTCCACTCCAGGCACCGTCCACCCACCGTGCCAAGAAAACAGCCTGTTCTCCAGGCCAGAAACAGAAGGGGTGCTTGGAAACATGGCTCATCCCCCCAGCAAACCAGCCAAAAAAGACATGGGCCAGGGCAGTTCCCATGCAGCTTCCACACCCTTGGATAGGGGAAGCAATCGTTTCCTTTCCTGATGCGCCCCACTGAGCACAGAGAAGAGAGGATTTGAGCAGCATTTGAGGAGGAGGCTATTGCGCCGCATGGCAAACCCATGCCTCGTGACACCCGGTGCAAAGGATGGAGGAGGTCACTGC
>NW_005841833.1:6205920-6207342 GCF_000455745.1 Alligator sinensis | reverse complement strand
AGGAGAACAGCAGTGACATTTTATTACTATATACAATAGGCTCATTAATAGGAGCTGCCGGTAATGGTCATTCATCCTCGGATGGCCACTAGCGCTAACTCAAAGAAGACGGAGATTTCTGCAGGAAAATAGACGGAGCCTGAGCCCACCATGCTGGGAGCAAGCTCTGCTCTCCCCACAAGGCTGGAGGAAGAACAAAACGAAATGACAGAGGTGTTTTCCTGGTGGGCGATTGCAAAGAGCAGAATCCCCATGGGTGACTGCGGATGTCTACGGCACGCGTGCACCCCGTGACAGATGAAACCGGCAACCGTCGGAGGACAGAGCGCTATCCATCACAGCGAGGCTGGGCTGGATCGCTCGCCGCATGGATTAGCTGGCAGCCTGAAGAGCTCCCTTCACCGCTGTGCGGAGGTTTTAATACACCCAGAACTGCTGCATCATCAGTTGCTCCAGCTGAACATTTCTCTTACAGAAAGTTTCACAGCACAAAACACTCCCCATCCATTAGCTGGAGCTCACGGTTCCCAGAGCGCCCGTCGTGCGTGTGTTGCTTTATCGCCGTCTCCCGCAAGCTGCGTTCGCCTGCCGCGCCTTTGCAGAAAAGGGGGAGCGTATTTCCGAACCCGTGTAGGTACTTTAGGATAACTCAACTTTTACTTGAGTTCAACTCAATTTTCTCAGATTAAATAAAATTTCCAAGTGTCACTCACTGGCAAACTATCAGTTGGAAGGTGGTTGATTTTTCTAACCCTATCTCTGGTCCAATTACAATTTTTAATCTATATGTAGATAATGGTGAACAAAACCCCTGTAGAAATGTCAAGAGCGAGGAGGTTATTAGCTTAGTTTTAATTACTGTCTATCATTCTTAGCAAGCTGCAGTAACCTGATAAATTAGGTGACAGCTTCTTCTGGAAGAGCTGAGGTTGGCTTTCAAGGCAGACTTTTGTAACCCAAGGTATCTTGCTCAGGAAGGTGTTTCCCCTCCCTCCGCTAGTGATAGACGATGCAAGGCCCGGCAACCTTTGCATTGTGGAGTCCTAGCACGCTAGTAGCAAAACCTCTCATGATCTGCTGACTTTGCCTTCATCACGGCTTCTCTTTTTCATCCAGCTGCTGGAAGCTCATTCCTTCAGCCGGATCCATTGCTCCAGGGAGACAAGGGGACTCCTTCTGCTGACGTCAGTCTAACGTGAATCCAAACGCGGTTTGGCAGATATCCTCCCAGGACAACAGAGAGTTTCTCAAACCTTCACAAGCCTACTAGGACATTCCCCACAGGCTTCAGCAATGACTTTGGCTCATCACCAGGGTCACCAGATATGCTGAGTTGTTTTTGCAGAGGCAGCTTGCTCTTGGTAGGAGAATGATTTTGTACGGGACTGATTTGCAAGTTCGCGATGCAGCAGGTGAAAGGGG
>NW_005841833.1:6199075-6205889 GCF_000455745.1 Alligator sinensis | reverse complement strand
TCCCTACATGATGACAATGGGGAGATGGGTCCAGCTATCACGGGAGGGCCGGGCTGGTACAAATCTTCCACCTGACCATCTACTGGCAACCCTGAAGACCCCTCACCCCCAAAACCCAGGTAGGAGCTAGCCAGGAAGTTCGCTCCAACTTGCTCGGAAGACACTGGCGAAGCTGCTGAGTTGTCCAAACCATCACTTTAGCCCAATTTTGTTTCTAAACAAGCCCCGAACTGCACCTCGAACTCATCTCATTGACAAACAGTGTGTCCATTGCTTTTAAGGAGACAAGCTGCCATTTCATTCTTCTGAAAAGCACATAATATGACAGGTGAAATGTCAGAAATGAGACTAAAGGCTTGGGGAAGGCATTCTTCAGCTGAGAAGTATTCCCGCTAGGAATCTTAAACTGTAGATTAAAGGTAAATGTCTCTAAAAGCTGGGAAGGCATCATGCTTTGCCCGGTGTGCTTGTACGCAGCCATGCGCGCATGGAGGGGATTTGATTCGGATTCGCTCAGGCTCCGGTCTGGAAAGGGGTGGCTGGTTTCCCTTCCGCAGAGGATTGGGACCTTCTGACAGGGTGAAACCCCTGGAAAGGTTCGAAGCTGCCTGTCTGTCGTGGTAAGGGAGTAGGAGACATCTCCGGGGCAGGGGCTGCTGAAATGTGGGTGGGTCCCTGCCCAATACAACCCCGAATAAACCCTGGCTCAGGGCCACTGGGTGCTCTCAGGTGGGACGTTCCTACCCGAGACCCGGGCAGGGAGGAGGTGAGGGCAGGCGCCTTTTGCAGAGGATACCCAGTGGGTGGCCGAACCGTTCCCGAGGCCCCCACCTCTCCGACGGCATTGCATCTATGAGCCAATAAGCAGCTTATTGCTCTGGAAAGAATTATCTGTGCCGGCATTAAGGTCGGCCGTAACACCGACATTATTGCTAGCAGGAGGCATATAAGTAGAGTCCGTGGCAGAGAGCGGCCTGTAACTCTCGATTATTTATACGAAGACAGACCTGGTCCCAGCAGGCTCTGTTTCTCACGGCCTCACTGCAATGACCCCATCCTGGGCTGGTTCCCAGGAGCAGGGACACGAGCAGGAAAGGGGAAAAGCCCCGGACACGGGCGCCGCGCAGGTGAGAGCGGAGACGTGGCAGGAGCTGGCTGGGAATCTCCCCACGGGCCCTAGGAGGATGCTGACTTTGCTGGGACTTTTTTTTAATGCGTGTTCTTGGGAGAAACGGCATCAAAGCATTGAATGGATTTTCTTTTCTGCATCGGTCCCTGCTGCTGCACTTGGGATTGCAGTTTTTAAAGGGCCTCTCTGCTACCACAGCCCCATGGCCAGCCTGAACCCTCAGCCCAGTTCACCATCACTGGGCCATAGTGGCTCTTTTCTCAGCGTTTCTTCACCCTAATTTCCAGCCAGACCCTGTTCAAACAACCTCCCCGCGACTCGTGCTCCCAAGGAGGGGCTGGGCTGGCGCTCCGGAGGCCAAGAGCCATGGGAAACTCCAGGCTCGGTCAGAAAACCCCGGCTGATAAATGCCCAGGCCTGCAAGATCCGACTGGTTCCCACAGAAATCAAGAGTCTCTCGCACACTTTTCGAAATTAAAATGTGCCTCCGGTGTAACTTGTTATCAAAAATAGCAGCGTTTTATCTATCTTCAGTGCAGAACACAGATTGCATGGAGACGTTCAATTTGGAGTCAATTTAAATTTCAATTGTCTGTGAAATCTAAATCAATAGGCTATAGTTCAATGGTGCTCTAATAAAACAGGACATAACAGAGAAATCATTAGGGATTACATATGATAAGAGATTGGAAACAGTGTCTGGGTAATGGTAGAGAAGCCATTAGAGAATTACCTCAAGCATTTGCAAGTAAACCAACAACCCCTTCCTCCTCCGGAGACTAACAAGAAGATTTAATTGTGCTGCAGTGTCTAAAAATACATCTCCGTCAGCCTTTTGATTGGTAGACAATTTACAGTGACATAAAAGCACCAGGATGCTTCGCTGCTGCTCGGGGCACATGGGCTGTCCCCCACCCCTTGCCCCGAGCCCCCTCTTTCTCTGCAAGCGGTTGGGATTGGACTTGCTCTCAACCTCGGATGGTGCAAGAGGTGGGTCGAAGGGATGAATGAATTTCTGGGTATCTGAGCTTCACCTTTTCCACCCCTTTCCAGCCGGGCTTGCCCGGGCCTCGGTTTCCCCAGCCGTTCCACGAGCGTGACACGTCCCTGCCTCCCCCAGGTGGGAGCTAGACCCTTCTCCGGTCTCACTGGGTCCCAGCAGCCTGTCCTCGTGGGCTGGCGTGACCTTGCGGGAGTCGCTTCCCGCGGCCAGGGCACTGCATGGTGTCTCCCGTGCCCATCTCTGGCCCCGTGCTGGTGCCACGCAGCCTGGCCCAGGCAGAGCCCCTTGCACAGGACATAGTTTCATAGTTTCATAAAAGTTGGTTGGGGCTGGAAGGGACCTTACAGGTCATCGGGTCCAGTCCCTCTGCACTTGGGCAAACGGATGCCAGCAGCATGTAGGAAGCACAAAAGGGAAATGTGTTTGCTCACAACAGCGATCGAGGTGGGGAAAGAGACCCCTTTTTCCTGGCGCTCGGGCTCCCTTGCAGATTCAGGGGGGAGGCTGTGCAGGGTGGAGTGAAGCCGGAGCAAACGCAGCCAGTACCCTTCATTTCCTTAGCTGGAGAAAAGGTCACAGCTGTTGCAAAACCCATCCTTGGGCCCAGCCGTTTCGTACCGGCTGCAAGCACAGCATGCATGGGTTGAGGGCTGCATCCGTCATGCCCAGCCTCTCTGCGGCAGCTGGCGGGAGGCTGCTCCCAGGCACCAGCAGAGAAAAGGGGTTAGCACGCTCTCCAAGCCCTGGAAAGGTCCCAGGTGCCTGCTGCCACATTGGGCCAGCCGCCTTGCATTAAAGCCTCACCCCTCCTTCGGAGACAGGCTCACGGGGAGCTAGCTTGAGCTCTTCATCTCAGCCCTGCTGCGGGCTATTTGCTTGCCCAGGGCTCCTAGCTATCATTGTTTCCCCCTGCTCAGCTCAGAGCTTTCCAGGCTGTTTCCTTTGAGCGTGGGCTCAATTGGACCCTCCTGAAGCTGCGCGCGCTCCTGGAAAGCCAGCTCACCTGGGTCAGAGAGATGCGGACAGATGCACTTAGCCTGGGTCATTGTTTTTTGTTTTCCCTCTGCACGAGATGATCAAATGAGATCAGTTAAACGGTAACAGAGTCCCTGGCAGGGCCGTTAGCATGCTATTAATTGAAACAGAGCTAAAAAACCAGCTTTAATAGCTCCAAATCCCATTTGTAGGCATCGAGATGGGAATCAGGCAATAGAGGGCATTTGCATAATCAGGAGATGGCTTTGCAGGACTTTCAGAGGGAAACGCCTCTGGCTGCTGGGGTGGGGGGGCAAGACAGTTGCATGTGAGATGCGTGCATGCACGTGCGTGCATGGGAGGGCAGTCGCAAGGCTTAAGAAAAGAAAGGAAGAGGGGGCTCGTATCTCCCAGAGCATAGCGTGGGCACAGGACATGGGTGGGACAGATCCCCAGATTCTCACCCAGATGTTGCAGCATTACGCAGGGGCTTGAGATCCTTGCAAGGGTGCCGCGGGGTGCATGCGTGATTCACAAGAGAAACCCAGAGATCTTCAAACAGGAATCCAGAGCGTTAAAAGCTTTCCAGCCTGCTGTGGCCTGAGCTCTTTGCAACAGAAGAATTGCTCTAGTATTTTTTCTGTAGTCAGGAAACAAGTGCTGGCATTTTTCCAAGAGAGCTTTGCATCTACAGCCACTGCCTTAAGGGTTCATCCCAACAGATCGATGGCGAGGGGACCCGCAGAGCCCAGCAGGTCGGCTGCCGCCCTCCTTCCCGAGCACAGAGAGAATTGCCGGGTGTTTCTTGCTTCCAGCCAGGCACCGCGGGGCCTCAGGGCAAGACAGGCAGCTCTCCGTGGCCTGTGTGTCCGCGCACGATATAAACCAGATTCCAAAGTGGAGATGAACAATTTCAATAGCAAACCGAGTGGAGTTAAGTGCATTGGAAAAATGTTTTTACAACCTTTGGTTAACCTGCGGTAACAGCTGCCGGAGCGCATATAAATAAGGCCGTTCCACAGAGGAGATGGGGGAGCCAGGCTTTATTTTTAAGGCCACGGTTTGGCTGCGGCACGGCGCTGGCATCGGAGGAAATATTGCACGCCGCTTACAGCGTGTCACGTTTAATACTCAGAAATGCAGCTGCTGAGAGCAATACATCCGCTCTCTCCTGACAGGCAGGGAGCTGGGGTGTATTTTAAAACCGGTCCCTCTTTGGGAAGGAAAATCTGGGCAGGACGGGGCGGTGGAGACGTGCCGGGGGGTCTCCAAAAGCACCCCTTGGCGCTGAGGGCTGCAGGTGCAGGTAGGACCCGCTGGGCAGAGATGGGGCGTCCGCACCCAGCTCTTCCTACTGTGGGTCTTGCCCCAGCATCGCTCCCGTCCTGCAGCTACCCCACCCGGGGCGATTGCTTCCCTCTTTCGAAGGCAGGAGCTGGCAGCGGAGGAGGCATCCTAGCCTGGATGTTCACAATGTGAAGGGCAACCGGGCACCTGGTTCTTGCTCCCCGCTCCCTCCAGCCACCCCAGGCCCACCGCTCTCTGCCCAAGCCCTTCCCATTAACTCGGTGGCACTTGCCCCAGGAAATATATCCCCTGGAACAACCGCGGTAAAACAAAAGCTGTCCCCACCGCCCCTTCTGTTAGAAAAATCATGGCCCGGAGTGGGACCAGGGACACTCTTTTCTCCACCTGAAAATAAAAGTGTCACGCCGTTTGCCACTTCAGATCCTAGCCGAAAGGGCTCTGGAGTCCACTAAAGAGCGAGGTTTTAAGCTTGGCCGTTAAGAATGACTAGAGATCCACTGGGCAGCGTGGAAACAGAAGAAATACTACAATGCCAGTGCTAAAACCTAATGAGAAATGGAACAAGCTGAGACAGAAGCTTAACAAGAAATACTAGACAAGTCCCCCAAGAAAAACTACATGCAGTATTGGAGAGGAGCTGCCAGCCATCTCAGCAGCCTTATTGATCAGGCCCCGAGAAATAAAAGGAGGCCTTTGGAAAGTAGATAAACGGGGAGATATACGGCGGGAGAGGTCCGGAACTGATGAAAACAGGGAAAAACACAGCTTAAATCACGGGGCAAATACACAAAAAAGAGGAAAGATAATAGGATTTGTGTTTATGGGTAAAGAGCAGAGTGAGGCGGGGGTGATCAGACACAACGGTAATTGAAAAGAGCCAGGGAAGAAATGGGATGCCGAGCGCTGCAGAAATATTTTCTTGGGACAAAGTGGGGTGAAAACCTGAATTAAACCGGCATTAATAGCAGCGCGAGACACGGTCCGAGGAAAGAGGTGGCGGGGAAAGCCGGGATGGAGAAGCTCCCGCTTTTGACTCTGCCGCACTCTTCGCCGCAGGGTGGGTCTGGCCACCTCCATCCCCTCTCGCGTCCCCGAGCCCGGTGCCGTCAGCTCTCGGCGAGACGGTCTGGCCAGGCTGGGGCCGCGGGAGCAGACGGGCCTCGTGCTGCGGGCTCTGGTTGCTCATGGCAAGGGGTGACCGCGCAGGGAGGACCGCAGCATGGGAGCTGTGCAGCACAGCGGCTGCACTGCAGCATCCTGGAGGTGCCCCCAGCACTGGGGAAACGCAGGTGGGAGCAAGCACCGTCAGACACGAGCATCCACGCGGGAAAGGGGGTCGTTCCCCACCCAAGAGGGCACCTGGGGCTGGCAGAGGGGAGAGAGATGGGGCAGGCACTTCCTCCCCCCACGTTTCAGATCCCCAGGCCATAAAGTAGGGAAACGATACACAAATTCTCCGCTCCCCAGCCCCTAAATCTCAGCTGTCGCCGACGCGCTGCAAGACACACTCTCCCGCAGCCTGGAAATATGGGCCGGGCGCGGGGATTTGTGGCCGCGGGGCTCAGTCCGTCAGCACGCGAGAAGGCTCCCATCAGCAGCCGCGGGCCGGCCGTTTGTCATGGGGGGCTGTAGGGGGGCACCGGGCTGCTGCAGAGCTGCGGTGGCCTGCTCCATAAAGGTGCCCGGCTGCTGCCGCAGACACGAGGCCCGGTGCATGGCCCCCGGCAATGCAAGCTGCAGGTGTGAGAGCGGGTGCAGACCTGGGTGCCAGGCGGGTGCAATGCAGCACGGGGGCAAAGCCTGGCATCCAGGTGCACCCAGGACCCTGCGAGCATCACTGGTCCCCCGAGGGCAGCCGGGCAGTGCCACGCCACGTGCCAGGAGGAGGAGCAGGCAGGGATGGGCAGGCCCCTTTGCAGCCGCCAGCCTATTTATAGCAACCCCGAATCTCGTCTCCTCGCGCTTCCTTCTTGCTCTCGCTGACAAGCGCTCCCCGTGCAGCGGCTGCCATGGCAACGAGGCAGAGGAAAGGTTAGTGCTTTGTATGCACGCGATGCTAAGCGCCACGCCGCGCCAGCCAGCAGCGCCGGTGGGCTGGGGGCTGCTCCGGGGCCCTGGCGCGGACCCCCGCAGCCGGCCCACGGGGATCCCCTGCTGCAGGGACACGGCACGGAGCAACTGAGCGCTCATCATCGGCTTGGTCCTCGTGCAGCTGCTGGAGGCATCAATGGGGGTCGCCGGGGCAGCGCCACCCCCTTTGCTCTGCCTGCCACAACTCTCACGGGGAGCCCGAGGTTTGGGGGTGCACCCATTCCCGAGAGCCTGTGGCGGGCCAGTAGGGGGCGCTCCTGCGTTGAGCCGCCCACCTCCCTGCTCCCGACCACCTTCCAGGCTCCGAG
>NW_005841833.1:6192669-6193033 GCF_000455745.1 Alligator sinensis | reverse complement strand
TACAGGCACTTGGGGCACTTCCCCAAGTCAGGGGCTGATTAGGAAGCCTCCCTTAGTCCACCGACCTAAGGGGCCTCCTTGGCATAATTTAGACCCACCCCTCAATAAGTCTCCACACCGGTCACAAAGGAGAACTTTATTGATTACAGGGGTAGGGCGGAAACAGGGTAAAAGGTAGAGCAATATCAAGAAATCTTATAGGAATATCAAAGGAATCCCATAGAGCAAACCAGGGTGGCTGAGGTAGCCGATTCAACACGCATCTGAGTTACTGAAGCTAAATATCTGATCGGATCTCTAGTAGGTTACTCACTCGCATCATCCAGAGGTGCTTGTTGTTTCCTCTGGAGGCAGGGCACTCTTG
>NW_005841833.1:6182718-6192402 GCF_000455745.1 Alligator sinensis | reverse complement strand
GAGATCCCCGCTGTGAGAGATTCAACAGCAGCCTCTCGGGCTGGCTGAGACAGATCTCTGGAGAGGGGCACCGACGGGGGCATTTCTGCCACAGAGCCCACCTCTCGCACACCCCCCGTGCATCACCAGTGTCATCCCCACGTCTCCCTGGTTCTCTTCGTGTCCTGCCCATACGTGACACGGGGTCGTGCCACCTAGCAAAGGGGCAGCATGCAGGAGCCGTATGCTCACGGCGTTTCCAGCCGGCTGGAGTGGATTTCAGAGGACCTCCAGATTCAAACTCATGGGCCGCTGTCCTTTGAGCACCCCGGGACAAGCCAGAGGCATTAGGGAGGGGGCCTCTGGCATTGCCTGGTCCCTTCGCTCTCATCATCTCTGAGCCTGGCCTGGCCGGCAGTGCTGCCTCTCATCCCCTGTCCCGCCCCAGAGGAAATGTGGAAATCCCTCCCCGGTGATGCCCTGAGAAACCCAGCATACCCACACTCCCCTACACACCTGGAGACTGGAAACACCCTGGAAGAGAGTTCACTTAACACTGCCACCGGTCACCAAGGCTGCCAGGCAGCCTCCTGCAGATGTTGTTTCGGGCCCAGATGTGGTTTCATGCACGCAGCTTTGGGCCATAACCAAAGGACTTCACCTGGGCTGCAGCAAGCCAGATCTTTATTAGAAGTGCCGTGTGCGCTTGAAGTTACTGCAAAACTCTCCAAACCCAAGGAGCTTCCTGGGGTCACCCTCCAATTCGTAACACCCTGTGGGGTGTTACAGAGAGGGCCATGCCTGCTCCAGCTGCCCTAGATGGAGCGCATTTGCAGGATTGGTGAAGGGGAAGCCTTCCTCAGCCAGGCATAGCCCTGCTGTATGAGCTTGGACTGCAGAAACCTTGCTGCAGACAGGACGCCGTGGCTGTGATCTAGGGTCATTTCCAACGGAGACTGCGCAGGGCTCAGGACGGGGAGAGAGGGGGTGATATTTTGCTGCCCGTTGCAGGTAAAGCTGGGAAGGATTGCCGGAGAGGCGGGGGGGGTTGCGGGGAATAGAGACCCTTTCCCAAATGCACGTGTGTGCATGCGCATGCTGCGTGCACCCCGGAGATGCTGCTTCTCGTCTAGCGAGGATGCTGTCTAGCATGCAGTGGGACTTCCCTCCATTGCAGTATTCGCCCTGCAATCACATGGATGTGAAGGAGGAGAGAGGTCTGGGCAGAGTTAGCCCACGCTGTGTTCAGCTCAGAGTCTTAAAGCAGTTGAACCGCAAGAGTTTGGGATTTGTCTGGGCTGGTTTGGGCAGGGCTGATCCTGGTCAGGCAGGGGTTGGACTCGACGTGACCCTGCAAATCCCTGCTAGCCCCGCAGCTCTGGGATTCGGTGAAGCGGGGCCACGGCCCACGTGGGGAGCTGGCTCTGCCCATCACACGCTGCCTTGGGAGCAGGGGGCAGGGGAAGGCATCTTGATGGAGTGGAGACCTCCTAAATACTGCATCCTAATGCAACTGCCGTGATCCCAAGTCTAATCCAGAATCAGCAGGGAGGCTGCTTCCAGCCCCGGGTCATCTCATTTAGGCATCGATGTCCCAAGCGATGCCCCCTCCCCGGGCAGGATGCTGCACGGTGCCTGAGAGCATGCCACGCGATGGGATTACAGCGCTGCAATGCGAGACCGGGAGCCTGTTTCCTAGGTGGGTGGAAACTAAAGGGATTCAGAGCAATGCAGGTCCAGATGCAGCTTGGGGGAAAAGCAAATGAAGCCAACCAACCGGTTCCAAAAAAGAGGAGCCAGGATTGACCCAAATGCAACCATCATTGCGTTTCCAGAGGTCCCCGCAGGCGTACATGCTTGCTACACACGTGTGTATGCACACACGCCGAGGCAAGTGGGGTTGCTCCCAGGAAGGAGGGAATCTGCCCCAAGCCCACAGCTGCCAGCTCCCTGCATGTCCCATGTAAAGGATGCAACGTTCAGGGGGGAGGAGTTGTGTTTTTTTTTAATAGGGCCCCATGGAGACATCAGAGCAATTTTCAAGGAGGTTTGAAGCCACCGGGAAGCTTATTAGATCCGTTCTGCGGAGTTAATTTGATGTTGGTAATCAGTGAGCAAGTTAAGCAGTTAGGGAGAGAGCGGCTGCAGGATGCGGGTCTGTCTGTTTAGCCTGCTCGTAAGCTGTGGTTACTAATGAGGGGCTCATGAATATGAATGAGCGATGATTACAGTGCGGAAAGGGCAGTCAGCAAACCATAAACTTCATTTTAATCTTTTTATTATCAAAGTCACGTTATTAATAGCAGACACTGCACCGAGACCGAGCTTCAGCCACCAGTGACGGGGCTGCCTGGCCGGCCCCCGGACACCTGGCCCTTCTGGACTCATGGATCGGGATGCTCGGTGCCTGCCAGCTGGTCACGGGATCTGGGCCTAGCCTGGCAGAGGGGGACGCTGTTTGGAAACCGTTCAAGAGCTTTGTCACCCGCGCACGTGACTCTGTTTTCAGCGACTGAGACTTTCCCATGTGACTTCAGGGAAGGCAACACGCTTCCAGAGTGAATTTCCCACGGTCCCGCTGCAGGTGAGCCTCCCACGTCACCCACCTGTGAACAAGCAGCCGCTTCAGGGGAGGATTACTGCGGCTGCTAGATCGCACATAGCAAACCCCCCCCCAAATTTTTGTGTTTTTTTTTTTGTAATAATATCTTTCGTGTTCCGGGTCAAATGAGCCAAATCAGTTCCAAATCGTGTCGACGGAGCAGAACTCAGTCGTTCCAAAAGCCGTATCGATGGAGCAGGCAAAATTCAATCGTTCCAAACACCACGTACGGCGCTACAACCGGTGAGCATCCTCCATCCCAGCCGTGGCACCCTGGGACTTCAGATGCTCCCAAATCCACCAGCAGGCATCCTACGTGCAGGCCCGAGCTGGGAGGTCTTGGGGTTCAGGTGCAAGCATCCTCCATCCCTGCACTTGATCTTAGCCCACCAGAGCCCCCCAGATGCTGAGGACAGGAAGGGAGGACACTGCAGCGTATCATGACAAAGCGTGGCGTTGCATGTCATCTATGCCAGCTCTGGTGGGCAGGGTAAGTCGGCCTCCTGACGTGTGTATGCACACACGTATGCTCACACTGTGCAAGCCAGTCGCTGCACCCCAGGAGCAAGGGTCTGTGCCATGTGCTCGCTTCCCGCCCAGGGTGTGGGGTGAGGCTGCTGCTATGGGGGGTGCGCCGGTCCCTGCCTTTCTCAGGCCCCGTAAAGTCGTTTTCTTTCTGCTCTTTCGTTTGCATTTCCCTCTATCTCCCCATTTGGCGGCTGTAGCGCCCAGACACACCGCCTGCCGCCAGCCTGGCCAGCCCACTGCCTGGAAGGGTAAGGGCAGCGCCGTGACCCCGTCGAGCCAGCACTCTCCAAGCCTGGAAGAAACACCTCATTCCCCACAAAGAGGACGATCCCATTGTCTGAGCGTCTAATTAATTCTAATTATTTCCTTATGACATTCCTGATCCACGCGGCTCATGTAATGAGGCAGCGGTGCCCGTGTGAAATGCTGAAGCAGGGAATGTAGAACATGTTAAAAAATATTAATCTACAAATGAAAATGATTTTAATTGGATTCTGCCTTTGGGGTCGGGTCACCGTTACATTTTCAATCAGAGTTGTCCAGTCAGCAAAGCCGCCCGCGCAGCCTTTTCAAATTGAAACGGCGATTGGCTCGCAGAGGTTAATAGGAATGTTGGAAAATAAATAGGTTATTGATTGATAATAACAATAAGCTGACTCCAGTCCTACCTTCGTGACCTTCTCTCACCCAATCTTAGAGAAAACTCAGTTAGCATCTAATTATGGATCGCCTTACAATACCACGTATTAATGAGAGTGCGGCGCTGGACCGGGGGCAGAACTTGGTGGAAAGTCCAGGTGCTGGTGGGTGAAGCTGGGACGGGACCGGGGGCATCGCCCTCAGCATCGCTCGTGGGCTTTGAGCCGTCTCCGCGGCCACGGGATGAAGCTGCCTGGGAGGACGTGAGCCCTGTGTGTAGACCCGTGTGGGCTTCTCCTGACCATCCAGGGGTCCCACATCACCCATGTCGCAACCAGCCTCCCCCGTGCCACGGGGAGCCCAGAAAAGCCAGCCGCCAAGCTATTTCCTACGCTGATGGGAATTGGCTTTGTGTCCAAAGGGGCTCCTAACTAGTTCATAACCAGCAGGCATTGATTACCAGCTGCACGAGCTGGCGGCTGGTCCTCAATAAAGCAGCGTGGCGCAGGGAGTGGAGGGTTTTGCATGGGGCTGCAGGAAGGAGGCGACCGTGAGTAAATCAACACTCCCGCGCTGCGCCGGCACCACCGCGGCCTTTGTTCCAGGATCGAGTGTTGCTTCTCGTGCCCGACCCAGCTGCAGCCACCGTCTTATTGCACAAAGGTGGAGGAAGGAAGTGAGGTGGCTTCAGACACAGGGGAGTTGGGAAATGGTTTTTTAACTGCTTTCTGAGTTGCCTGGGAGTCTCCCACAAGATAGCAGCCAGGGTGCTATACGTCCTAGCTTACAGCCGTCCAATAACCAAGCGGTCCCAAATCTAGCACGCTCTCCATGCAGCCCCAGTCTTCACCGGGACGCGTGCCAGTGCTTCTGGCCCCTGGGAAAAGGCCGAGTTGCTCAACCGTGGACCGGGAACCTTTCTCTGTGGCCGGGCTGGGCTGGGGCAGCTGGAAGCTGACGGGAGCAGCACCAATCCCCGGGCAGACAGGGGTGCCTCGGTAGTGCTGGGGACACAGGGGAGCTGGGGTGATGGGGGCTGAGGCTGGAAGGGCCGTTCAAGGCCAGCGGGCTGGGTCCTCCTCCACGGA
This sequence comes from Alligator sinensis, assembly GCF_000455745.1. NCBI lineage: Eukaryota > Metazoa > Chordata > Crocodylia > Alligatoridae > Alligator > Alligator sinensis. The sequence continues at coordinate 6,187,566 of NW_005841833.1, read as the reverse complement.
GGCAGACGGCTTCCCCCCGATTTCCCGGCAATGGCACTGCCTGGCACTGCTGCAACAGGACCTGGGTGCAGAGGATCTCCTTAAAATATCATAGGGTTTGCATTGTTCGGGTGCTCATACAGCCACCCCCCCATCCCCAGCACCCAGGGGTGGGGTGCCCAGTTGCCACACTGGAGGAAGGGAGGAAAGGGACATCTCATGCATCCGCACATCCCAGATTTGGGGACCAGAAACACTGCAACGCTCGTGTCACAAGTGTATAGTTACAGCCGGGCGTTCCTGCCCAGGTGAGGCTGTTCAGGTGCCCTAGCAAGCCGGCCCGAAAAAGAGAGAAGAGACCGCCTTAGGGTTCCAGTTTGCAGAGTAAATGTTTTGTTCCTCCTTAAAAGTGTTTGCGAATGGATGTCAGGGCTGTTTGGATGCCTGTGCAGAAGCTGCCCCCTACAAAGAAATAGAAAGGGGGGGGGGGGGAAAATGCCAAGAAATAGCTGTCAATAAGCCCACCCACGGCTGTGCTGGAAGCTGCCCAGCAAGAGCAGTGTCTGAATGGGGAAGTTCCCTGCAAAGCCATGGCTCGCTCTTGCCCCCACTGCAGGGACAGACCCCGTGCCGAGCTGGCCACGATCACCCCTCACCGAGGGGGCTGGCAGGAGACTTCCCTCGTGCTCCTAGCGCCTTTCTCCCAGGGCCAGGCCAGGATTCAGCCTCATGCTCTGGGTATCCCGATCGCAACCTGGCTCTTCCCGGCACTGACGCTGGCTCCGTGGTGGAGCCCCTGGAGCAGCCGGCTCCCTGCTCTGTCCCCTTCGGCCGGGCTGGAACGGGGGCTCCAGCACGGAGCACATTTCAGAGGACCGTGCTGTGACAGGTGGACGTGCCACTGGCATGGGGCAAATGATGCCAGCAAGGACCGGGCTCCAGGAGCCGGATGGGCTTGCAAAGGCAGAGGCCTGGAGCGCCGGCTGGCGATGGCTGCCGGGAGCTGGGGCTCGGCTTTCCCTGAGCACGGCTTTCCTAGGGCAACAGCACCATCTGCTGCCACCTCCGCCGCCCGACACCGGGCCAGCGTGCCATTGCCCCAACATGGGCACTGCGCAGCCCTGAGCCTGGGCAGATGCCTCCCCGGGCAGGGCTACCCAGGATAAGCCACACGCCATCGCCCGCTTGCTAGCTCTGCAGGCAAGCTGCTTCGTGCCACCTCCCCGCTGCCCCCATGCCTGGCAGAGCCCTCCATAGCCACCCCCTTCCCTCACACCCCCCGGCCTTGCAAAGCCGCAAGGGCAGCGAGGCTGGGATGGGCGAAGAGCACTGCCCACCATGCTCCTGTTTGCCTCCAGCCGCCTGCTCTCGCCTCTGCCCTGCCCGGGCTGCCAGCTCTGCAGGGCAGGGACCTGCATGTGCACAGCACCTTGCACCTGGGTGCATGGGTGCTGTGGGGGTATTAACCCAGCTCAAATGGGTTACCAAAACCACCCTCCTCCAGCTGCTCACCACAGGGCCCGGGGGCTGCCCCATGACCTGGCACCCCCAGGAGGGCTCGTCCAGCCTGGGCAGCAAGGAGACCCTGGGCTCTGTGTCCTCTAAGACCCCAGGCCTGGCATGTATGCACAGAGCTTATATTGAAGCCGTTGATTCTGCAAACCCAGCAGTGCCGAAGCCGGCGCAGGTCTCGGTCAGGACCCACCGGGGATGCACCGGAGGTAGTGAGCCACGCAGGGTGTCACGGGAGAAGCCTGGATCCTGGCAGGGGAAGGGGGTCCCAACCATCTCAGGGGGGCCGGGGAAAGGCTTTGCTAAAGGCATGCACGGACAGGCAGCTGCAGCAGAACTTGCACGCCCACGTCGCCAGTCTGATGGCGTGTGACACGGAGCGGCGCCGCTGTGTGATGCCCGTGTTCGACAGGCGTGCACGAGACGCGCTGACAATAACCTTCGCCTGTGGGCTGGAGACAAGCCTCAGCAAGCGCTCGGTTGCTCTGGCTCAACAGCTACTTCCATGGAGGAGGCATCCCCCAGGCACCCACCTCCCCGAGTCTCCTGCCTGGGGCCAGCCCGAGCTATGTGAGTGCCTCCCTTGCATGCTGGGGGGGTCGTGGGGGTCGGCATGACCAAACCCCTGGGTTGCAAGGGGCTGGGGTGAACCTGCACCCCGGGGTGTGCTCGCTGCATGCATCAGCTGGAGCAGGAAGGGTCCCCAGCTGCTGCACACTGCAAAGGGGGTAAAGAGCAGGGGCTGGGGGCTGTGGATCCAGGCCAGGCTCGCATGGTGCTCCGGGCTGACAGCTCCTTCACTGCCCATGCTGGTGGCATTGAGCTCTTGGGCAGGGCCTGCTTTGGGCTGTGGCTTTCCATCGCTGCAATGCAGGCGGCTCTTCCTGCTGGCTCCGGGGGCACGGCCCCCTCTCACCTCCCTGGGCCCGTGTGTCCTCCCGCGATGCTCTGCTCCTCCGTGCCCTGGCTGCAGGCTGGAGAGACCCGGTCCCCAGCCCGTCCTCTGCCTCCCTTTGCCCTCATCAGCTCCCAGCCCTCTGACATCCCTGGAGCCCCTTCTCCAAGCGTGGTGGGGGCCGTGCGCTTCGTTGGCACGTGGCTTGACTCAAGCCCTCCCAGCCCAGAGGCCTGGGCTACAGCTGCCCTGGGGGGGAATATCTTGCTCTCTCCCTAGCCCGGAGCAGAAGGTGTCTGCTGCAGGGGAGAGTCAGTGCTGGGCGTGCACCGCACCGGGCACGACTCGCCTGGGGGGCACCGCACACGACCCCCTCCCTCCACGGCGCACCCCAAAGACACGAGGCAGTGCGGGCATTGGCAGACTGGCATGTTGAGAGCGGACCGTACAGCGCGATCACGTTCGCAGCGCCGACGCAGGCAGACCGGCGCGCTCCTGCCCGGCCGGCTGCCACCACGCCGGGGGCCTGATGCTGGGAGCACGCCAGCCCTGCCCTGCTGAGCACCCCAGCACCGCCCCTCCCTCCCTGGCCTCCCACCCCAGCTGGGCTCCTGCGTGGAGGGTGGGGGGCTGCGCCCACAGAGGGGCCGAGGCTCCAGCACCAGGGCCCAGCTCTGCAGCATGGACCAGGAGAGCTACGGCTGCCACGAGTGTGCAGAGCCGACACGCATGCACGCACAGAGCCGTCACACACATGCACGGGCACATCCGTGTGGAGCCCACAGATGCATACATGTGTACATGCAATCAATGCACGCACTCACGCAGGCACAAGCACATGGGGGTGTTTCTCATGTACACACATGTGCGCCGGCTCACACAGGACTGCCACCCCTGTGCAAGCATACATGACACCACTGCACACGCACACAGAGAACCGTCACACACCTGCGTGCACACATGATGCCATCACATGCGCACACATGCACAGAGCTGATGTGCACATAGAGGGCACCATCACACACATGCACGCAGGCAGACACAGAACCACCGCACACAGGCACATCCGCAGTCGTGTGTATGCGTGCACACAGAGCCAACACACACGTGCACACATGACCAGAGCTGTCACTCATGCATGCCAAGCCATGTTACACAAGCCATCACACAAAGGCATGCCCAGAGCCATCGTGTAAGCACACGCACATGTGCACACGCGGCCACTGAGCGCACACATGCCCACAGCCATCACGCACACACATGCCCAGAGACATCCCATGTGCACACAGACCATCATGCACACACACACCTGCAGGCCTTGCACGCGGGCGCAGCCAGCCCTGTGCTGTCCCGGGGGCCTCAAGCTCAGGACACCGACTCCCCGTGGGACACGGAGGGTGAGGGAGCACCGCCAGGGCCCTTCTCTCCTGAGCCTACGAGTATCCGGGGGACCTTTCTGGCCCCGCGCCCGAATGCAAGTGCAAAGCGCCGCCCGCGCTCCCCGGCCCTGATCCTGCTGCAGACAGGGCTGGGCTTGCCATGACATCGCCCCAGTGGAGAACACACGTGTGCACGCATGTGTGCCCTAGCCCCAGGACGGCCTGCCCACAGCACCTGAAGGGGCAAGGCAGGTGGGAGCTCGGGGGCCTGGTCTCCCCTTACCAAGGGGCCCTGGGAGTCTCCATCCCTGCCAAGCCCCACTCAGCTCCCCGGGGCCTTTCCCCAGCTACTGCAGCCCGGTCAGCAGAGACGCCCATGAAACACCAGTGCCCATCCCCAGCCACTGGCAGGAGCAGGGACCAAGCGCCGGCCATTGGTGCCACGCGGGCCTGGCCCCGAGCTGCAAAGGGAAGGCAAGGCAGGTTAGCGCCGGGCGAGGCTCCATCCCGCGCTGCGGCCGGCTGCAAGGAATGGGAAACAGTTAGTCGGGTCCCGCGGAGGGCGAGAGGGAGGCCAGGCTGCCCGCTTTATGCCTCCTGCCCCAACCCCAGCTCCACGCTCCCCCCGTGCCTGCTGCTGTTGTGGGTGCACAGATGCACCCGGGCTCAGCCCTGCGTCTTGGCTGCAACCTAGTGACCCTAATCGCAGGACCTCAGCGAGGCCCGATGTTAGTAGCATCACGACGACGTTAGACAACAACCGCTACGTCCCCCAGCACCGCAAGCCCCCCACAAAGGGTTAGTCCTCTCCTGCCGGCACGTGCAGTCCTTCCACATGCATCGCGGCCACAGGGACCAGCTGCGGAGAGACCAGCAGCGCGGCGTGCCCTCGGGAAGGGGACCCGCTCCCGATGACAGGTGAATCCTTTCTTGTCCTTCCCTTATTAACTTGATTTAAAAGCACGAGTCCGGCAGCCTCACGCTTAAAAACCCTGAGCTTCTCCAGGGCACTGAGAACCAAGCCAGGCAGGCCATTTGGGACGGTTCACCGGTCACGGGGAGCGGCGTCGGGAAGTCGAGAGG
>NW_005841833.1:6167664-6182581 GCF_000455745.1 Alligator sinensis | reverse complement strand
TTGGTTAGTAGCAAAAGGAGCACGGCCGGAGAGGTTAGCGCAGGCGGTTAGTAGAGAGAAGCAGGGCACAGCGCACGCACGCTGGAAGAGAAACGGAGAGAAAAGCGGCACAGGTTAGTTTGCTGAGCTCCAGGGACAGACGTGTTAGTAGCAGCAGAGAGGACCAGGGGCCTAAAAAGGAACCGAAAAGCTTCTGCACATCCGACGCCCCGCTCGGCCACAGAATCGCCCGTGGGTGCCCGCTTGCCCGGGACACCCCCAGGCTGCAGCTCGCCCGGACCTCGGCTCTTCCCACGGCAGGGCCTGGTGCTCCGCACGGCGATTCTGTGGGCGACGGGGCAGCTCCGGGCCTCCCTGGCCAGCGTACTTACCCACGCTTTTCCATTCCCCTTTAAAGGCCACGTGCGAGGTCCCCGGTTAGTAGGAGGGGAAATGCGACGGGTTAGTAGGGCATGCGTTAGAGCCGGTTAGTCGGTTAGTTCGCCCGCGAGCACCTGGATCCCAGCGGCGGGGGCAGCATCTCGGTGGGGGAGATGCCGGGTTAGTGGGTTAATAATGGGACACGCATGCACCGCAGGCCCCGGTGCTCTCCTGCTGCTGGAGAAGATGCCGGTCCAGGCTGGGGAAGCCGTATGCAGCACGCCAAGCCCCCGCGCTGCCCAGGCCTGGATGGGCTCCTGGCACCTGGATCCCACCCAGCTCCCCCGCCTTGCAGAGCCCGAGGCCCGGGCAGGGAGGAGCAGGGCACATCGGGGCTGTGCAGCTGGGCAGGGGGAGGCACCACGTGCCCCTTACCCCGGGGTAGGTGAGGAGCAGGCACACGGCGTGCACCTCCTCCAAAGGGACTGGGGGCAATCGGACTGGAGACACTGCACGGTCAGTCCCGTCATGGGTCCGGGGGAAACCTCTGCTCAGTGCCACGCTGCGGGGTTTGACTGCATTTGCTGCAGGTGCTACCGTGTCCGATGCCAGCGGGACTCTCCTAGCCGTGAACATGGAGCTGCCCCCTGCAACGCAGCCTCCGCACCCGGGATGTGGCAGTGGGTCGCAGCGCCACACCTGAGCCGGGACGTGGCGTAGACAGCAGCAGGCTGGGGCTGCCTGCACCCCGGCACTGAGGTGGGGGAGCATCCCCGCGCCTTGCCCCAGGCACCGGGCGTCAGAGCACAGCTGCTTGGGGTGGTTGGCACCTGCCTGCTGCCCAGCTCGGTGGCTTGGTGCTTCTTGGAGGAGCCTCCATCAATGCCACCTACCCACAGCTCCCTGCAGCCCTGTCCCCGGCACGCTGGCCAGCCGTGGGGGAGCCAGGAGGGGCTAGCGCATGGGTGACAGGTCCCCTCTTGTGCAGCCCAGCGTTGCACCCACCAACAACGGCTGCAGCATGGAGGGGGATCAGGTAGCGGCACCAGGCAGGCAGGAGCAGCTGTGGCACCCCACGGTTTCCCCAGTTCATTGACCCCACACAATCCCAGCTCCATGCAAAGGGAGGGCATCGGCATCCTCCCTCCGCTCACCGCCACGGCCCTAGTACGGGAGTCCCTGGCCGTGCACTTGGGGCGGCCCCTGGCTCCAGCACGGATGTGCCAGGGCTTCCAGGAGCCGCGTGCCTTCCTGGGTGGGCTCCTCTCCGCCAGCTGCCTGGCTCTGGGGTCGGGGTGGAGAGCAGAGGCCGGCGCTGGCTTTCCTCTGCTCCCGCGGTGCTGCCTCCGCTCAGCGTGTCCTGGCTCAGCACCGGGGCTCCCCCACACCGACGGCAGCCCTGCAAAGAGGCGGGCGGGAGGCGTCAGAGCTCCCCTGCCCAGTGCCCAGCTGTGCCCCGAGACAGTCACTTCCTAAACCCCAAATGCCGGAGGCTGCACGGGAGGGAGATGCACCCTGCTCAGACCCAGCTCACTCCCTTCCAGCCCTGTGTGATGCAGGAGATGGGCAACACAGACCGAGGGGCTCACCCCTCCAGGGACCCTGCACCCCTCCTGCAGCTCCTACCTGGGCCCACGAGCACCGGTGACCCCCATCCTCCCCTGCTCCGCACGGGGACTGCGTGTGAACAGACCTCAGGTCAGTCATTAGCAGCTGCAAAAGAAAGCAACCAACACAGCAAGAGAGAACAGCACGCCACTCCTTCCTCCGGCACCATCCAACCCCACTTAGCCTAGCCCCGGGCTGTCTTGTGGGGGCACGGACAGCGCGTGCACGGGCATTTCTCATGAGCAGCGTAAGGGTGGCCAAGGAAGTCAATGTTTTGGATGCGCGCCCTCACGTGCATACACGCGTGTGTGCATGCATGTGCGAGGGAGGGAGAGCAGGGTGGGGCAGCGGCACGCCTGGCTGATGGCGGTGCAGCTGTGCTGGCTGCAAGGCGGATGTACGGGCTACAAAATGGGGGACGCCGCCCAGCTGCTGCTTTCTGGCAGGAGACAAAGGATCCGGAGATGTCCCTGGGGGCTGACGGCCTGCCACGCGGCCCCTCCCTGCCTCCGTGCATCCCCTCTCCGTGCTGGCTCTGGAGGCCCGGAGGGGCCACACTCCCAAGCACCCCGTCCACCCCAAGGACCCTCCATCCTGCCTTCCTGCAGCCTTTGCAACCCGATGGACCCCAGGGCAGTGGACGCTGGGTGCCAGCACGACCTGAGCCCAATGCACAGATGCACTCTGCAGCCGTGATGGGCTCTCCACCCGGCTCCAGACCCCTGCACCTTGCTTGAAGCCTGCTCTCCCCGGACCCGCAGCCCATCTGCAGAGCACCCCGGGCTGGGGCTGGAGCAGGAGCTGGGCCTGCTGCAGCATCGCTAAGGAGAGGGGCCAGGGTGCACGGGGTCTTGGGGGGCTGGGTGTGTTAGGAGGGCACGGTGCAGGCACGGGGGGCACAGTGTAGCGGCCTGCTGGGGCAGCCGGAGCCAAGGGCTGGGGGACATCTTTTCTCCATCCCTCAGCCTTGCCTTCCTTCCCCAGCCCCTGTGTCTGCAGCTGCTGGAGAAGTGGCCCTCCTCCTCCTCCTCCTCCTCCCCCCTGGATGCAGAGACAAAGGAGCTGGGAGCAGAGGCAGGAGGCAGCCTCGCTGCATGCATGCATCCACCCATCCCAGCGTCCAGCCCCATGCACCTGGGCACCGCAGGAGGATGCTCCATCCCCTGTCGCAGGGGCATCTCTGGGGCCTGCTGGCCCCGGGGCTCCCCGGCGCCCGAGCCCAGCCTTACCTGGCTGCAGCAGCGTGGGAGAGCGGAGCAGGCCAGGCTGGCGAGCGGCTTTGTGTGCCCCGTGCACAGGCTCCGCCCGGCTGCTGCGGCTCCCCGTCATCCCTCCCCTGCCTTCCCCCAGCCCGGGGGGAGCAGGTGGGAGCATCTGCGCCGAGCCAGGGACAGCTGCCGCCTGCCCCAGCCATCTGGGCTGCCACCGCCTGGGCCTGGGGCAGCCACCCCCTGCCCCAGCCTGGCCTCTGAGGGTGGGCAGGGGGTCCGGGAGGGCTGCACCCTGCACCCTGGCTGTGCACGGGGGCTGGCAGGGGCCTGCAGGCAGCACCTTGGGGTGCAGAGACAGGCAGGGGGGAGCCATCAGCCAAGCCCCGCTTCTGCTCCTGCAGTCAGCCCGGCGGGCAAAGGCAGCTCGGGTGAGCACAGCTCCGTGCACCTGCCACAGTGGCTGGGGCTGGCTCTGGCGTGCTGGCAATGCACGCAGACTGGGCCAGGGACCGGCCCGGCCCAGCGCAGCAGCCCTCCGGGCTCCAGGGAGGTTGCCCCGTAGCCACGCAGCATCCTCCTCCGCACAGCTGCGGGCACTCAACGCGCCAGCATCTGGAGAGGCAGGTGCAGCCTGGTCCCATCCACGCTGCCCTCACCCAAGCCCACAGAAAGGTGCTATTCTGATGCCCCCAACCTTGCAGAGGAAGGGGTGGTGGAGACACGGCATGGCCCAGCTATTCGGGGGGCTAGAAATGCAGCCAGCACGTGCCCCAAGTGCCAGGGATCCCCTCCTTTGGGCTCAGAGGGGCTGCGTGTCTCCCTGGACGGGTCCCATCTGCACTCGCTGGGCTCGGGTCCTGGCCTGGCTGCAGGTCCCATAAGAACAGCAGGGTCCCACACACGGGGTCACACCGGGGTCCTTGTTGCCCGGTGTCACACGGGGCAGAGAGCTGGGGCTGGAAGGGAGCATGACCAGGTCTGCCCAGGGTTTTCCCCCGTTCCTGTCCCCCTCGCAACCTCAAGCATCGAAGGTCTAAGGAGGGTCTGATTCAGAGGCCGTGCCCCTCGCCCCCCTGCTGAATAGCGATGGATGCCCCTTTCCCCCAAGCCTGTGTCCAGTCCCTGGGTGAGTCTGGCTGGACTCTGCTTCCACCAAGTCTGGCGGCCACGAGCTCGACATTGGGTGAAACGAACATCTTTGTGTTCGTTTTAAACCGATGGCCTCCTAGTTTCATGCTGTGACCCCCTCCTCCTGTTCAGGGGACAGCGAATCCCACTTTTAAACCCCACTTTTCACCACGTAGTAGTTTACAAACCCTTCTCCTGTCCACCCTCAAGCACCTCTTTCCGAAGCGGAGCAGGCCTGGCCTCTTGAGTCTGCTCCTAGAGAAGCCCCTCCAGGCCGCTCATCATCCTCATTACCCTTCTCTAATTCTTCCACCTCCTTGTTGACCAGACCTGGGCACCGCGTTCAAGGGACCGATGCTTCCTGGATTTATTAAGAGGCATCGTGACACTTTCCGTTGCATTCACAGTTCCCTCCTCAATCACCCTCAGGCTGCGTTTGCCTTCCTGAAGGCAGCTGAGCACAGGGCTGATGTTTTTAGCCATGTGGCAACGACACCCAGATCTCTTTTCTGCATGGAGCCCATTGCACAGAGCCCGTTGCAGCCCATCCCGGCGGGAGCTGCAATGGGTGATTGGCACTCTTGCTGGCTGCCTGGTCGAGACCACCCCAGAGCCAGACCCGCAAGGACACCCATTCCCTATGGGACCCAGCAGAGACCTCCCGCCTGCCCCACCTGATGCCGGCACCCCTGGGTGAAGCACACAGCCCCTTGCTGGATGAAGCCAATGCACCTTTATTGAGCTTTGCTCCGAGGGCAGCCGCGGGGGGCAGGCAGGTCCCAAGCCCACGGCCTCCCACGCGGCGTGGGGGGCCGGGGAGGAGGAGGTAGAAAAAGCGGAGGCCGTGCCGTCGGCGCTCACTGCTGGATCCGCCGAATGGACTGCACCTGGCAGGTCTGCGCGTGGGAGCCCAGCTCCCAGAAGTGCTTGTAGTCCCCGCCGTGGCAGTCGCACTCCAGGATGTACTGGAAGCCCCGGTAGCCGGGGTACTGGAAGCAGACCCAGCTGGGGAGCAAGCATAGGGGAGCCGTCACCTCCCCTCCCCGCGGAGACCCCCGGGAGCAGGTCGTGGGTCCCTCCTGCCCCAGCTTGCCCCGGGCCAGGACCCCGTGGGGCAGGTACTCACGCGCCAGAGTGGACGCGGAAGGATCCCACCTCTTTGCTGTTCCAGCCCATGGCCGGCAGCGAGGGGTAGTCGTCGCTCAGGTCCCCTTTCCTGCCTAGGAAGTTCTCCCGCTCGTAGATCGTGATCTTGCTGTCCCGGTGGTTCTGCGGGGAGCACGGGGCCCGCGTGAACTCAGCACTGCCGCCCTGCCCTGCTCCCCCAGCCTGCGGACGGGGGCCACCGAGCACCCCTGAAACAGCTCAATTGAGGCCCCCAGGCTGGCCGTGCCGCACGAGTGCCCATTTGCTCCTTTAGATGTGGTTAATGCGTGGTTAATGCCTGCACCTTTAGCAAAGCCCGTCTTTTGCCGGCGTGTGCGGTAGTCATTGGAGTAAAATGGGTGCCAGCAAATACCGCCTGGCCTCTCCAGGAAGGGAGAGGAGGCAAGCCTGAGCCTGGGCATTGCCTGCCCGCTGGTCACGTGAAGGGGAGATGGAGCGAAGGGCCCCCCTCCGCATCGGGACCCTGCAGGGAGCGAGAGCGGGTTCCCCCAAAAGCCGGGGGGGGCCGGGCGGGCACTCACAGCGCAGGCGATGGGCCGGAAGGAGTTCATGCGCTCCACGTGGTAGGCGTTGCTGCCGCTCCAGGCCTCCCAGCTGGGGTACTCGCCACGCTCCAGCACGAACTGCTGGCCCTGGAAGCCCCCGTGCTCGAAGCCCACCCACCTGCGGGGAGAGCCGGCTGGGGTCAGCGCCCAGCCTGCTCCCAGCTGCAACAGCCCTGCGCCCGCAGCAGACACCTGCCAGGTCCGTGCCCTTGGCTCACCCCATAGCCAAGGGCAGAGCTGCTGCGGGCACCGGGGTAGCATCTTGCAGGACAGCTCCCGGGTCAGGGGACGCATCCAGCCCCCCGACAGCACCCAGGCAGGGCTGTGGGGAGCATGGCAGCTGCCCCAGGCAGGGGGCAGAGGGGTAGGGCCCCGTGCGGGACTCACGCGCCGCTCTCGATCTTGAAGGAGCGCACGGTGTCGAAGCTGAGCTCCGTGATGTTGTAGCACTCGGAGGTGAACTCGTGGCGCCGGCCCTGGAAGTTCTTCTCGTCCCACACCACGATCTGGGGAGCAGAGCGGGGTCGGGGGCTCGCGGGGCTCCAGCTCTCGCCCCGTGATACCCACCCAGGAAAAGGCATCTCCTCCCCTCCGGATGCTCAGTGCTTGCAGTGCAGCCTCCTGCCCCGGCTGCATGCCAGCAGGGAGAGGGTTAACACCCCTGGGGGTATTGCATCCTCTCCCCGCACCCCCGCCAGCCTGGCCGGAGCTCCCTGGGGGTGGTCCCATGCAGCGTTACCCCTGGCAGTGCAGGAGGGGCTTGGAGGGGCCTGGGCATCCGCTGGCCCCCAGCACCATCACCCCCCACCCTCATCCCCAGCCCAGCGCACCGCACTGCACCGCACCACACCTTCCAGAGACCGGAGAACTTGGTGCAGTGCTGGCTCATGGCGGCTCCTCCAGCTCGGTCCCGGGACTGCGAGAAGATGCGAGCCCTGAGTGAGCTCCTAAATTTGCCTCGGACCACCCCCCCGTCCCATTCAGACAGCAACCTCCTCCCCGGGAACAATCCTGGTGCAGCTGCACACAGCTGGGGCTGCTCGTTGCTTTGAGCGGCACCATCAATGCCCCTGTGCCAGCCTTGCCGGGCGCTGCTCCGAGGGACCCGCATGCTCTCTTGCAAGGCCAGGACCCCCGGGAACCGCCCTGCCCTCTGCCCAGGTGGGAGCGGCTGGCGCGGGGGGGAGCCCCCCGGGGCGCCGCGGCCCCCAGCCAGCAGAGCCGAGGACTGCAAATGGGGCCGAGAGGCCAGAGCTACAAACCCGGCTGCAGGCCCCATCTCTGCCAGGCGGCTAATCCCTCTCGAGCCCAGCCGCACGGACAGGATGCTTCCCATGCACATTCCCGCGGGCCCCAGTCTCCCCGAGGCTGCCCGGAGCAGAGTGCATGCAGGTCGGGAGCACTGTGCTTTCTCTGCCCGCTCCGGCTCCCCCAAGTCCCCCACGTCCGACTCTGGAGCCCCTGCCCCTGCCCCAAACCATTGCTCTTGCATCCCCAGAGAGCCACGAGCGCGCTGCCAGCCCCCGGGCCCTACCTGGCGATCGGCAGCTGGACTTGCGAGGCGCTAACGTGGCCAGGCAGCATGCCGACAGGGTTTATATAGCCTCCAGATAGAGACGAGCAGGGAGAGCATTACCGAAACCCCTAACTCAGCACACGGGCCGGGAGGGGGAGGGAGGCCCGTGGAGAACAAAAGCCACCCTATAGAGGAGCGATGCACAGGGAGGCCGGTGGGCAGGTGCCCCCAGCCCTGCCTGAAGGCGGCATCTCCCTCAGGCCACTGTGCGCAAGCATCGAGGCCTCGCCGTGCTCCCCTCTGGTGCCAGCCGCCACCCCGAGCCAGCGTGCTAGGAGCTGAATGCGTCTCTCCAGCACTTTGCCCAGGGCTGCGTGCAATGGCCTCGGGTACAGCCGGGGGGAGCAGGGGCAGGGGTTGCACCCCAGGTCCCTGGCTTTCCAATTCGGTTTGCACGGGATGAGGTGTCTGCTCACAAGACCATCCCTGCATGTGACACTGGGAGGCAGCCTCTGCTTGGGCAGTGTCCAGATGCCCTGGCAGCATTGCTGCTAGCCTGGCATCACAGCTGGGGCTTCGGGCGTGCAGGGAGCAGGGCCGGGCTGAACACTCGGGGGGCACCGGGGGCTGAGCTGAGCCTGCTCTGACACCCCCCTGCTGCAGCCACGAGCTTCCTAGTGAAAGCTGCCTTGGACTTGTCTTATCCACCACCATCACCCCTTCGACCACAAACCGGCAGGCAGGTCCCAGCCCCGTGGGACCGTGCACTGGGTGCTGGGAGGGGCAGCACTGCCAGCACGGCGCGTGTCCAGACCTCTGCTCCTCTCCACCCATGCCCTCGGCCGTGACTCAACAACTCCCGGCTCGGCGGCTGCACGTCTGGCACAGACAACGGGGGGCGTTTGGGGGGATTAGAGTGATTAGCACGAGTCTGGCGCTGCGCTGGGGCACACTGGGGAAGGCAGACAGCCAGATCTCCAGATTTCTCCCCTGCTGTTTTGTGGGCCTGCATACAAGCAGCGATCTCAGGCAGGCTCGGATGCACGCACAAAGCCAGCACCCAAGTAGCCCCCTGCATTTCTAACACGGAGAGGTGACCATTGCCCGCCTCGTTCAGGGCCGCATCCAGCTCAGGGGTGTTCTGGATGAGACCTCGTCTGCGCAGATAACGGGCAGTTGATCTTGGAAGGGGACGTCCATGGTTGCTGGGGTGCAAGCCATCCCGGCCTGATAACACGGATGTGCAAACAGGATAAAGTCCAGCTCGGGAACATGTGCGCTCAGGGCCTTGAAGAGGCCAATTTAGCAAAGCTGAAAACAATTATGAGCTGCACCAAGCGAGAGACAGAAATGTCAACAGAAAAATCAGAGCCTAATTGGGATCTGCTCGAGAACATTTGATTTGCTGCCAAACCCCCCTGCCCGTTCAGACAGAAGGCTGCAGTGGTTAAAAGATGGGGCTGGCTTAGCAGGGAAGTAAAAGCAGCTGTAAAAAGAGAAATATCTATAAAACAAATGGAAAAAGCGAAGGGGTTGGTTAGCCACAAACGTAAACGGAAAGCTGGGAAAGGCATGACGTTGATAAGGGAAGGAAAAGGGCGCAAGGAAAAATCTATGGGCAGTAAAGTTAAAGACAATAAAAAGACGTTTTGAAGGACATTAGGAATCGATTGAGTCCAATATGAGACGGACCTGGTAGAACTGTCAATAAAAATGCAGAGAAAAGCAGAACTGTTCGCTCCATATTTATATATATATATATATGTGACGGGGGGCGAGCCGGATGTTGTAGTCACATCATATGCTGGCATCCTACTTTCTATTCCAGATATAGCTAAGGATGAAGTGAAACAGCAGCTGCTCCAACAGGGCATGCTGAAATCAGCAGGTCCACCTATGAGTGCATCTAAGAGTTTTAAAAGAGCTGGCCAAGGAGCAATCTGGACCAACTGACTTTCAGCACATCTACAAATACTAGAGAAGCTGCAGAGCCCTGAAGGAAAGTCAGCGCTGTTGCAGTGTCTGAAAAGAGTTAAGTTGATGCCTGGACTGAAGATCCCGGTCTGTCTCTCAGGCCTCTGGTAGGATCTTGGGAGGATCCTGGAACAGCTGATAGGGGACTTGATTAATGTGCAATTAAAGAGGGTAATGCAATCAATGATAAAGAGCATGAGTTGATGCCTTGTCTGGCGGACAGCACAGGTGAGGAGGATTGAGGAAAGAGCGCTGACACGATGTCTTGAGCCTTTGATTAGAGGGTTTGACCTGGTACCACGTGGCTTTTTGTTATGGTGGCATAGATGTAATGGTTTAGCAGCCAGCTAACTGATTGCTAGAGAACAGAAAGTGATGGGGAGAGTGGGATCCACCCACCCCAGAAGATTTAACCCTTTGGGTCTCACTGGTGTGCCAGCATCTGCACAGCTGTGCCAGGATTTAACCCAGGCTCCACGTCGCGGGCAGATGAGATATGGGACTGGGACCTGCACGGCTCTGTGGGGGTGCCTAGAGGAGCAGCCACGGGGTCAGGAGAGCCCTTCGGGGGTATTGGGGCCGGGGGGCTGGGCGTGCACCCGGCTGGGCGTCCACGCTCCGGGCAACAGGCCTCCAGGGCTGGGTGCAAAGTGTCTCTGTCAGGCCTTTCCGTTGTGCCCGGGGCACACAATGGAAATGCTGGGCTCAGCGGCTGTGCCGGGGCCCTGGGCCAGGCTTCCAGCTCACTGCCCGTATTGGGAGATGTGATGACTGGGAGCTTCGGGGCAGACACTGATGAGCTAGCACTTCCTTTGTGCGCCAGCCCGGGGCCCGGCCTTGCCAGGCTATAAAGTGGGGCCCGCGCGGCACCCCCAAACACAAGCCTGCTCCCTCCACCCGACGCAGCAGCTGCCCAGGTAAGAGGAGGCAGCTCCCCGAGCGCAGGGCCGGGACCCGGCTCGGGGCAGGGGCAGAGCACCGGGAGTGCGAGGCCCACGCTCTCAGCCAGCGGGAGGAATGCATGCACGCATGCATGCACACATGCACTCACACTCCTCTGCACACTCGCAGCCTCCCTGCCTGGCAGGGCGGCGAGGACACTGCTGCCATGAGGCTGCAGCGACCTGTGGAAGGGAGCGAGGGGGGGAAAGGAGCTGCAGGCTCCCCGGCTAGTGGGGTAACAGATGTGGGTGCAGAGGTTTGTAGCTCCTGGGAAAGGAACCTGTAGCCGAGCGATGCTTGTGTGCCCAGGGGAGCTCTCAAGCTGGCATCAGGGTGGAGGCTGGCAGGTCGGGATCCCCAACCCGGACGGCTCAGGACCTACGGTGTCTCCGCTGTCACCCGGGACAGCCCCCGGGGAGGGGTGGAAATGCAAACGCCCGCTCTGGGATCATTGGGCATGGGCTTCCCATAGGCACATGCCAAGCACATCTGACATCCGCCATCCAGCTCCGGGGGCCACTAGCCTGGCAGGACCAGCACTGCGGGGCTCAAGATGTCTGGGGATGAGGGGGTTTGGGCTCTGGGGGCACTGGGAGGAGGATGCTGGGCCCCAAGAAGGAGGATGTCTGGGACCTCTGGGACTGCCCCTGGCCTGCTAACCTGCTCTGCTCCGCAACTCGCCAGCCCGGAGCCACCCCCGCCATGTCCGACACCACCAAACCCGCTGCACCCAGCCAGGCAGTCGATGACAAGGACAAGGGGGTGCCGGCCCCGGCGCCCGTCGCAGACCCCATCCCCGTGTCCAACAGCAAAGGAGAAGACTCTGCACTGGAAGGCTTCAGGGTAAGGAGGCTTCTCTGTGCAGGGGTCGTGGACCAGCCTGCAGCCGGGGTGGGTGGAGGTGTCCTGCCCCGCAGTCCCAGGGTCGGAGCCCAGCCTGTGCAAACCTGGAGCTGGGCGTGAGGTAGGGGCAGGAGCCTGGGGGCACTGGGATGGGCACCTCCAGCACTGCAGGCAAGAAGGAAGCAGGCAGGGAGAGAGGTCCAGTGGGGAAGGGTCCGGCCCTGGGTGTGCTGACACTGATCCGGCGCTCCCCGCAGATTGTCGTCTTCGAGCAAGAGAACTTCCAGGGCAAGAAGATGGAATTCACGGCCGAGTGCCTGAACCTGGGCGAGCGCGGGTTCGACCGGGTGCGCAGCGTCATCATCAACTCTGGACCGTGAGTGGCACCCGTGTCCAGCTGTGGGGCTCGAGGGCAGGACCCAGGGGAGGAGAGCTGGCTGGACCCCGGTCGGGCTGGGGTGCAGCGCAGGAGGCCAGGCCAGATCCCCCTGGGGAGAGCACAGGGGCCCATCCACGCTGCCGTGCTTGGCCCCTTGCCTCAAACCATCCCGAGGCCTGCGCAGGCTGCTTCCTCGCTGCCGCGGCTCTGCATCCCCTGGCCGGAGCGGTCTCCAGAGCTCTCTGCGGATGCAGGGAGACCCCAGGCTTGCTAAGGCAGCCGGGCAGGGGCTGTGCAGTCCGGGCTGCCCCCGGATAGCCATAACCCGGCCCGCCCCCATCCACTCTGGCCTCCCCTCTCCGCAGCTGGGTGGCCTTCGAACAAGCCAATCTGCGCGGGGAGATGTTCATCTTGGAGAAGGGCGAGTACCCTCGCTGGGACACCTGGTCCAGCAGCTACCGCAGCGACTGCTTCATGTCCATGCGCCCCATCAAGATGGTAAGGGCCACCGGGCGCGGAGGATAGCAGCGCCGTGACCGTCGTGGCTCGGGGGCCTCTGGGCACAGCCCGGGGGTCCTCGTGCCAGGCTGGGGAAGAGCCTGGTGGCTGCCTGCCAGGCTGGGGGGACCCCCTGCCCCGACACTGGCTGGGCCCACCCACGCTGAGTGCATTGCCCCCTCCACTGCCTTCTGCAGGAGGCCGAGGACCATAAAATCACCCTCTTCGAGTCTGCCGACTTCAAGGGCAACAAAATGGAGATCCAGGAGGACGACGTGCCCAGCCTGTGGGCCCACGGCTTCTGCGACCGCGTGGGCAGCGTCAAGGTGTCCAGTGGAACGTAAGCACCGCGCGGCTCGCGGAGCCCCGGCTCGCCTTGCTGCCCCAACCCGGCTTGGGGGGGGTCCCCAGGGATGGAGCGACATGCACGGGCTCCCCGGTGGGAAGAGAAGTCGGGGACTCCCAGTAGCCCCCTGCTCTGCACCGGGTCTCGTGGCCTGTCCAGGCTGATCCGGGGCTCCGGGTTGCAGCCCCGCTGCCCCGATTCCCTCCCCGCGCCTCGGACACGCGCTCTCTCTGCTCTCCCTTGCAGCTGGGTCGGGTACCAGTACCCTGGCTACAGGGGCTACCAGTACCTCTTTGAGCGCGGGGACTTCCGGCACTGGAACGAGTGGTCTGCCTTCCAGCCCCAGATCCAGTCCATCCGCCGCATCAGGGACCTGCACTGGGACCGGAAGGGCACCTACGACACCCCCGAGGCCCCCTCCAACTGAGCACACTTGCCGCTAGCTGACGCACCCCGGGCCATGTAGCACCTTGACATTCCCGCTCCCCTAGGGGAGCACCCCCCTTGCTCCCGCGCGCTCCCCGCACCCCCGGCACTTTCCTTGTACAGTGCACACCCCCACTGGATGTCCTTTACATTGTGATGCAGATTAAAAAGAGTCACGAGAGCCCCGTGGCCCCCCGCGTCTGGTGTGCGCCGGGTCGGGCTGCCTTCGCCCCTCGTTCGGACGTGCCGTCGGGGCAGGTCTCGGGGATCGCTCCCCGGTCCGGCGGGTGCAGCGGCTCAGGTGCACGGGGGCTATTGGCGGAGCTTGCCTGCAGGTGGGAGCCAGGTGTTTGCCCACATCCTGCTGCCGTACAGCTGCCACACGCTTCCTGCACTGGGACTGCAAGAAGGTGCATCATCAAAGCTCCCCGGGGGGGATCCCCAAAGCCCCGGGGGCAGGCAATGAGGGCTTCCCCTGTCGCCCCGGCACCCACAGCTTGGTGGGGCCAGCCCCCGGCTGAATCTCCCAGCCCGCAGCCACGGGGCTGGCCCACGGGGGATCCCTGCAAGGCTGGTGTTTCCCCAGCGCCAAACCAGCCTGAAAGAGGACAGACCCGGGGAGCAGCCAGGAGCGAGGGCTAGGGTCTGGTGTAAAGCAGGAGGCTGCGTGCCAGCCCCGGTTTCAAGCGGCAACAGGATTTCCTGTGCTTGCAAAAATAAACAGCGCTGAAAGCCGCGCTGGCAGAACGGCGAGGCCTGCAGACAGCTGTGGGGGCCGGGCCGGGCCCTTGCGCCGCACGCCCCCGCCTCGGGCAGGACGGCTCGTCCTCCGCTCGGCAGCTGGCAGCAAGGCTGCGGTCTCGCCTGCCAGCCGGGCCTGGGCTGCGCCGGGGAGCATCCCCCCGGCATCGAGCGCCGCGGCTCCAGGGTGCTTCTCGCAGGCTCCCTTTCTGGGCTCGATACCGGCCTCCCCCTCTGCCCCAGCGGCTCCTCTCTTGGGGGGCTTTCTAGGGGTCTGGGGGGGGCTTTCTCCCCTGTGCCCATTATCAGGTCAGAGCTGGCGGCACACGGATGCTCATCCAAAGGCAAAGAGGAGGGCAGATTTGGGGGTGCAAAAGGCTTGGGGGGGCAGAGCCCCCGTGGAGGGGGGGGGCAGGTGTGACGGGCGGCACTGGGGGGATGAGCGTGTTGTGCCCGCTGAAGAGCCTGGCGTCACGTGGGCACCCCGCTGTGGATGCACACAGAAGCCCACCCTGTACACACGAGGCCCCGCCTGCACACACACAAGCAGCAGCCCACGCCTGCACATAAGCCCACACCTGAATACGCACACACACACACACAGGTGTGCACACAACAGCTCGCACCTGCACATATGTACACACACACAGGAATACATGCCTATACAGATGAGTACACACACGGGAGCCCACACACGCAAGTGCATGCAGCAGCCCGCGCCTGCACTCACACACGAGCCCACACACATGTGCATGTACGTGCACACAGCAGCCCATATCTGCATGCACACACGCACGCGCGCCCACGCACACAAGCCCATGCACACACACACGTGCATACAGCAGCCCACATCTGCATGCACGCACACACACACAGGAGTTTGCCTGCATGTGCATGCACGCACACACACAGCAGCCCACATCTGCGTGCATAAACACACGCATACAGGAGTGCACCTGCACGCACACGCACACACACACAAGCCCATGCACACACACACGTGCATACAGCAGCCCACATCTGCATGCACGCACACACACACACACAGGAGTTTGCCTGCATGTGCATGCACGCGCACACACAGCAGCCCACATCTGCGTGCATAAACACACGCATACAGGAGTGCGCCTGCGCACACACGCACACAGGAAGCCGCACACGCATTCGCACACACGGATGTATGCACACAGCCGCCCGCATCTGCACGCGCGAGCGTGCGCGCGCCGCCGCCCC
>NW_005841833.1:6163918-6167546 GCF_000455745.1 Alligator sinensis | reverse complement strand
GCTCCGGTGCCGAGGGGTGGACGTGCGCGCTGCGCCTCGCCAGCCTCAGCACCCCGGGGCCGCCCGCCTTCCTGTCACCTCCACCTGGGGTCCGCGCCCGTCGCACCTCGCACGCGGTCCCGAGGGGAGAGAGCCGGGTGCGAGCAGAGCCCCGTCTCCCCCACCCCGAGATACCTCGGGCAGGTGCCTGGCATCCGCGTGCCAGCCGGCGCCTTCTCGCCCAGGACGAACTACGCCGCCGGAGCCGCCCCGGCGCCTCCGGACCCACCGCGAGCCCCCGGGACGTGATGGCCAGAAACCACTAACGCAGGTGGCGGCTTCGCCCGATGCAAGGCTGGGCTGCGGCGAGCGCGTTCATCCGGCTGGCCGTCGCGATCGCCGCCCCTGCGCGCCTCGGGGCTGGATCCCCCTGTATTTCCCTTGCACGTCTCTCGCTTTGTCCGCCTGCCACGGCTGGAGGCCGCGAGCCGTGTCCCGGGTTCGTAGCACGCCGGCGCTGCCCTCCTCAGCAGAGATGCCGTGGTGTCCAGGACGGGCAGGGCGCGCGGGTGAGGAGTTGCAGGGGCCAACCTCGTTGGCATCCTTTGGGGTTTGGGAGCTAGGAAAGAGTCTCGCCCTAGGTTCAGCCGTGCCCTGGCAGACACACGCGGTCCTCAAATGTGATGGGGCAGCTGATGGGAGCTGCGTGATCCGAGCCCCGGGCTGGGACGGATCCCTCTCGCTCTCTCACGAGTGTCTCGGTGATTTCCTTATTTCGCGGCCTGCCGTGCAAAAGTCATAACGCCGGGAGATCCGCCTGCATTCGACACTCACCCTCACACCGGGGGTGCCGTGAACAAGCGTGGGGTTTCGGGCTGTGTTTGTGGCCGAGTCGGTTCAAAGCAAAACCTGAGACCCACGAGCTGTGCTAGGCTGGAGGCGCGTCTCGGCGAGGGGATGGTGCCAGCCGCACGGCACGCGCGCCGATCCCGCCGTGGGACCGCATGCTGGGATTGCTCTGGTCCTCTTCGGCCCCTGGAGGCTCTTCCTTTCTGGCAGCGCTTGTGCCAGGAGCACGGGATAAAAGGATTAGGACTGGATTAGCCCGTGTCTTGCAACGTGGGCTGTTTTGCTGCTAGCTGCTTCTAAAGCAGCAATTCTGGGTTCACAGACTGCAGCAGCCGTGCACATCCAGCCAGGGGTGCCCGCTTGACCGGTGCCCTCTGGATCAAGCCCAGCTGCAGGCTTTGAAGCCCTGGATCAGCGCTTCTCAGCCGCGAGATCCTTTTAAGGGTCAAAGTGCAATATGAGCCCTGCTAGGTGTGCAGACACCTACGCCTGCTTCACAAGATGGAGATTTCAAATACAAATCCACAGGGTTAAAAAAACCCTCTGCCCTGCTGCATCTTTCTGACAACAGAATTGCTCCGGTATTGCTTTCCGTAGTCAAAATGCAAGTGAAAGCTCAGAGCTGGCGTTTTCCGAGAGCTGCCTTGAGTCTAGTGGGGTTAGGAGCCGTTGCCGATTGCTTGTATTGGAACAAACGTGATTTATCTGCGTTTCAGTTCAGGCAGAGCTGCCGAGTGCTTGGCGTCTTTCCAGCCCACTGCTTGCTTTGCGGTTACCTGTGCTCTGTTTAAGCACCTAGCAGCTGAAACGAGGAGGTAGCCGCGTCATTCAAGGCTTGTCGGTCACCCCTGACCTGCAAGGGGCTCTCCGTTTTAAGGTGTAAAGCCTTCCCTGAGCGCCGGAGGTGAGGTGCGAGGCGCTGGGCCTTGGCCTTAACTGTTGCTGGCACGACTGAGCGCTGTTTGCCTTGAATTCCCGTAAGCACGCGGCAAATTTCCACCCCGAGGCCGCGCGCTGAAATGGGAGCTCACCCCAGCCCTGCTCTGGGCAGACCCGGACGGGCCCTCCCGGAGCAGAGGAGAGGAGAGGACACCCCGGCGTGTTTTGCAGCGCTCTCGGGAAGCTGCCGTGGGGGTGCACAACCACCTTTCTCTTGCACAAGTAGCTGACAGCATGCGGAAAGGCCAGTTGTGTACACGCAGGTTGTCTTCCCTGCCACCTGATTCAAAACTTGGTACAATTTGCAGGAGGTCATGGGACCGGAGACCTGGAATTGCTCCCCGCCATGCACAGATCCAGAGGCCGGGCTACTATTATTATTATTATTATTATTATTATTATGTGTGTGTGTGTGTATATATATATATATATATATGTGTATGTTATTATCCTGGAGCTGACTATCTCCAGCATGCCTGGTGATGCACAGTACCTAAAGGAAAACCAGGCCCTGAGAGTGGGGCTGGACACAGAAAATGACCCCAACCCCTGCACGTGGCTGGAGGGCGCTGCAGCTTGCCAGGACACTTGTCCCTGCCCGTGGCCGCCAAGCTGGGGGAGGCTTTGAGCAAACAGCGAGGGGGTCAGCGGGGTCCAGGTGTGGCTGAGTATTGTGGGACCAGAGCACTCCCACCCACGCCCATGCCTCCCCGTGGCCTCGCTCTCCAGCTGCCCTGGTAGCACCCAGCCCATGGGGATTAGGCACTGGGCGGATGATGAAGGGACCTTCACGCAGCTGTAATTTGCAGTCTTGGGAAGGAAGAGCTCCTGCTCCCTTGTTAGAAACGAGCTGCAACACGCAGTGCCCAGCCTCTGGATGCCTTCCCGCGAGGGAGCGTCTGTTTAAAGGCTCGGGCGGGCGCTGGGAGGAGATGTTGGCACAGGTCAAACCGCTTCTGCCAGCGGTGCCTTCGCTGCGCACAAGAGCCTGCATCCAGTGGTAGCGTCGAGCAGCGAGGGAGCGTTTGGAGTAAAAACGGGGAGAGTAAAGGGGAGACTGGAGTGAGCCAGCACTGGCTCTGCGTGGTCAGAAGAAACTCTGCGCTGTTTCTCTCCGATCTGTCGGCTTGGGCTCCCAGCGAGGGGATGGGAAATGTGCCTCCATCCTCCCCGGGGGGTTTCCCTGCACAGACGCATGCCCGTCTCCCTCCTGAATGGGATTTCCAGGAAACTTCAGGGGTCGGGGCCGAGTCGCTGCTCCAGCAGTTGCTTTGTGGTGGATGCGAGGAGCAAGAAGGACGTGAGTCAGACCCGTGGTTTGTCCTCTTTTAGCCTCGGGTTAGGCTCACTTCTGATTTCTTTCTTTCCTTCCTGTCATCACAAGGCATAAATTATCACCACCCCTCTGCCTCGAAAGTGTTAAGTGCATGAGGTGGGAATGACAGAAACAAGACACTGGGACTTTTCCTCAGTTCCTCATTTCTCGACTTGCGTCTCTGCAGAGCCTGAGACCGAGCCAAAGGTTTTTTATAGTAGCCCCATCCGGGCGGCTTTGCTGCAAACCATTTCCCCATTTCTGAATTCATGCAGGCTCTGCGCAAGCGTGTCTTGGGTTTGCCGTGCTTCTCCTTCCACAATGCAGCGTACGCTGGGCCTTGAGGTTTCCTGGCACAGGTGCTTGCATGCGGTGAAGACCGTCTCGTGCCGCGCAGGCTCTTAAGGGCAAGGGGGTTCTTGCCCGAGGGCCGAGGGGTCACCGCGGCGTGTCATGGTGGCTGTGCGATCGCCATGGGCATCTTCGGTGATGGACTGGGAAGCCGATGGCCGAGGCCGGGGCCGGGTCGGGGCTTTGGGGGGGGGG
>NW_005841833.1:6155948-6163874 GCF_000455745.1 Alligator sinensis | reverse complement strand
GAAGCCGATGGCCGAGGCCGGTGCCGGTTCGGGGCTTGCGGACGGCGTGTCTGGCTCGCGGCTGAAGGAGACTGCCGCGGCTCCTCGGGGCGGGCCGTGGAGGAGCGTGGGGTCGGCTGCTCGTATGCGATGGGACGAGGATGGAGACTCCCGTGTCTCCGCGGTCCCTTTGGTCTGGAAGAATTCTCCCTGGACCGTCATTCTAGAGTGTTTCCAGGGTCACAAACCCTGCCCTGCCCTCCCGGGCACTTGCTGCTCTCTCCGGCCGGCCGCTACCGCTTCCCAGGGGCGGCCGGTCTGCAAACGAATCTGCATCAGGTGAAAGCGAGCGGCATGCAGCTCTGGGACGAGGATGGCTCTGGAAAACCCCCCAGGTTGCGTCTGCCTCGCTCGCGCCGAGTCCGAGGCATGGCAAAGGGGTGTTTCCTTCTCTCTAGGTAGGCGGCATCCGCGTGGGAAGGAGCCTTGCTCCATGCGGAGACGAGGCCTCCAGGCTTCCTGCTCCGGGATCCTGTCTGCAAAACAAACCCTGAAATCTCGGAGCCGCCTGACTCCTCGGGAATGGGGGGCAGGGAGGATTGGGACCGGTGCCTCCACCTGAACGGGGATATGCAGGTATCAATGACTTTCCCCAGCATGAGGGGCCACACGCTGGCTCCAGCGCCGGGGCAAGAGACGGCCGTGGCCTGTGTGTCTGCTCCGGAGAACCGCTGGGGACTGGCGGACGGACCATGCTATCGGACTGCCCCGCGCTCACGTCTGCTGGGTTCCCTCCATCTAGGTCCGTAACGCGGCTCCTGCTCCTCTTTTGAAGAAGACTACGAAGGAGACGACAGCCCAGAGGCTTTGCATGTCAGCTGCTTCGCCTGCCTCTCTCCTGGCTTGACTGGTGTCACACCGAAACGGTAAGAAACCCGCAGGGCCTTTCGTCAAGCTGATGCAACGAACCCGCTCGGCAAGAACGCCACGAGCTGTTGCATCGACAGTCGCTTGTTCCTCGCCGCGCGCTGCCCTTGGAAATCCTCCCGGCACGTTTCACAAGGAAGCAGCTCCTCCGGGAAGGAGACGTGGGAAGAGATGAGGGTCTGCTTCGCCTGGTTGCTGCAGAGCCGGGTGTGACAGCTTAGTCCGGTTTCTTTGGGGCTGCTTCTTCCACGCCAGGCCTCTGCTAGCAGGTTTTTAATTGCAGGTGCTTTCATTCATAGCACGGCTGGCAGGAACCAGCCTGCTCACGGCCCGCACAGAGGAGAGGTCAGAAATAAGTATGCTGGCGCCGTCTCCCGAGCGCTGCCTGGGTGTCGCTGCTTGCCCTCCTCGCGTGGAGGGCGCTGCGAGTTGGCGGGGCTTTTATGGTTTCCGAAACCTTTCGGCATTAAGCAGATAATGAAATGCTTTGCTAATCGCAGCCGCCCCCAGGCGATAAGCAAGCAGGACAGTGGTGGTGTAAAATGTCCGTCAGATCTTTGTTGATTTGATTTAAACCCTGTTAAAGCAGCCTGGCTTTGTTTGTGGGTCCTTGACTGGCCTCTCCTGGGGATGTGGGGAGTGCTTGGAGGGCATTCAGCCGTGAACGCTCTTCTTGTCTCGGGATTTTACCTTTCAGATATTTCTTAGCAATGGGCTCCAGTGTTTGAAGCGGATGCTGTGTACCCCAGAGCTGCGCAACCTACTTTTGCAATGTATTCACAAGCGGAAATAAAATTTCCTGTGTGCCTCGATTGCAAGAGGGGGACACGGGGGGGGGGATGAGGAGAGGAGGTCTCCAGGGGAAATAATCCTGTCAGGTGGACTCTGGTTCTCTTGACAAAACCAGAGAGATCCACACGTACCAAGAGGCAGGATCATTTCGACGGGGAGGTGTTCTCACTTTACGAGCAGCTAAAATAGGAACCGGACTTAAAACAGTGACAAGGAAAGCACCCGTCTTAAAAAAAAAAATACAATGCAAGAAAAGGGTTGCGGGCTCTGCCTGATTTGGAAACGAAGCTATAAAGACAAGGCGGGGAGATGACTGCAGAGCTTTGAATGCTGGAGAGAGCTGCCACGTCCCTTAAAGCAGACACACAAGGTGAAGGAGCACTTGGGCGATTGATGGATGAGAAGTCACTTGGGACTGCTGAGTCTCTGGGCACTGCAGGAGGAGGAGGTGTGGGGTTGTTATGCAGGCCAAATACCCCTTCCGCTCCACTGACCCCCCAAAACTAGTGACCTGCAAAAGCATGCACCTTATCGAACCCATTAGGACAGCGCATGGCTTATGAGATGAAGGCTTCGGCCCCAAGACACCAGGAGGACGTCACCCGACCAAGGGAGAGGAGAAGGGACCCCGTGTCGACTTCTGTAATAGTATTGAGATCCGCTTTCTGCAAGCGGGCTCCCTGGACCGGACAATAGCTGGGCAAAGTGGAAGCGAAATGAAGGGCCCCGGGAAGCTGTGCCAGGAAGGAAGCTGCCAAACGAGGGGGTGTGAGCAGCGAAAGTGATGGGTTGCATAGGAGCGGAGCGGGGGCAAGGTCGAGTTCGCACGGTCAGGGCGACCCCGGTAGCTCCTCAACCTCATGCTCCTGGGACGGGCCAAGTCGAACGGAGCCAGACGTCCTCCGCAGCAGGGGGTCGCGGCAGGAGCATCCTTACTTCCATTCTCCTTTCACGGCCGCATCCTGCGGCGGATGCTGGCCAAGGCCGTGGGAGGCAGCAGCTCTGTGGAAACCACTGGGGGATCTCCATGGACCACAAGCTGAGAAGAAGTCAGTGGTGCGGCGCTGGTGCAAGCAGGGCAGGTCTCCTGGGGCGTGTCGCAGCAGCGCGGGAGGCAAGACGTGGGAGATAATGATTGTGCCCGACTTGATGCTGACGTGGCCTTGGCTGGAGCGTGGAGCCCGGCTCTGAGCACCACGCTCTGATAGAGATGTGGACCGACTGAAGAGAGTGCAGGGGCAGCACCAAGGACACCCAAAGGTTTGGAAACCCCCTCCGAGGAGCGGTTGGACAAGCGAGCTGGGTTTGCTCAGTCTAGAGAAGAGGAGACCGCGGGCTGGGGTAGGCGATAGGTCTCCCAAGAGATAAAAGTGCAGAGACGATGGGGACGGGTTGGTGTCTGCGCAGTGATGGCAGCACAGGAAACAGGCTTCCGTTGCAGCAGAGATGGTTTTAGATACCGGGGTAGCTCCATGCTCGATGCACAGCGAAGCCCTGGAGCTGCATCCCGGGGCAGGGGGCTGTGAAGCTCCCTCCTTTTCCCGATGAACCGAGCAGGCTGCTTTTGTTGGGGCTGTACGTGGGTGCCGTGCACAGGGGCGTTTCATCCTTTGCAGACATCAGCTGTCACTCTCAGGCTCCTCTGCCCCACTCGCCCGTGCCCGGAGCAGGATGCTGGCACACGCTGTGCTCCCAGGGGTGCCCGGAGCCTCTCTGCTGTTTACCAGGCTGCCAGCCTGCAAAGGGGCCTCTGTTATCGGTGCAGCAGGCTGTAAGCGTTATCAGGAAGGAAGCGCGTGCACGTATGTGTGTGCAGGAGCTCACGCTTTGGGCTCGCTCCAGTTCCGGGAGACGGCGCTGGGCTGGGGGCTGTAAAGCGCGCTGAACAGCAAACGAGTCGCAGTGCCAGGTACGGCGGGGGGGGCAAGATGCTCCCGGGAGCCGCGGGTTCGGGCCACGCCAGGTGAGGACCCCAATTCTGCTCGGAGCTGACGTCTTGCTGGGTGGGGATGGGGGCGGAGGAGGCTGGTGACCTGGCCCCGTGCCTGCGGGGTGGGGTGGGGTGGAGATCTCCTGCCAGGCTGCTAGCTCGCTCTGCAGAGAGGATCCCCATGAGCTCGCACAGCTGCCGTCAGCTAACGGGGGGCTCCCATCCCTGCAGACGGGTTCGGCTGGCCGTGGGAAGGCAGCGGTGCCATCCCCCAGTGCAAAGGAGGAAGCTGAGGCAGGGGTCAGTCCTGATCGCCGGAGGTGCTGAGCGCCCAGGGAGCGCTCCCAGGCAGTCAGGCTGGAGGTCTCCAGAGGAAGAGCCCCCTTTCCAGGTCTGCGGGCTGCATGCTGCCTCTGCGTGGTGGCTTTTCATCCTCGAGACTGACCCGTCGGTCAAAGTGCGGGATCCCGCCACCCCGCAGGGGCTGCCAGCGCCCTACTGCAAGCGGCACCTCTGCATGGGTCACCTGCCGATCGCAGCCCAAGGGCATGCTCCATCGGTCGTGCAGCTGATCGGCGTTCGGCGCTGTATCCGAGCGCTCATCCCCGTGATCTGCAGAGAGCTCGGGGGGATGAACAGGCTCGTTGGGAGTCCCGGGGTCTGGGATAACGGGAGGTGCGTGTGCATGCACGTGTGCACAGGCAGTGTGAGGACCGCATTACTCGATCCTCGGAGCAGCTGGTGTGTCCTGAAGCCCGGGAATGCGGCTGGCTTCGCGGGGGCTCCCCCCTCGCCCCGACTCTTTGATGTTGCTCTGACTTTGCCCGGAGCTCTCAGCTCCCTGAACCTAACGTGTTGAGACAGACGCACGGTTGCAACAGGCCAGGCTTGGCTGGGGAGGTGTCGGAGCCTGGCCGGCGCCTCGGCTCTGGCCTGCTCTCAGCATCGTCCTCGAGAGCTGGCAGCAGCCGCGTCCTCCCCGGGCTCCTGGAACGGGCTGCGCCGCTCCGCACGCCTCCGTGCACTGGAGGAGCGTAGATTGCACTTGCTGCCGGCACTTCCATCCAGCCCCAAACATCCTGCGGCGTCATCCTCCCCTTGGGAGCCTGTCCTCCCCAGCAAGAGCTCTGCCCCATGGGAGAAGCCTCCCCATTGCCTTTGCTCCCAGCGCAGTCTCAGCCCTGCGTGGCTCCCCGCCGCTCGGAGTTGCTGGAAGCGCTCGGCAAGGCGTTTCTCCCGGTGCAACAGGCTCCGTCCTGCCATGCCGGGGGTCGAGGTTTGCTTTGCCTTGCCCATCTGAACGGGGCACGCACACCAGGGTGCTCGGGCTCCCCGCCGCTCGGAGTTGCTGGAAGCGCTCGGCAAGGCGTTTCTCCCGGTGCAACAGGCTCCGTCCTGCCATGCCGGGGGTCGAGGTTTGCTTTGGGGGCGCGCACACCGGGGTGCTCGGGTCGGCCGGGTTGCCTCACGGGGCCACGTGCCTGTTGCCGCGCAGTGACCTTCGAGATGAACGATTTGCAGCCAGCCGGGGCGCGCGAGACCTGGCAGCCGGGAGGGTGAATAGCGAGAGCAGCGGGCGCTCAGGTGGGGACCTGCCGTATCGCAGCAGATCAACAGTGAGCTTCTTTCCCCTCCCCTTAGGTGTTTACCAGCCGTCTGCGTCTGAGCGAGAGGCCTGGCCGGCAGCGAGATGAACCTCCCCGGGGAAGGTAAGTGTATCCAGCGGAGCGGGCTGATGAATATTGCATGCGGCTGCCTGCGCATCCACTTCTGCCCTATTCATATTTTATGGCTGTTCCAGGCAGGCTTTCAAGCCTCGCGGATATCAGCGTCTAACCCGAATGCAGATCAAGGGGGCTTTTAATGGCAGAGAGCTCCCGTGGGTTCGTGGGAGTCCTCCTCCAGCCTCACGGAGCTGCATTGCCGGCTCGCGGCTGCTCTCTTCGCAGCCAGCCCTCGGTTTTTGCTCCGGCTGCAGGAGTTTGTCCCGCAGCTTGCCGCGGTTGCATGTTCCCAGGGCACGGGGCAGGGCTGCGCATTAGTGCAGGCGGGGACCGTGCATCAGTGTCAGTGGGTGGGTCTGGCAGCCCTTGGGTGTGACTCTGGGCACACAGCCCACCTCGAGATGCCCTGCGGCCGGGGGGGGGACTCTTCTTCCCGGGGCCCTCAGCGGGGAGATTGCATGCTGCCTCCAAAAGCAGCTTGAGCTTAGCAGCGGCTCTGGGTGGGCTCCCAGCGCACGAGACTCGTGTCTTTGTAGTCCCTGTTCAATTCGGGCAGTGCACTGCGGTCTCCTCTCCCCGCCTTGGGTGTGAAATATCCCCTGTATAATCAGACGGTCTCAGCTGATGCCTTGCTCCGTGGCCCGGAGGGTCACAGTCCTCTTGCTTCGGGCTGTAAGCGCGGCTGGTGCCAGAGGCTTGCGGGGTGGGGGGAGAAGTTGGAGGGGCAGGTTTGTTCGTCTTTGGGGTGGCTCTGGCTGCGCTCCAGGGTCCCCGGGGCAGCGCTATGCACAGCCCGAGCTGGACGAAGGACAGCAGAGGCAGGGCACCCTGCACAGCTGCTGTTGACAGAGCCGATGCCCTCCCCGGCAGGAGGCAGAAAGCAAACGAACCTGTGCCGGGAGCTGTCTGCTTGGATCCAGCTAAATGCCTCCTTTCATTAAGGGCCTCTGGAGGAGGAGGAGGATGACAGGTTTCTCCTCCGGTGCTGATGAGGACTCGTTAAAGAGTGCCCCTTCCCTCCTTCTGCTCTTACGCAATCCAGAAGTTGTGTGGGACCCGGGGCAGGATTGCAAAACCTGTGCTGAGCCTGCGGGCAGGGTGGGAGGTGGGGGCAGCCCGCCAGCTTGAACGGGGCCCAGCGAGCCCGGGGACGACCGCCCAGCAACCTGCAGCTGAGCAGCTGCGAGCTCGCGGGGGACACCCTGGGGGGGAGCGGGGTCAGGTCGGTCTGGAGGGTGATTCATGGCAGGGTGGAGTTGACTCGGTCGTAGCTTCTGCTGCAACCAGCCCCTGGGCTTTCAAGCGGAAAGGGCTTGGGCTGTCCTTTCCTGCGGTGGTGAGTTTTTATTGCAGTCACATGCATGGAGGAAGCTTCTCATTGGGCAAGCAGGCAGCAAGGGAAAGCCAGGCCAGGGAGCTTTGGGGGAGCAACAGCTCGCTTGGCCTGTGGGAGCAGGTGGAGAGAGGGGAGGCTGCAAGCCCCTGTCTCCCCCATGCACCAGAACTACCCGGCTCTCCCCGTCGTGGGATGATGGGCTCCCAGGCTGATGGAAGGGACCCACCCGGGCTGGGGAAAGAGCCCTGTGTTGGTCCGAGATGCCCAGCCTGCCCGGGGTTCAAGCTGCTGGGGTCGGGCGCGCAGAGCTCAGCTGCGACGCAGCCGGTCCAACTGGGCGCACCTTGTCCTTGGCGCGTAGGGACACCGCGCATCACGCTCCCCCAAGTCTCTCCAGGGGACAGGTGCATGTAAACCCGCCGTCCCGTGCCACCTCTGGTCTCCCTCTCCGTCGAGATGCCCTTTTCTCCCGTAGATCTTGGCCAGATCCAGGCCCTTGCAGCTCATCCCTTGCCAACTCCTGCTCCCCCCCCTGCCAGGTTGAGGCATCTCCACCCTTTTGGCTTGCTGCATCTTTGATCAGGTCGCACAGCGGTCTGTGGAACCTGCTACCCCCAAGGTCCTTTAGCTCCGCTACAGCTTAGCATAACTCAGACCGAAACCCCTGCAACCTGCGCCCTGACCAGTTGCTGTTCCCTTCGCAGGCACGTGCTGGATGGCCTCCGCCCGGACCGAGAGCTGAAGGCAGAGCACCGTCGGCCCCCCGGCCAGGATGAGGGTCAGCGTGCGGCGGGTGCTGCTGGGCATCGGCTGCGCCGTGGCCCTGATGGTGACGCTGCAGGTGGGGCAGCAGGTGCTGGAGTGCCAGCAGGCGCTGAGCGGGCGGAGGCACGGGCAGATGCGGCCTGAGAACGAGGAGCTGGTGATGGTGGACGCCAACCGCGTGGAGTACCGCTACAGCAAGGAGATGCCGCTCATCTTCGTCGGCGGCGTGCCTCGCAGCGGCACCACGCTCATGCGGGCCATGCTGGACGCCCACCCCGAGGTGCGCTGCGGCGAGGAGACGCGCATCATCCCCCGCGTGCTGGCCATGCGCCAGGCCTGGTCCAAGTCGGGGCGGGAGAAGATGCGGTTGGACGAGGCGGGCGTGACGGACCAGGTGCTGGACGCGGCCATGCAGGCCTTCATCCTGGAGGTCATCGCCAAGCACGGCGAGCCGGCCCGCTACCTCTGCAACA
>NW_005841833.1:6151539-6155917 GCF_000455745.1 Alligator sinensis | reverse complement strand
TCCCCTCCTCTCCCCCAGCGCC
This sequence comes from Alligator sinensis, assembly GCF_000455745.1. Classification (NCBI taxonomy): domain Eukaryota; kingdom Metazoa; phylum Chordata; order Crocodylia; family Alligatoridae; genus Alligator; species Alligator sinensis. Next base: position 6,155,895 of record NW_005841833.1, on the reverse strand, counting down.
AAGTTCCTGCTGATGGTGCGGGACGGCCGGGCCTCCGTGCACTCCATGATCACGCGCAAGGTCACCATCGCCGGCTTCGACCTCAGCAGCTACCGGGACTGCCTGACCAAGTGGAACAAGGCCATCGAGGTCATGTACTCCCAGTGCCAGGAGATCGGGCGCTCCCGCTGCCTGCCCGTCTACTACGAGCAGCTGGTGCTGCACCCGGAGCAGTCCCTGCAGGCCATCATGCAGTTCCTGGGCATCGCCTGGAGCGATGCCATGCTGCACCACGAGGACCTGATCGGGAAGCCGGGCGGCGTCTCCCTGTCCAAGTGAGTCCCTGCAGCTAGAGATGAGGTTATGCCTGCACCCTTAGCAGGGGGCTGCCGTGACCTGGCTGTTGCAACCTGGCTGCAGCCAACTGGGAAGGGGAGGAGCCCATCTCAATCATCCCCTGATTGTGAAATAAAGCATCTTGTGCACCCGAGTGCATGCATACACACACACACACACACACACGTGTGTGTGTGCAAACGTGTGCACTCCCTCTCTGTGCTCCAGAGAGCTGCTGTCTGCAGCCGCTGGAACGCTCCCTCCCACTGCGGGTTGTTAGTTCTCACCTGCTCCAGCCAGCACTGACCGTAGCCCGTGGGGACTGGCCGGGAGGTCTCTGCACCTGTTCCCTTCTGGCTCTGGGCATCCAACATGGGCTGCACCTGTTCCCAACGAAGCCTGGGCAGGGGTGCTTCCAAGCTTGGCTTTTTTTAGCCCAACCAGGGTCCTCCCAAACGGCGCTGCACGGGCCATGACTCAAGCTGGTGATGCCTGAAGCAGCGTTTTTGGCGTGTTAGATATTTAGGGTGTGGTGTCCTCAGTCCCAATGGGCATGGTGCTGAATCCCTCCCGCGGGGTGGAGACAGAAAACCACTGAAAGCTTGCACGAACGATGGGCCCTAGGCAGGGATTGGAGGCCCCACCAAGCAGGGTGGGACGTGTGGCTCCTGCTCCCAGGGCTGGCCCGGCTCCAGGCCTGTAACTGTGCTGCCATGTAGCCTGTCTGTAGTAAAGCCCTCCTGCGGGGCAAGCCTGGCTAGGGGCTGGGGCAGGGCAGCCCCCCATGAGATGCATCCGTGTCCCTGAGCTCCGTCACGGCCTCTCGTGAAGCTTCAGGTCTCTTGTTTTTCAACAAGTCCTCCCGGGGGATGCAGAGCCCACTAGTCTAGCAGGACACAGACCCCAGCCCGCTCCAGCATCCCGGTGAGTGAGTGCCTGACCTTTTCCCCCAGGATCGAGAGGTCCACGGACCAGGTCATCAAGCCTGTGAACTTGGAGGCGCTGTCCAAGTGGATCGGGCACATCCCAGGCGACGTGGTGCAGGACATGGCCCACATTGCGCCCATGCTGGCCAGGTTGGGCTATGACCCCTACGCCAACCCCCCCAACTACGGCAGCCCGGACCCCCTGGTGATCAACAACACGCACCGGGTGAGTGCGGGGCCCCCTGCGCGGGGTGGGGCGGGCTGCGGTCGGGCTTGGGGCCACGAAGGACTGGAGACGACAAGAGCCAGGTGAAAGGCTGAGACTTTAATGCGCTTTCCTAAGTCCCTGGGGGGAGAAGGGGTCTCGGCTGGCCAGGATCCAGGCAGCTGGGGGCAAACCCTGCATCTTGGCTGAACTAGCCCTGCCACCACGCCAGCTGTTGGCCCCGGGGACGCACTCCACATGCCCCGTGTTAAACCGCTGGTGCTCGTGTACCTGGCGTGGGCGCCCAGGGGTGAGCCAGGCGGTGAGCAGCCCCCAGCCCAAGGCTACGGGGAGTCACTCCAGCTTTGCTTCTCTTGCAGGTCCTGAAGGGGGATTTCAAAGTGCCGGCTAATCTGAAAGGGCATCTGCAGGTAAGAGCCGGCGGCAACGAGAGCGCTGTGGGTGGGTGTGCCGCACACCGGGCAGGCAGCAGCTCCATGCTGGCGGCTGCTAGGAGAAGCCCCTCGTCTCTCCTGCTTGCATCTCTTCCCCCTCTGCCACGCGGATTGCAGCCTCCCAACCCTCCAAATCCTTTTGCCGTACCCAGCCTGCATGCTAACCCCACTGCCACCCCTCCAGCACTGCCCTCGCTCGCAGCTCTGGGCTTGCCTTTGCGAGTCTGCATTCATCCCCCCCACCCTGCTGTCCCAAAACCTGTGCTGTGCCCACACGACCGTGCTGTGGTCAGGACCCGAGCTGGCACGGGGATCTCTGCCCCGTGGACCACCCCAATGCCTCGGCATCCCCTGGTTGTCTCGTTTTGTCGGTGCAAAGGGGCTGTTTGGGGCCGAGCTAACTCTCGTCCGTCTTGGGTTGTTCCAGGTGCCTCAGAACACGTCGGCCCCTCACTCGCTGAGTTAATGATTTCCAGGTAAGGGGTTGTGCTCCGGGTGTAATTGTGCTTCCTCCCGATGTGCAACATGCACTAAGATCTCTTTCCTGGAGGTACCTGCACGCTGCAGTCTTCAGAAACTTCAGCAACATTAGAAACGTCTTGCATGTGGGATTGATGGGGCTTGGGTCAGCACCGAGTAGGGAGGGGCGATGTCCAGGTCTTGGATCTCGCTAACAAGGTGTTTGAAGTAGCTGTGGGTTTGAAGAGTGGACCCCGCGGTCGCTATGTTCAGCGTCTCGTCCCTAACGTCTCGCGTCTCTTCTGTTTCAGGAGGCTGCATGTGGCCTTTCAGTGTCCAGCAGAGAAGACAGTTTGCAGTTGCAAAAGTGGAAATCTGTTATCCAAGCATATTGCTTGCTAATATTGCCAAAATAGGACTGCTACACAAGGAATGTATTTGCATTTATTTGCAAAGGCCAAACATGACACACGTCAGATACCAGTTGTCTACCTTCTCTGAATGCTCTGTGGTAAAGAGGAAAATCCTGGGAGACGAGTTTCCTGGCTGGAACTTCAGAGCGCGTTGGAAAGAGATTCACCCATTCGGTTACTTGAGGACTTTTTAAAGTTGTATTTAAAACTGTCTCGTCATTCTGTTCTTCTGTTTGCAAACCGGGAATAGGTGTCGATAACCTCGTAGAGCATTGGTTGTACAAGTGACAATCGGAGACCTGCCTTCTGTTGTTCCTTCACTTGTAATTTACAGAATCTATTTAAAAATTAATATATGAGGCCATCTGTTTCATTCCTGGCTCCGCTTCGTTCGTTTCCTGCGGTGATTAAACGCTGTTTCCAGACGAAAGGGCGTGTCATCATCGTTTGCGCTAATGATGCGGGGAAGGGCGTTCGTGGGCTGCAATGAAGGGCTGCGGACGCGGGAAGGATGCGGGGCCCGTGGGTGGGCCTGGGGGCTCTGACATGGGTGGTGGACAGACCTGCCAGCCTGGGCAGGTGCTTCAACCCCGCGGATGTGCCGTCGCTGACCCGAGGGGTGCAGTTCTCCAGCAGCAAGTGTTTAAATACCGATTTGAATGAGAAACAGTGGCATGAGGAATCCCTCCCTCCCCCTTCACAGTGCTGGGGAAGTGAGCTACAGCTGAAAGCTTGTGCGTGTGTGCGGGCAGTCGTTTTGGGCTGAGGGCCGCTTACTGAGGTTTGGCAAGCCATCGAGGGCTGCACGGACAGGCAGCCAGGGAAGATAAAAAATTTAGAAAATTAATATTTAGGGGCCCAGCAGACCGCATTTTGCCCACCCCGATACATAGAGAGTGTGTGTGTGTGCATATGCATAGTGTGTGTGGGTACGTGCATATGTGTGCATACATAATCATAGTGTGTGTGCATGTATGTAATGTGTGTGTATGCATAATGTGCATGTGTACACAGGTGTGTGTGTGTGTGCGCATACATAATCATAGTGTGTGTATGCATATAGTGTATGTGTATGTGCATGTGCATGTATGCAGCGTGTGTACACGTCATGTCCGTGTGTTCATAATGAGTGTGTATGCTTAATGCATGTGTGAGTGCATACATTGTGTGTGCATACACTGGGTGGGTGTACATATGTGCATTTACCTGCGTGTGTAGATACATAATGCACGTGTGTGTGCAGAAGTTGAAGAGAAAAAAGTGTGTGTTGGGGGTGGGAGGTGGAGCGCAGACCTCCCAGCCCTGCCTTTTCCACCCCACCCTCCCAACCATAGAGGAGTCCGCCGAGGCGGACAGCCGGCCGCGCCGCTCTGTCCCACCCCCTCACTCTATGCTCCGCGGCGCGGGCTTCCGGGCAGGTGCTGGCGCATGCGCTCGCGGCCCCGGAAGGACATCCGGCCGCTTCCTGCTTCCGGTTCAAGCTGCAGCTCCGCTTCCTGGTTCGGGGAGCGGTGAGTGCTGGGGGGGGTGGGTTTGGGGGGAGAAGAGGTGAGTGGGGGAGGGGCTGGAGGAAGGGAAGGGGG